>NC_135953.1:68322991-68695904 GCF_053455715.1 Rhinoraja longicauda | reverse complement strand
TGAGCGCTTGGGACTATTTTTCATGAATACTTATATACAGTTCTATTAGACATATGCATAACTACACGAATACTTAGACACAGTTCTACTAGACCTATGCACACTTACACAAACACTTTTGACGCAGTTCTAAAAGACATATGCATAACTACACGAATACTTAGACACAGTTCCATTAGACATATTCTTGACTGTAAGGTGGGGAACGTACGACATATCGCAAAATTGACCAACACATATTCATTTACACACCCACGTTTATTCAAACCACCCTCCCCTCTACACTAAAATATGTCCAGGATGTGCAGGATCGGGGTACATGCTCACCATGGGCTATTACTGGGGTTACTGGCTGTTCGTGCTGCTTCTCCGCTGCTTTCCGTGAGGGTCGTGCTTGTCCCCTGAGTTTCTTCCTTCCGTTTCTTGCGTTCCTGGCCAGTCGTTGCGAGCGTTGCTGTCCCTGCTGTGAGCGTGTCTTTCTTGCCTGTCTTTTCGTCTTCCTCCTGGCTTGCGTTCCTTGCAGGTTTTATTTGCAGTATTTCTTCTTGAGTTTAAAACCCAAAAGTCATGGCCAGTTATACTATTCTGACCCGTCCTATCTCCCGCCAGATCTCGGGATCTCTTTGTTTAAAAGATATGTATTGAGTTTTCCCTTTGTCCTGCGTTATGTCCGGGGGTACCGGGGATGGCCAGACGGTGTTAATTGGTATTTCGTTGCGAGGTGATGGGTTTAACTGGTTTCCCATTACCTACCAGGTAGTTTTCTATGGGCTATTGTGCCCCCTTAACGAGATTAACTGTGTAGGTCGGCTTGGGGCATTATGAGTATGCTGATGTCAGCGCCCCAGTGTCTGGACTTCGACCTGGTTTCGCAGGTTTCTGCATGGCCAATATCCATCCATTGTTCTGGCCGTGGCTTTGCAGAAACCTAGAGACTGGGCTGTAAGGTTTTTGCTTTTGTGGCTGGTCACGAGGTCCTGCGGCCATCTTAGGACCCACGGATTGTGACATCCCTTGGTAAACTGACCGCAGCCTTTCTCCGCTATCAGCCCCAGTCTCCCGTTTAAAATGTCCAAACTGCAGCTCTTTGGTTAGGTGTTGCTTGCAGAATGAGGGAAAACTTCTCAAATCTTACAGGGGCTGATTGCGTGGAGTTTGGTCATTCTCCCTGTGACCGCGTGGGTTCCCCCCTGGTGCCCCGGTTCTCTCCCACATCCCAAAGGCGTGCGCATGGAGCGGAAGCGAAAGTGGGATAACATCGAACTAGTGTGCACGGGTGATCGGTGGTTAGTTTGGACTCGGTGGGCCGAATGGCCTTTTTCACTGCTGTATCTTCGACACTGCACTATCTACCCTGCAATAAGAGTTTGGAGCGAGCCTGCCTTTCCAAACTCAGCACGGCGATTGTGAATATTTCCAACCCTAGTGCAGCTGATGAGTGCGGGAAAAGGTCTAACCAAGGTCTAAGTTTGGTTTGCTTCGCAGGGTAATTATAGAGACCGCGCCTTTCCTAACCTATTTCGGCACCTCATTCCATCGATTACTTCAGATAATGCACTCATGAGGCAGGGCTTGTGGGGAAATGTTATGAAAGATTTAAATAATTCGATGGACAATTCAAGCCTCGCTGTTGTGAACTCTGATCAGTCTGGTTACATACGGGCATTCACAAAAACTTGGACATACAAGGAACGGTAAGTGCTGGTTTACAAAAAAAGACACAACGTGCTGGAGTAACTCAGCGGGTCAGGCGACACATCTGGAGTAAATGGATAGGTGACGTTTGGTGTCGGGACCTTTTTTCAGTCTGGATAATTTGATGGAACATTTCAGAGAAGCAGAACCAGGGGCCACAGTTTAAGAATAAGGGGTAGGCCATTTAGAACAGAGATGAGGAAAAACTTTTTCAGTCAGAGAGTTGTGAATCTGTGGAATTCTCTGCCTCAGAGGGCAGTGGAGGCCAATTCTCTGAATACATTCAAGAATGAGCTAGATAGAGCTCTTAAGGATAGCGGAGTCAGGGGGTGTGGGGAGAAAGCAGGAACGGGGTACTGATTGAGAATGATCAGCCATGATCACATTGAATGGCGGTGCTGGCTCGAAGGGCCGAATGGCCTCCTCCTGCACCTATTGTCTATTGTCATGACCGAGCAGTCACAGGGCGCTCGAGAACCAGGTGGTTTTGAACTATGGGGTTTTGATTTACTATAGTAAATAAATGTTCGCTTTTGTCCACAGCACATCTACTGGACCAAGTCAACGTCAAAGGATACTTTGCCTTGACATTAAAGGATAAACATACAAATAAGCAGCCCTCGAGATTTCTCAATGCTTCTGAGCCAAAGTCTTCATTGGAATTTTACAACAAACTCATCATTGCCAATGGTTTTCCTTTGGGAACAGCCAGTAAACATTGCGCAAGCGAGAAAGACATTCCGGTCCAATGTCCAGTGTGTGTGTTTATAAGAGAGAAAAAAATATTTATATTTTTAGGATCATGTCTCCTACTGATCACTGTGCTGTTTGGTGCGATTATTATCATGCGCAGAAGAAAATAAAACAGTTGAATCTTTAGCCTTCAACTTCACGAAGGCATTCCCGGGCAAGTCGGTTTTCCAGTTCATACGATTGCGTGGAAAGTTTAGCTGGTTCCATACTATTTATCATTGAATTTCCATCGCAAGTGTCGGGAAAGGTAACATTGTAACCGCTGCAGAAAGAAGACAACGGATAAAAGACGAGGTGCCGCGCACCAGCCTTGTGCAACGCCAACGCTTCTGATTTCTGAATGGGAGATAAATTTAGTTTGTTGGACCGATGCAAATCATAATTTGGTGGAGCTTTGGAAGTTTAAACTAAGTATTTTATCAAGATACGTATCCGAATGTTATTATTTTTTGTAAACTATTCACATCCAGCAATGACCTGCACCAAGTATGTGCAATACATAAATTATGAACAAAACTTTGCTTGGGGTTCACAGGGTCCAAGGGAAAACTTAGATATGGAGATTTAGAACATCTAACCAGACAATGTAACCCCACTCTCTGCCCAATGTGAACTTATTGGTCAATAAATACTTCACCGAAGATATAGACACAAAAAGCTGGAGTAACTCAGCGGGTCAGACAGCATCTCTGGAGAAAAGGAATAGTTGACGTTTCTGGTCGAGACCCTTCTTCAGACCGAGATGTTTTAAGTGTTTTATCTTTACGGGTTGGCTAAGGCAATCCCGGCACAGATGTCCACATTTCGATGATCATACACAGGGTTACTTTAATGCGTCGATCATGAAGGTTAAATTGGACCTACTTCAAGAACAGTAAGATAAAAAGCGGCAAAGATGGCGTTGAGGTAGTACCACCAGCATCTACCCATGGAAAGCAATAAATTAGCATAGCTTACGGTACAAAGTTGTGGTTTCCAGCCGCCCATGGGGCTCACTGAAGTATCCCCGAATACGTTTTCAAATGATCTAATCCTAGGCATAATTATATAAAATTCCCAATATTGGCGCCCCAAATAAAATTTTGTGCAGAGATTTTACGTTTTATGTGAGACGAAGGAGAAATCTGAGTCAGCCAATAATGAAACAGTAATCGGATATTATTAAACCGCGTTAAATCATACAACAATCGGTCCACCAGTAGCCGAGCAAAGCGATTTATTCAGCCGAGTAATCGAAATATCCGAACCTTTAATCAGAAACTGAGATTCACTTCGGATGTCATTTAATTTCACTAACCTCATTTGGCTGAATTATGGGCCGTGAAGTAGAGATGTCAGTGAAATAAAATCGCTTAAACTTTTGCTCGTTGTGAAATCGGTGAAAAAGAAACCGTGTGCGTGTGAATTCAGTTTCATACATCTTCACAGCAGTAGGTTGTATCTGGAAAATGTAATTTTGAGACTTGCAGAGTGTGACCGACGTATTTCTTTATATGAAATAAAATAAATTATTTTAATGAAATGTAAAATGTAACTTATTTTTGAGCTCCTCCTTGTTTTGTAATCAATCCATTACAAAGTATTAGGTGAACCACAAAGCATTTCTTGAAACCCATGCAGAGCAAACAATACATAATGTTGCACTCCTGGTATCAGCTTACAGACAGACTACCAAATTACAGGGACGACGAGCAGGCTGTTATCAGTGGCTGCAGTCCTATTCAAATCCCGGACTGGAGTTCCTGGTGGAATGTGTATCGTGCATAAAATATGTGGTGAAGGTTATATTGACAGAGGTTGATCTATATCCTTCCTCTTAAAGAAGCAACTCACAATTAAACAAACATATAGTGGAGTATATAGGAAAATACCAATATGAGGAGAGTGCACTTTACTTTGCGTACTGTACGCTGAGAGCAGCAAGTGAGAACACAGATCACCGACAGTTCAAACACGGTCCTTTGGATTCGGCTTGCAGACACGACCTGTGCGCATACGGTACCAACCGTCACCACCCTTCACCGAAGATTGAATACGAGAAAGGAGTGATACCACAGGTCTGACCGGTGTTGAGGGTGAGGATGGAGACTTCTGCAGCAGCCGGGGAGGTGAAGCAGCAGGCCAGGATCAATAGACAATAGGTGCAGGAGGAGGCCATTCGAGCCAGCACCGCCATTCAATATGATCATGGCGGATCATTCTCAATCAGTACCCCATTCCTGCCTTCTCCCCATACCCCCTGACTCCGCTATCCTTAAGAGCTCTATCTAGCTCTCCCTTGAAAGCATCCAGAGAATTGGCCTCCACTGCCTTCTGAGGCAGAGAATTCCACAGATTCACAACTCTCTGACTGAAAAAGTTTTTCCTCATCTCAGTTCTAAATGGCCTACCCCTTATTCTTAAACTGTGGCCCCTTGTTCTGGACTCCCCCTACATTGGGAACATGTTTCCTGCCTCTAACGTGTCCAACCCCTTAATAATCTAATACGTTTCGATAAGATCTCCTCTCATCCTTCTAAATTCCAGTGTATACAAGCCTAGTCGCTCCAGTCTTTCAACATATGATAGTCCCGCCATTCCGGGAATTAACCTAGTAAACGTACGCTGCATGCCATCAATAGCAAGAATATCCGTCCTCAAATTTGGAGACCAAAACTGAACACATTACTCCAGGTGCGGTCTCACTAGGGCCCTGTACAATTGCAGAAGGACCTCTTTGCTCCTATACTCAACTCCTCTTGTTATGAAGGCCAACATTCCATTGGCTTTCTTCACTACCTGCTGTACTTGCATGCTTCCTTTCAGTGACTGATACACTAGGACACCCAGATCTCGTTGTACGTCCCCTGTTCCTAACTTGACACCATTCAGATAATACTCTGCCTTCCTATTCTTAACACCAAAGTAGATAACCTCACACTTATCCACATTAAACTGTCCTCCATGCATCTGCCATGCATCAAATCTGCCATGCATCCGCCCACTCACACAAACTGTCCAAGTCACCCTGGAACCTCATAGCATCTTCCTCACAGTTCACACTACCACCCAGCTTTGTATCATCTGCAAATTTGCTAATGGTACTTTTAATCCCTTCATCCAAGTCATTAATGTATATTGTAAATAGCTGCAGTCCCAGCACCGAGCCTTGCAGTACCCCACTAGTTACTGCCTGCCATTCTGAAAGGGACCCATTTATCCCCACTCTTTGCTTTCTGTCTGTCAACCAATTTTCTATCCATGTCAGTACCCTACCTCCAATACCATGTGCTCTAATTTTGCCCACTAATCTCCTATGTGAAACCTTGTCAAAGGCTTTCTGAAAGTCAAGGTACACCACATCCGCCGGCTCTCCCCTGTCAATTTTTCTAGTTACATCCTCAAAGAATTCCCAAAGATTAGTCAAGCATGATTTCCCCTTCGTAAATCCATGCTGACTCAGAACAATCCTGTTACTACTATCCAAATGCTCCGCAATTTCGTCTTTTATAATTGACTCCAGCATCTTCCCCATCACTGATGTCAGACTAACTGGTCTATAATTTCCCGTTTTCTCTCTCCCTCCTTTCTTAAAAAGTGGGACATTAGCTACCCTCCAATCCACAGGAACTGATCCTGAATCTATAGAACATTAGAAAATGATCACCAATGCGTCCACAATTTCTAGCGCCACCTCCTTAAGTACTCTGGGATGCAGACCATCAGGCCCTGGGGATTTATCAGCCTTCAGTCCCATCAGTCTACCCAACACCATTTCCTGCCTAATGTGGATTTCCTTCAGTTCCTCCATCACCCTAGGATCTCATGCCACTAGAACATCTGGGAGATTGCTTGTATCTTCCTTAGTGAAGACAGATCCAAAGTGCCGGTTCACCTCGTCTGCCATTTCCTTGTTCCCCATAATAAATTCCCCCGCTTCTGCCTTCAAGGGACCCACATTTGCCTTGACTATTTTTTTCCTCTTTACATACTTAAAAAAGCTTTTACTATCCTCCTTTATATTACTGGCTAGTTTACCCTCGTACCTCATCTTTTCTCCCCGTATTGCCTTCTTAGTCATCTTCTGTTGCTCTTTAAAAGAGTCCCAATCCTCTGGCTTCCCACTCTTCTTTGCTTTGTTGTACTTCTGCTTTTATTTTTATGCTGTCCTTGACTTCCCTTGTGCACGGGTGCCTTACTCCCCTTGGAATCTTTCCTCCTCTTTGAGATAAATTGATCCTGCATTATTCCTAGGAATACCTGCCATTGCTGTTCCACCGTCTTCCGTGGGTACTGGCAGCTCGTTAATAGCCATGGTTTTCGAGGGGTCTGGTTTGAGACCATTGCTAGTGAATACGTGACCTACATAGGTCACCGTTAACCTGGAACCTGCATTTTTGGGGGGTTAACCTGCATTTGTGGGGATCGAGACCACTGCAGCAGCCCGGGAGGCAAAGCAGCAGGCGAAGCATCTGGACCGAGGGGCTAGAACCATTGGATTGTGGATGAGACACAGTGGTGTAGTCAGGATGGTGTCGAGGCGGCACTGGCTCATTGACCAGACGAAGGTGTTGCCGGGTACGTCTGTAGGTGCCATCATCAACACAGACCAGGTAAGTGAGCGGCTCAGGAGTAGGTCCTTGAATGACGCCCAGCTGGTCGTAGCCTTTTGGCATTTGCAAGCGCAATTGAAGTCATTGAATTTCATGCAGGCAAAGACCACAGCTAGCAGTTCCCTCGCAATTTGGGCATGGCACTGATCAGTATCTGTCATGGTGCGGGACGCACAAGCAATGGGTCTGTGGCCTTTACCATCGTTCTGGAGACAGGCTGCTTCCAGTCCGTATTGGGAGGCGTCGCAAGTTAAAGTGACAGGTAGCTTGACACCGAAGTAAACGAGTGTTGGAGCGCAGGTCATCTGTTGCTTGAGAGCATCAAACGCCCTCTGCTGGTGTTCGTTCCAGGATCAGGCTGTATCTTTGTGAGTCAGTTACCTTAGCGGGGCTAAGATTTCACTGAAGTTTGGGATGAACTTTCCCAAGTAGTTTACCTTGCCAAGAAACCGTTGTAATGCTATCATGTCCGTGGGTACTGGAAGCTCGTTAATAGCCATGGTTTTCGAGGGGTCTGGTTTGAGACCATTGCTAGTTAATACGTGACCTACATAGGTCACCATTAACCCGGAACCTGCATTTTTGGGGGTTGAATTTGAGGTTGATTGCTCTGGCACGGTCCAGAATCAGCTTTAAGTTTGCGTCGTGCTCTCGAACGTTCTGTGCAGCGACTAGGATGTCATCTACAATGATGGCACATGGGTATCCGGCAAATAACCGCTCCATGGTGCATTGGAACACCTCATTAGCCGAGTTTATTCCAAATGGCATGCGTACAAATCTGTAGCGTCCGAAAGATGTGCCGAATGTGGTCAACATGGAGGATGCATGGTCTAGTGGAATCTGCCAGAATGAGTTCTCTGCATCTAGGACTGAGAATACCTCACCACAACCCTGGCCTCGCCCTGTCACAAACATTCCCTTGACCTATCTCCCACCTTCTCTGCCATATTCTTGAACTTCTGGTGCACAAAATGTCATCTTCTCTGCATCAGAAGAATGAAACGCAGATCGGGGACAGATTTGTGAAACATTTAGCGTAGGAAAGAACTGCAGTTGCTGGTTTAAATCGAAGACATAGACACAGAATGTTGGAGTAACGCAGCGGGATAGGCAACATCTCTGGTGAGAAGGAATGGGTGACGTTCGGGGAGTGTTACACCAACATTTTGTCTACTTGTGAAACATTTATTCGCATTCAGTTCACATGGGTGATCCTAGCATCCAAGCGCACACTACTTAAATTCTTCAAGCCGTTTTACATTTTTGTGGCCTCCTGCATGTAACAGAGCCATGTGCAAGAATGAGCAACATTTTATACCCATGAAGAGGCACACCACTGCCATCAGCCTGAGCACTTTCTGAAATTGTTGATACCCACACTAATTCCTGCTCCTCCATCGCTCACTAAAAACAAGGATTTAGTCTAAAGCAAAGTTGTTTTGAAATTTAGTTATGAACTTGGATGCGAGGGAAAAGTAAACCGAGGAATGTTTTAGATAAGAAAATCAAATTCTCTCTATAAATAAAGACAATAACATCAAAGCTGCGTTATACAGGATAAACAATTCAGAATTTGACCTGCAAATGGGGAGACAAGCCACAAGCTAAAGAACAGAAAGAGTGTGTAGGAAGGAACTGCAAATGTTGGTTTACACCGAAGATAGACACAAAATGCTGCAGTAACTCAGCAGGATAGGCAGCATCTACAGACAGAAGTAATAGGTGACGTTTTGGGTTGAGACCCTTCTTCAAATTGTGTCAGGGGAGAGGGAGACACAGAGATAAAGTGCAAGGTGTGAAAACGAGACTTCAAAGGAGATGGTGATCAAGCAAAATGTAGAATTGCTATCTCGGAGAAGGTGACAACAAAGCATACAGAGATAAAATGTAATCAGTGGGACAGTCAGTCTGGTCAGATAACTAGGAAGGGGGGGGATGGAGAGAGGGAGGGAAAGCAAGGGTTAATTGAAGGCAGAGAAGTCAATATTCATACTGCTGGGATGTAAGCACAAGTGAAATATGAGGTGATGTTCCTCCAATTTGCACTGGGCCTCACTCTGACAGTGGAGGAAACCCAGGACAGAAATGTCAGTATGGGAAATGGGAGGGGGAGTTAGTGTTTAGCAATCGGATCAGAAGGATCCTTGTATGGGGTAAAGACAGCTCTCGTTCCATATTCAATTGATGTTGGTGGCACTCAAACATTGGTTATGTAAACAGTCAGTCAAAGATTGAAAAAGGGCTGCAAATCAAAAAAGGCAACAAGACAATCTTCAGGTATTAAAATTTAATTCAACTGTTATAACCAGCCTTTATATTTGCAAATTGTTCAGTATCAAGTGTTATTCACTCTGTGGTAGAACTGTGCCTTTGTCGCTCACATAGATGCCATCCAGGAATTTACGAATATCCTTCTTCTTTACCGTTGTTGCTTGCTGAATGAGTGCAGCTGAAGACAGAAACAAGGTATTACACTTCTACATGCACCAGGGCAAAACAGCACAGCGACATTTTAACTATCATTTTTAACCACACCCATCTTTATTTACAACTGATACCATTGAATTCTATATTGTCACACTTAATGTTACGTGAGGATCAAGCCAACATTCAACTTTACTCATTTTTACACCACCTCACCCATTCTCATCGTTTCATGAGAAGCTTTAAAGTGCAAACTGTTTTGTGATCACACTCTACACCTCCATCCCCACCAGGAAGGTCTTAAAGCCCTCCGTTTCTTTCTCGACCGCAGAACCAACCAATTTCCGTCCACTAATACTCTCCTTTGCCTAGCAGAGCTGGTCCTTACCCTCAACAACTTTTCCTTAGACTCCTCCCACTTCCTCCAAACACAAGGCGTTGTTATGGGCACTCGCATGGGCCCCAGCTATGCCTCTTTGTAGGGGCATAAGAATCACAGTTCCAGGCGTACACTGGCCCAATCCCCGAACTCTACCTCCGCTATATTGACGACTGCGTCGGTGCTGCCTCCTGGACCCATGCAGAACTCACTGACTTCATCCACTTCACGACTAATTTCCAACCTGCACTCAAATTCACTTGGACTATCTACATCTCCCTACCATTTCCGGATCTCACCGTCTCCATCACAGGAGACAGACTATTGACCGACAACTACTACAAACCTACTGACTCCCACAGCTATCCAGACTACACTTCTTCCCACCCTGCTTCCTGTAAAGACTCTATCCCCTACTCCAAATTCCTCCGTCTACGTCGCATCTGCGCCCAGGATGAAGTTTTCCACACTAGATCATCGGCGATGTCCTCATTCTTTCGGAAATGGGGGTTCGTTCCCCTCTTCCATTATAAATGAGGATCTCACTAGGGTCTCCTCGATATCCCGCAGCTCCGCTCTTGTTTCCCCTCCCCCCATTCACAACAAGGATAGAGTCCTCCTTGTCCTCACCTTCCACCCCATCAGCCGTCACATTCAGCACATAATCCTCCAACATTTTTACCACCTCCAACGGGATCCCACTACTGGCCACATCTTCCCATCACCACCCCTTTCTGCTTTCCGCAGATACTGTTCCCTCCTCAACTCCATGGTCCACTCGTCCCTTCCCACCCAAACCACCCCCTCCCCAGGTAGTTTCCCCTGCAACTGCAGGAGATGCAATGCCTGTGCCTTTACCTCCCCCCTCGACTCCATCCAAGGACCCCGACAGTCTTTCCAGGTGAGGCAGAAGTTCACTTGCACCTCCTCCAACCTCATCTACTGTATCTGCTGTTCCAGGTGTCAGCTTCTGTACATCGGCTTGACCAAACGCAGGCTCGGTGATCGTTTCCCAGAACACCTCCGCTCAGCCCGCCTTAACCTACCTGATCTCCCGGTTGCTCAGCACTTCAACTCCCACACCCTTTCCCAATCTGACCTTTCTGTCCTGGGCCTCCTCCATTGTCAGAGTGAGGCCCAGCGCAAATTGGAGGAACAGCACCTCATATTTCGCTTGGGTTGCTTACACCCCAGCGGTATGAACATTGACCTTGCTAACTTCAAATAGCCCTTGCTTTCCCTCTCTTTGTATCCCCTCCCCTTCCCAGTTCTTCCACCAGTCTTACTGTCTCCGACTACATTCTATCTTTGTCCTGCCCACTCGCCGACATCAGTATGAGGCAGGGTCTCAACCCGAAATGTCTCCCATTCCTTCTCTCCAGATGCTGCCTGTCCCGCTGAGTTACTCCAGCATTTTGTGTACCTTCGATTTAAACTAGCATCTGCAGTTCTTTCCATCACAAAAGTGTTCGTTGAAAGACTATTTTTGTTGCAGTTGACAATTTGCAAATAGACAAATGATTTGTAAAGACAATATTGGACAAGGATACAATATTTCAACATAAAGTCCCCTACCAACATCAGAGCGGAGAATTTTTTAATGTACTGGGTTTTGATGACCAGAAAAAACCTTATGCTTTAAATAGTAAATCAAGATTCACTGAGAGGGTAACACATCTATAGAATTCACGTCAGAGGGTCATTTAAGCTAAACTACTGTCAGTATTTTAAGATGGATAATTTTCTAGCAGAGGTATTAGGGAGAGAGAAAAAAAAATCAGCTATTGGAATTGATAATCAGCTGTAATGGCACTGAATGGCAGAAAAGGCTCAAAGAGACAAATGGCCTACCCTTATTTTAATTTTTGATTTATCTTACACATTTCAAGAGTAATTCCCTTGAACATTCTTTACACTGAAATGTTCCTTATTGGCTTCAAATAAAGATAATATAGAATCCATGGAATCTACCTAGATACAAAGCAGTACAAAAGCAGATGAAATACTACTAAACTACATTCAACTGAAATTCATAAATGCTTACTTTTGCAAGTGACAATTTTCCAATACATTTTGGCAAAAGACTGTTTCATAGCATTAAAAAAAAACTTTCATCAAGAATTTGTATAGCACAACACTCCAGCTGAAAATGATTTAGGAGGTCGAGAACAAGGTTTTCTTTTGTCAGTTCTGAAAGACTGGCTTTGATTTGGCCTAAAAATCAAGGTGTGAAAATTTTAGCAATTCCCCTCAAGACTCCACATTGATATCCCCACTGCAAGATCAAGTTATGACAGCGTGCATACAAACCTTTGAAGCAACAAGAATTCATAAAGTGCTTTTGTTACTACCTGGCCCCTTGCACCAATTTGCTTTTTAATGTATCTCACAGCTTTGTTATTTCACAATAACTACTGGGAAAAAAATCTCACCAACACGTATACATGACATTTAGTTGTTGTAGCTGCTTCACACAAACCCTATGCGTCTGCTCCAGTGGAGAAGACACAAGCCACTTTCTAACCTTTAATCCATTATGCATAAGATGACGCCTCAACAACTGCACCCTTCTCAGAGACGTAAATACCATCCAAGAACTTTCGAATATCCTTGTTTTTGACTGTTGTTGCCTGTTGGATCAGGGCAGCTAGAAGATAAATAATTCATGCAGGAAAATTAACCAAAAAGAGGCATCATGCATAGCGAAACTAAAAGGGAAACTGAAAGCACCATGTCAAATCATATTGCAGCAGCACATAACACTTAAATTGCCAATAAAACATATGTGGTTTTATAATGATCAGCAACTTAAGGGTTGAACTAATTAAAGCAATTTTAAAATTAATCCAGTTGCGAAAGCAAATCTTAAACTGATTTGAATTTTTCACAATTTTGCTGAAAATTAAACATTCAGAAAAGAGCGAGAGAACATTCACATAGTAAAGTAGTGGCATATTACTTTCAGCAATCAAAATCTAGTGTGATTTAAAGGTTTGGAAAGGAGGGATACAGAACTAAAGAAGGAAACTAATTCTAATTCCTGCCATTTCCATCAACATATGAATCCCATTAACAAAATGCAATGGAATTTGCTGTCTAATGGAAATGACAGGGAAAGCAAATTACACAATAATTATGGTGCATGAAGAGAAACTATGCAAAGCACTGACTGATGTTCCATCAGACTGATAGTGTTTGGGAGGAGGGCTGGATGGAGGGAGGACAAAGAATAAGTATGTTTCTCCGAGTTATGCAAACTAGTTACACTGTCACTCATAGGTTGGGAAGGTACATTAGTTAAAACAGGAATTTCCCAGAGAATGACCTAAACTAAAACTAAGGTTGATATAAGAAAATCACAAGAACTGCAAAGGAGGATTTAAAGTCAAATCTATTTGGAGAAACAAAACAGCAGCAAAAGACTGCACAGGAGACTACAACTGTTCAAACTACGATAAAAGCTACACTAAAGTCATGATCAAAGTGGTACAGACAGCCAAAGTCCAGGATATTTCAACTTTGAAACTATTGGTTCTAAAACCAGTTTTAAAACCAACTTCAGCTGCAGAGTTTACCAGGCAAAATCATCACCGTTACACCTACATCATTCAGTTCCACAGGGTTTCTGGAAGGTAGGAATGCAAATCACTGTAGTAATAAAACTAGATTCATGAGGAATGAGGATTAGAATGCATCAAAACACACAACCACATCGATTGAATAGACTGAAGGGTCTCGACCTGAAACGTCACCCATTCCTTCTCTCCTGAGATGCTGCCTGACCTGCTGAGTTACTCCAGCATTTTGTGAATAAATACCTTTGATTTGTACCAGCATCTGCAGTTATTTTCTTACACTATCATATCTGACATGCTCTCTTTTAAAGGTTATAGCAGAGAAACTAAACAGATTAACTCTGAAGAGGGGCAAATAAACTGCTGTCCTTAACCCAAGGATGGTACTTTAGATTTTTTAGATTTAGAGATACAGCGCAGAAACAGGCCCTTCTGCCCACCGGGTCCGCGCCGCCCAGCGATCCCCGCACACACTAACACTATCCTACACCCACTAGGGACAATTTTTACATTTGCCCAGCCAATTAACCTACAAACCTGTACATCTTTGGAGTGTGGGAGGAAACCGAAGATCTCGGAGAAAGCCCATGCAGGTCACGGGGAGAACGTACAAACTCCGTACAGTACAGCACCCTTAGTCAGGATCGCGGGTGCTGTACTGTACTGTACGGAGTTCTACCGACCAAGGTAGAGTGTTTGAAAAGCGCTATATAAATGTAATGCATTATTATTATTATTATTAAGGTAATGGCGATGAAGTATGTTTGTTGAAGTTACACCAGCATTTAAGTTCAGAAAAGTGATTGAAAATAACAAGGCACTGGAGGCTCTGGTGTATTTGGCTAGACATTTTCCAGCTTTTTAAGATTCCAAACATTAACTGTAAGGCTAAAAAATATTACAATCGGATACAACCACAAATCCAAGAGAGATAAAGCACAAGGTATCACTTAAAAACGCTTTCTATATAAATCCTGTACTGCAGACATCCTTTCATGCATGAAAAATTATGCACACATTGCACAGGTCCGGTAATATCTAGCTTATAAATGGTTGTACAAATTAGACATACATTTTCAATTCTAGTCAAAAGTTGAAGGTACCATACCAAGCCCCAGTTGAAGGTACCATACTAACCAGAGTTTGACACCAGTTCAATATCATTTCCCTCAAGAACAAGCTCATCTTTCTGGGCCTGGGAAACGATACATGAAACACCTGACACAGGAAAGAAAGAACAATGAATTCAGCTGCAATGAAGCTCTATCCTATTAAACATGTCCCTTGCAAGGTGTGACATAGAATCAGGAGATGTTGAATCAGTATGGATAGAAATGAGAAATTGTAAGGGTAAAAAGACCCTAATGGGAGTTATCTATAGGCCCCCAAACAGTAGCCTCGACATAGGGTGCAAGTTGAATCAGGAGATAAAATTGGCGTGTCAAAAATGTAATGCTACTGTGGTTATGGGAGATTTCAACATGCAGGTAGACTGGGAAAATCAGGTTGGAAATGGACCCCAGGAAAGAGAGTTTGTAGAGTGCCTTCGAGATGGATTCTTAGAACAGCTTGTACTGGAGCCTACCAGGGAGAAGGCAATTCTGGATTTAGTGTTGTGTAATGATCCTGATCTGATAAGGGGACTAGAGGTAAAAGAGCCATTAGGAGGCAGTGATCACAACATGATAAGTTTTACTCTGCAAATGGAAAGGCAGAAGGGAAAATTGGAAGTGTCGGTATTACAGTATAGCAAAGGGGATTACAGAGGCATGAGGCGGGAGCTGGCCAAAATTGATTGGAAGGAGGCCCTAGCAGGGAAGACGGTAGAACAGCAATGGCAGGTATTCCTGGGAATAATGCAGAGGTTGCAGGATCAATTTATTCCAAAGAGGTGGAAAGACTCTAAGGGGAGTAAGAGACACCTGTGGCTGACGAGGGAAGTCAGGGACAGCATAAAAATTAAGGAGAGGAAGTATAACATAGCAAAGAAGAGTGGGAAGACAGAGGATTGGGACTCTTTTAAAGAGCAACAAAAGTTAACTAAAAAGGCAATACGGGGAGAAAAGATGAGGTACGAGGGTAAACTAGCCAATAATATAAAGGAGGATAGCAAAAGTTTTTTTAGGTACGTGAAGAGGAAAAAAATAGTCAAGGCAAATGTGGGTCCCTTGAAGACAGAAGCAGGGGAATTTATTATGGGGAACAAAGAAATGGCAGACGAGTTAAACCGTTACTTTGGATCTGTCTTCACTGAGGAAGATACACACAATCTCCCAAATGTTCTAGGGGCCGGAGAACCTAGGGTGATGGAGGAACTGAAGGAAATCCACATTAGGCAGGAAATGGTTTTGGGTAGACTGATGGGACTGAAGGCTGATAAATCCCCAGGGCCTGATGGTCTGCATCCCAGAGTACTTAAGGAGGTGGCTCTAGAAATAGTGGAAGCATTGGAGATCATTTTTCAATGTTCTATAGATTCAGGATCAGTTCCTGTGGATTGGAGGATAGCAAATGTTATCCCACTTTTTAAGAAAGGAGGGAGAGAGAAAACGGGGAATTATAGACCAGTTAGTCTGACATCAGTGGTGGGGAAGATGCTGGAGTCAATTATAAAAGACGAAATTGCTGAGCATTTGGATAGCAGTAACGGGATCATTCCGAGTCAGCATGGATTTACGAAGGGGAAATCATGCTTGACAAATCTACTGGAATTTTTTGAGGATGTAACTAGGAAAATTGACAAGGGAGAGTCAGTGGATGTGGTGTACCTCGACTTTCAGAAAGCCTTCGACAAGGTCCCACATAGGAGATTAGTGGGCAAAATTAGGGCACATGGTATTGGGGGTAGGGTACTGACATGGATAGAAAATTGGTTGACAGACAGAAAGCAAAGAGTGGGGATAAATGGGTCCCTTTCGGAATGGCAGGCAGTGACCAGTGGGGTACCGCAAGGTTCGGTGCTGGGACCCCAGCTATTTACGATATACATTAATGACTTAGACGAAGGGATTAAAAGTACCATTAGCAAATTTGCAGATGATACTAAGTTGGGGGGTAGTGTGAATTGTGAGGAAGATGCAATAAGGCTGCAGGGTGACTTGGACAGGTTGTGTGAGTGGGCGGATACATGGCAGATGCAGTTTAATGTAGATAAGTGTGAGGTTATTCACTTTGGAAGTAAGAATAGAAAGGCAGATTATTATCTGAATGGTGTCAAGTTAGGAGGAGGGGGAGTTCAACGAGATCTGGGTGTCCTAGTGCATCAGTCAATGAAAGGAAGCATGCAGGTACAGCAGGCAGTGAAGAAAGCCAATGGAATGTTGGCCTTCGTAACAAGAGGAGTTGAGTATAGGAGCAAAGAGGTCCTTCTACAGTTGTACCGGGCCCTGGTGAGACCGCACCTGGAGTACTGTGTGCAGTTTTGGTCTCCAAATTTGAGGAAGGATATTCTTGCTATGGAGGGCGTGCAGCGTAGGTTCACTAGGTTAATTCCCGGAATGGCGGGACTGTCGTATGTTGAAAGGCTGGAGCGATTGGGCTTGTATACACTGGAATTTAGAAGGATGAGGGGGGATCTTATTGAAACATATAAGATAATTAGGGGATTGGACACATTAGAGGCAGATAACATGTTCCCAATGTTAGGGGAGTCCAGAACAAGGGGCCACAGTTTGAGAATAAGGGGTAGGCCATTTAGAACGGAGATGAGGAAGAACTTTTTCAGTCAGAGGGTGGTGAAGGTGTGGAATTCTCTGCCTCAGAAGGCAGTGGAGGCCAGTTCGTTGGATGCTTTCAAGAGAGAGCTGGATAGAGCTCTTGAGGATAGCGGAGTGAGGGGGTATGGGGAGAAGGCAGGAACGGGGTACTGATTGAGTGATCAGCCATGATCGCATTGAATGGCGGTGCTGGCTCGAAGGGCTGAATGGCCTACTCCTGCACCTATTGTCTATTGTCTATTGTCTATTTACAGATTTAAAATGTTGAACTCACCGGGCTTCATACGGACTCTACGAATAAACTTCTCTCCCAAGAAGTTTCGGATCTCTACCAGAGATCCCGTCTCTTGAACAACCACATTGATAGGGAAATGAGCATACACAGACCTCATCTTGTAACGGAAACCCTAATTTTGGAAAATTGGATAAAAGTTAAATACATTTTTTGGTTGAAATTTGAAGTTAACAATAAAATGAAATGGCTTGAATTGGACAAGCTGAACAAAAAAAGTATGTCTAAATTTAACATTAATGAATTATTAATCAAGCAATGACTATTCAGCATAATGATATTATCCCATCTGAAATATTTGGTGAGATGATTTCTGAATTTTTTGAAGGAGGTGACCTGCACAATTAGAGTAAGAAACATTGAAGGCAATAAGTTTCCATCATCAGAACTTTTAAACCGATTTATCCATACAAATTATCTATGCTAATTTCCAATCATCAACTGTTGTTGAAAGCACACAGTGGTTGCATTGATATTAGTAATTGTGCCCAACAAATGAAGATAGAAAAAAGCCATTTTTATCAGTGGTGGGTGCAGCACAATTAACCGCTGAATTACAATTTGGGTAAAGAAGAAAACTCAGTGCATTATTAACTGCACACTACATAGGAATCAACTTCAGTACAAGAAGTAGCTTGTTCATTTTTAATTGATCACTTACTAAAGTGACGCCCTTAATCATGTTCTGGACATGACTGCAGATTGTCCGTACTGTTGCTAGTTCCTTCCTGTTACCCCACCATTTGTCAACTCGAAGCTTAAAAATAAAAACAATCACCTTACTTATGACGTTGTAAATGCATCACATTTTATTGATTTTTGGACTACCCAGATAATAAAAAATGCACCACAGAAATATACATTCTAGTTAAATGTTTCACGGAAATACTGAAAATAAATGCTTCGGCAACATGCAATATTGAGATCAATATACGTTAAGATTGATATTCTGAATACTCAAATTCCCAAACTGCAGAATTGGCAGTAATAGGTTACAGTTTTACAGAATAAATACATAAAAAATCAGAAAACGTCACATAAACTAGAAGTTTTCAGCCCTGATATAATTTGGTAAATGGAAGATTACAGAGACATTGCGGTTTCCATCATTATCAAAAAATTTGACTCGATTAATATTGATGCAAGACACCAAAATAAAACAAGCAATAAAAGGAAATGGCACGTTTCCAGGAGTCAAAATACAGAACTTAATTTCTTCTTGCTCAATGGTGCCATAGCAATTTAAAATTGGATACCACAGATCTGACAATAAAGAGACCGTAACGTTTTATAAAAATAATAGTCGGTCATGGCCTCCTCTTCCCTCTACAATCTGGCAAGAAGTACAGAAGTTTGAAAAAGCATATCTCTAGATTCAGGAACCGTTTTTTCCCCAGTTGTTATTAGGCAACCAAACCGTCCTCTCTTCAGCTAGAGTAGACCTGCCATCTACCTTATTGAAGACCTTCGAACGATTTTTAATCAGACATTATCTTGCACTAAATGTTGAACCTTTTATCTGTATACTGTGGATGGCTTGATTGCAATCATGTATAGTCTTTCATTGACTGGATAGCACATACAAGTTTTTCACTGCACCTCATTGCACAAGATAATAATAAACTAAACTTATGACTATCTTGAATCCTCAATAGTGATAGTTTGGAAACAGGCCCTTCAGCCCAACTTGCCCACACCGGCCAACATGTCCCAGCTACACTAGTTCCACCTATCTGCGTTTTGGTCCAAATCCCTCCAAACCTGTCCTATCCATGTACTGTTTCTCAAACTGTTTCTTAAACATTGGGATAGTCCCAGCCTCAACTACCTCCTCTGGCAGCTTGTTCCATAGACCCACAACCCATTGTGTGAAAAGGTTACCCCTCAGATTCCAAATAAATCTTTTCCCCTTCACCTTTAACCTATGTTCTCTGGTCCTCGATTCACCTACCTGCGTAAGAGACTGTGCATCTACCCGATCTATTCCTCTCATGATCTTAACAACTCTATAAGATCACCCATCATCCTCCTGCTCTCCAAGGAATAGAGTCCTAGCCTACTCAATCTCTCACACCTTCTAGACCTGGCAACACCCTTGTAAATCTTCTCTGTCCCCTTTCAGACTTGACAAATTCTTTCTTATAACAAGGTGCCCAGAACTGAACACAATACTCTAAATGCAATCTCACCAACATATCTCTAAACTAAACAAAGTCATATGATGAATATTCAATTGATTTATTTTTGTTGTATTTTAAATTAATACAGTAGTTTTAAGTGATTCAATTACAGATTAAAACATTGTTATTTACAAAGATAGGGAGACTGAGGAGGTTTACAAGAATGATCCCAGGAATGAGTAGGTTAACCTATGATGAGCGTTTGTCAGCACTGGGCCTGTACTCGCTGGAGTTTAGAATAATAAGGGGGGGGGATGGAAACCTCATTGAAACATACAGAATAATGAAAGGCTTGGATAGAGTAGATGTGAAGAAGATGTTTCCACTAATGGGAGAGTCTAGGACGAGAGGTCATGGTCTCAGAATTAAAGGACAGTCTTTTAGGAAGGAGACGAGGAGAATTTTCTTTAGTCAGAGGGTGGTGAATCTATGGAATTCTTTGCCACAGAAGGCTGTGTGGCCAAGTCAGTGGATACGACTCGACCTTCAAAGAAACATGCACCTGCTCTCCTAGATCCCTCTGCTCTACCACACTCCCCAGAGCCCTACCATTCACTGTGTAGGTCCTGCCCAGGTTCGACTTCCCAAAATGCAACACCTTACATTTCTCTGTATTAAATTCCATCAACCATCCCACCTGGCCAATCGATCAAGATTGCAATTTTTCTTCATATTAGAACCATCTTCACTATCTGCAAAACTACCCACTTTTATACCATAAGCAAACGTGCTAATCTTGCCTTGTATGTTCTCATCCAAATCATTAATGTAGATGACAAACAGTAACGGGCCCAGCACCTGAGGCACACCACTAGTCATAGGCCTCCAGTCCAAGAAGCAACCTTCTGCCATCACCCTCTGCTTCCTTCCATGAAGCCAATTTGCTATCCATTCAGCTATCTCTCCTCGGATCCCGTGCGATCTAACCTTCCAGAGCAGCCTACCATACGGAACCTTGTCGAATGCTTTCCTGAAATCCATGTACAGGTCTGCCCTCATCTACCTTTTTGGTCACGTCTTAAAAATACTTAATCACATTTGTGAGACACGACTACCCATGTACAAAACCATGCTGACTATCCCTAATCAGCCCATGTCCAGCCAAATCCCTGTATATCCTATCCCTCAGCATAGTCTAATCCTTTCCAGCTACAGATGTTAAACTCACTGGCCTATAGTTCCCACAGCCTTTCTTGAATAGAGGCACATTTGCCACCCTCCAGTCTTCCGGCACCTCTCCTGTACTTAAAGATGATTCGTAAATTTCAATCAGGGCTCCCGTAATTTCCTCCCTAGTTTCCCACAATGTTCTCGGATACATCTGATCTAAAAGGAAACAAATGTTCATTCAATCTACTCTAATTAAACAACCTTTTAGCTGCTGTCAGACCAGCACTACTTTTATCCGCCACGCAAATATCTATAGATGAAAGTGCAAGCTTTGGGTGCTTCCATTTAAAACTAAACAGCTAGAGAAAGCCTGGATAATTGCCCTTGTCCACAACACCAAGCTCCTACGAGACAGTGAGATATTTTCTACCTCTTCTGCCTCAACTGTACTTCAGTTTCATACTGGTATCCAATACATTCCCATTAAAAACTCAAAATCAATTTCCAGCCTTTTAACACAGTTTGCATCACCAATTTACATTTAAATTTCATATTAATATTTCAATCAACTGCCCTGGATAAAATATTACCCTATCTATGCCCTTCAATGTGCAAACCTCTATATAGAATACAATATGAGCAGGTATTTAACATTGTCTGAGGGTTTGAGTCCCCAAAGTGTGCAATAAGCACTGAATGTCATTGAAGATTACATGCTCAAACCGGTTTATGCAATGAATCAGGATAATCCCGCAGCAACATTAACAAAGTGAAGGAAAAGGCACAAAGCATTGGAGTAGTTCAACAAGTCAGGCAGTGTCTCTGGAGAACATGGATAGGCGACATCCCAACTCCAAACAACGCATATCCACGTTCTCCTGTGGTGCTGCCTGACCCGGCAGTTACTCCAGTGCTCTCTCATTTCTGGTAAACCAGTCTCTGTTTAATTTATTTTAGTTTAGAGATACAGGGCGGAAACTGGCCCGTTTGGCCCACCAGTCCGCACCGACCAGCGATCCCCGCACAGTAACACTATCCTATACCCACTAGGGACAATTTTTACATTTACCAAGCCAATTAACCTACATACCTGTACGTCTTTGGAGTGTGGAAGGAAACCGAAGATCTCGGAGAAAACCCATGCAGGTCACGGGGAGAACGTACAAACTCCGTACAGCTAGCACCCGTAGTCGGGATCGAATCCGGGTCTCCGGCGCTGTATTCGCTATAAGGCAGCAACTCTACTGCTGCCGTGCCACCCACTCTGCTGTTCCTTGTATCTACATTTAAAGTGCTACGTGAGATTTATCTGCTTAAATCATGCAGATTTATTCCTGATTGATATATTCTCATCAATGCTTCCATTAAAATATTTTAGGGAACGATGCTTCTTACCTTCTTCTTCTTGACACCAAGGAGGCTGAGCTCCAAGTTGATGTGATTAAATTCCCTTCGCAATGTTCCTCGGGGCCCCTTTACAATGACGGTGCGGCCTTTCAAGGACACAGAGACTGTAAATAAGATAATGCCAGTTATTTTCAAAGTAGTGTCTGCAATTATATAAAACTTTTGTAACAGAATGTTAAATGAAAGTAACTGTACCATTGACAGGGATATCAACAATCTGGCTGCTGAGAATGGTCTTCATTCTGAAAAAACAAGAAAGCTTGAATTAAGGTATGAAAAGCAATAAAAACGTGGATTAAGGTATGAAAAGCAACAAAAACAGTAAACTCAAAAAGGGCCTCAAAAAAGCAAAATGAAAAAAACGTATTTGTCACAACCCTTTAAATCTGAATGGAATGTTCTGGATTCAAAAAGGGAGAGAAAGGAGATAAATAGACTAAAATGAGATTCTGAAGGAGCCTGAAGAATGGTTCCAACCTGAAAAGCCTCCCATCCTTTTTCTCCAGATGCTGCCTGACCTGCTGATTTACTCCAGCACTTTGTATCTATCTTCTAAAGGGTCTTGGCAGGTGGATGTGGAAAGAATATTTTCTCTTGAGCGAGAATCTATAGTGGCAGGTTGAGGGGAAGGTTTAAAGATGATTGACACAAGAGGCAAAGATGGCTGGTAGCAGGGTCAAGGAGTCAAATGGCCAAATCCTGCTCCTAAATTAGTGTGCTGTATTATTCAGAACTACCATTGTTTAGATGAAATGTTAAATCAAGACTTCCGCTGATATTTAATCCTTCCTATTCTCAAACTTCAGAGCTGGCAACATTTCATTAAAATTAAGTAGCATAACAGTTTTAGTATGGGAAAATCATCATCATTGGTCCAAAAATGCTCACCAAATCCACCCAAAACTTCATCCTCAACATTGATGGTCTCCCAGTATCCACCTCACCTCACATCCGGAATCTTGGAATCATCCTAGATCAAACCCTCTCCTTCGACAAACACATCAAACACATCACAAAGACAGCCTTCTTCCACCTCAAAAACATTGCCCGTCTCCGTCCATCCCTCTCCTCCACAGCTGCAGAAACCCTCATCCACGCCTTCATCACCTCCCGTCTGGACTACTGCAACAGCCTCCTCTATGGCACACCCTCAAAAATCATCAATAAACTTCAATACATTCAAAACTCCGCTGCCCGTCTACTCACACACACCTCGATCCGTGACCATATCACCCCCGTCCTTTATAAACTCCACTGGCTCCCCATCCCCCAGAGAATCCAGTACAAAATCCTCCTCATAACCTACAAAGCCCTCCATAACCTGGCCCCATCCTACCTGACCGACCTCCTCCACAGGCACACTCCCACCTGCACCCCTCCGCTCTGCCGCTGCCAATCTCCTATCCCCCCACATCCGGACTAAACTCAGATCCTGGGGGGACAGGGCTTTCTCCATCGCTGCTCCCACCCTATGGAACTCACTACCCCAAACCGTTAGACTCCCCCACTCACCACATTCAAAACATCGCTGAAGTCTCACCTGTTCAGTACTGCCTTCAACCACTGAAGGTCACCTCACCTTCTGTCTCCTTTCTCTGTTAATTTATTTATTTATCTATTTATTCATTTCCCCTATGTTCTCAAAATCTCTGTAAAGCGTCTTTGAGTATATGAAAAGCGCTATATAAATAAAATGTATTATTATTATTATTATTAAAAGTTTATATAGCTATTTTACATACATCACAGCCCCAAATAAAAATGAATTGACAGCCACATAACCTGTTTTAATATATCATACAATATAATATTGGCCAAGATACTCAAAAGCTGTTCTTCACAATAGTGCCACCGAATCTTTTATATCCATCCAAGATCAGATCTGAAATGTCAGATCTGAAAGGCGGCACAAAATAATCCAGCACTTCAATACCTGGAAGATTAACCCAAATTTCATTATCACGTCTTCACACAGAGAACCTTAGCAACCTCAGAGCTAAACACCAACAATCGTATGGAAAAAAAGTGCTGCAGCAACTTCATAGTGGATCAGGCATCATATCATATCATATCATATCATATATATACAGCCGGAAACAGGCCTTTTTGGCCCTCCAAGTCCGTGCCGCCCAGCGATCCCCGTACATTAACACTATCCTACACCCACTAGGGACAATTTTTACATTTACCCAGCCAATTAACCTACATACCTGTACGTCATCTGGGGAGGGAATGGACATTTCAGGTTGGACCTTTCTCCAAATTGATGGGGTGGAAGAGCAAGCGTATTTACCCATTGAACATTATCACTAACATCTGGATTCAATGTTTTTTTTAGTAAAACCAAATGAACACTATCACCAAAATTCAGGAGTAGGTCACTCAAGAAACTGGTGACTATTTTCTTATAAATGACATTTCAAAAAACATTTTATTGTCTGGAAGGCCCAGCAATGTGATTGCGACGGGCTCTTCATAAGCTTTCTGCCTGGCACGATTTTTTCAAACCATCGTCTTATATTTGAAGCAATTATACCCCATCTCAAGTTTCCTGAAACACAGATTTCCCCAGTGTCACTGGGACCTGTTGAAAAGTTCAGATCCCGTGAGGTGGGAGACAGAGGGCGCCTGCGAGCTTTGCCCGGACTGTGCTGTGGCTGAGGAAGGTGTGAGGACCACTTGCAGTGGAGATATGCAGTGCACTTGCACTTAGGCCTTTCCAGCCGGCTGGGAACAGCCCAGCCGCCGGGGTGGGTTATCTGCACCCACCAGCGGGTGGGACACCCGCACAGCGCGGCTTCCCGGACACTCATGGACAGGACAGGTTTGGAGGGGTATGGACCAAGCGCAGGCAGGAGGGACTATTACAGCTGGGACATGTTGGCCGGTGTGGACAAATTGGGCCGAAGGGTCTGTTTCCACACTGTATCACTCTACCACTCTTGGACCGGACAGGCGACAGCGCTCCGCCGCAAAACACACATCAGATAAAACAAATGCGGCAATATCGGCCGTCCCCGCACGGGAAGGCGATACACTCTCCATTAGCGGCGATCCCGGGTCCGGAGACCGTGGGATACGCCCGATGGAGGAGGATTCCGCCGCGGCCTCCCCGCCACCCGCTCCCTCACCTCGAACAAGATGGAGGAAAAGGAATTACGAGCACTTCCGCCCGCAGTTGAAGGGGACGTTCAGCGTCATCGTGACGTCATGGCGCAGAGCGTCTCACCCACCCCCCACCCACTGTCGTATGTACTGACAAGGGAACAGTGCGATACTTGCTTGCAGCAGCATAACAGACCCATGAACACAATATACATGGATAATATATAATAAACAAAATTCAATGGCCCCAAAGGTGCAAAAAACTACAACAAATCCATTTCATCCATTCTGCTTCTGAGTATTTTGTTTTCCTCTATCGGGCATTCATTTGTCTTGTTTGCCTTGACTAAACCTATTACCACTCCTGAATCAGAGGCATGATACATCACTTCTCTTGATGTAGAGGTATGTGCAGGAATTCAATTTTGCCAATCTTTGGAGGGGCATTGCTGCAGGAATTTACCGTGAAAGGGTACACGTTATGCTGCCTAGTCTGAAACTTTTCAAATAAAACTGATTATAGTGAAGTGGCCATATTTATATTTGCACTCTACCCCACTTCCCCTATTGCGTTTCCCATCTAAATTAAATCCACCAGAACAGATTGAGCTGGGTATAGAGGATCAAAGGTAAATCCATCACATTCTAAGGTGTAACAAAGGTTTACAAAGACTGGAAAATACAAGCTGGGATATGTACTTGAAAACTCGTGATCTGCATTGCAATTGACTTAGTTCTTGAATTATGTTGGGTAACTTTTTTTACTGGTAAGAACATGATGGAGTGAATGGCCTCTTTCTGCATCATATATTTTCTATCGTTCTGCAGCTTTGATACTTCAACTTCTTGCTATCACTAAATGTCAATTGTCCTCAACCAAAGATCAACTGACATGTCCACATCACAACAGAAAATATGAAGCTTTTGTGTATGAAAATATGAAGGATTTGTTGAAATGTAGGAAAATAACCTGCAATGAGCTGGGAGTGTTGGAAAAGCAGCTTCTAGATTCAGCTGACCTGCCAACTGCACCATAAAATGATATTTACTCATGAATAACCAGGTTTGGGTTGAGGTTTATTGTTACTGTCACATGTATTGAGATACTGTATAGTGGATACCCTCAAACTATCTTTAATTGGACTTTACTGGACTTTATTTTGCACCAAACATTATTCCCTTTATCCTGTATCTGTACACTGTAGACGCTTGATTGCAATCATGTATAGTATTTCCGCTGACTGGATAACACGCAACAAGAAAGCTCTTCACTGTACTTCGGTACACGTGACAATAAACTAAACTAAACTATACAGTGAAAAGCTATAGATATACCATACATAGATGAAGTATAATAGGTAGAGCAAAGGGGAATATACAGAGTGCAGAATATAGTTCTCACCATTGTAACGGAACAGTTCCTTAGACGATATCCAATGTCCTCAATGGGGCAAAGGTGAATTGAACAGTGGTTGCAGAGAAGAGAGGAGGAGCACAAATCTGTGATTGGGTGGAGACCCTACAACAATTGTAAGAAGTAATGACTGTCAGTGAGTTGCGGGCCCCCCTGTGCTCCTTCCATCCACTGTCCATGTTAAGCTCCTGAGTTTTCTGTGCCTACACAGACTATGCACAGTCTTCAGCCTACACCTTCTCATACTAGGAGCACCGCTGGTTGTTTGCCCTGTCAGTGCACCGACAGCAGACATGAAGAGGCTGCTCCTCGGCCAGCGCTCTTTTCTTCTGAGGCTCGGTGGACCTTCCTTCCAATCCATGGATCTCGAACTTCTCCGGTTAATCCTCTCCTGAATTTCCTGCCGGCTGTTGCTGTCCCCAGCGTCAGAGGGTGTCATTGTCATTGATCGCCCTGCAACTTGTTGTGTGTCGATGGCTTGTGAACAGGGTTGTCGCTGGAGACCAAAGATAATCTTTGCTGGAGACAGCAAAGGACGGAGCTGTCGTCGCTGTCGCTGTCGGGTGCAGAGGGTGGTGCTGTCGCTGGAGGTGCAGGGGGCGGCGCTGTCGCTGGAGGTGCAGAGGGTGGTGCTGTCGCAGGAGGTGCAGGGGGGCGGCGCTGTCGCTGGAGGTGCAGGGGGCGGCGCTGTCGCTGTCGCTGTCGCTGTCGGGTGCAGAGGGCGGCGCTGTTGCTGGAGGTGCAGGGGCGGCGCTGTCGCTGGAGGTGCAGAGGGCGGCGCTGTCGCTGGAGGTGCAGAGGGCGGCGCTGTCGCTGGAGGTGCAGAGGGCGGCGCTGTCGCTGGAGGTGCAGAGGGCGGCACTGTCGCTGGAGGTGCAGAGTGTGTCGCTGGAGGTGCAGAGGGCGGCGCTGTCGCTGGAGGTGTCGCCGGCCGCAGGGCCCCGTCACTCCGCTAGCCACGGACATGAAGCGGTTGCTGCTCGGCCGCCCGCGACTGGCACAGGTGAGAGGCCCCAGCCGGGAGCTGGACCGGCGGCAGCGGGAGGAGGGCACGGCGGGATGGGAGAAACGGGAAGGAGGGAGGGGATTGTCGGGGAACACTGGGGTGTTAATAAACCAGCGATGGGGGGGAATGGCATGGGCTGGAGGACGTCAGGGGGTTGAACTTCACCACAGAGGGAGGTAGCCGGGAGCAACCTGACTCGCCTTGGGTGTGCAAACCCCAAACACGTCTCCGGAGTGAAGTCGGATCATGGAGCTGTGATGTTGGGATAGGGAGAGATCAGGATTACCTGGAGATTGGGGACGGAGAAACTAGGAATATTTGGAACAGGGTGAGTGAGAGTGGAGATTAGGGAGCATCAAGCAATGTGCAGTCACTATAAGGGAAAGCAAGATATGATAGGAGTTTATATTCAGTTGGGACTGATTTTTAAAATTTAGGATCATAGTTTATAGCCGGTAGAAGAACTAATAATGTTATGAAAATACATTGGGACCATTTGACAGTCTTCTTTCGAGTCCATCATCTATGTTTCAAATGTTACATCACTGTCGTCATCTGCCCTCAAAAGGGTGCAAGCTTGTGGCGACAATCAGTAGGAGCCATCACTTGTACAGTAGACGATGGTGGTAGCAGAATTCACTCAGGACACTTCCAGTTTCCAGCCCCGCGACGTGGACGCTTCTGCTATGGGGCCATTTGACAGTGAAGAGATTTAGCAACTCTGCCCCCCAAATCTTTATTCTTATCTTCATTGGCGTACCAGTAATCAATAACAGTCACTGAACCAGTCACTGCTTGCATTCCAGAACAATAATGTGACATTGCTATTGATGTCTTGCAAGTGAAGTGATTGCTACAGTCATTCATTGCTACAGTCATCCAGGTGTTCCTCGTGTTGTACCAGACTGGAGTAATTAAATCTTTTGCACTTTCTGTACCACGCAAAGTAGACTTGCAATGTTGCTCGGATGTGAGGTCAACGTTCATTTGGTTTCTCAGCTTAGGGGAGCTTTTTCTGTATTCTGAAGAGAGGCCGTTTCCTTATCATAAGTTTACAAGTGATAGGAGCAGAATTCGACCCATCAAGTTCACTCCGCAATTCAATCATTATCGTACATTCTGTCTTCACCCACCAATGTCCTGAATTAAAAACAGAAAAAGCTCATTAGGTCAGGCAGCATATTTGCTGAGAGGAACAGAGTTAACCCTTCAGTATATAGGGGCATTTTCTAATTATATTTCAGATTTCCAGCATCTACCATTTTGATTAACATTCTTTGAGTAATATCTTATCCTAGGTAGATATATCTGGGCTGTTCCTGAATGATAAGTGAACTAGATGAATCTGGTGGAAGTATGAACACTTTGATGTTCCAGACTGCTCTTCAAATATTTATTTCTGTAAGTGATTGGTACTTTGAGGTACGGATTGGACATCCATCTCAGTGAGTGTGAACTCCCTGCAGAACTTGTCTGATGGCTCACCAGAAATTAATTTACTTCAGTATTCTCAAATTTTGAATGAACAATCCCAAACATTTCTGATTATTGGATTATTTCTCACAGGGTCGACTTGGCTCGATAGTTAAAGATCAGACATAAAAACATTAGCTCTATAAATGAAATAAATTTGCTACCTTGCTTTCTGTGATGACTGGATGTTTTTTCAATCTCGTTTCTGCCAGATGAACAGGGAAGGCCTTCATTGGCCCTTTTCTCAGAAAATATAATGGATTAGGTTGACTCCATGATAGACTGTGTTGGGCGTAGCACTTTGCTGAGTTGTTTCTTATTATGTGGGTAATGGCAGTACAGGTCCATCATTCATTTTCCGGCAAATGGTGGTCTGGTTCCTCATTTAATCTGGACAAAATTATGAGAGTGCACTTGAAATCCTCACCGGAAGTCCCGTCCCCTCGTCCCCCGAAAATATGGCGCCGCCGGGGGTGGCGGCCAATCTCAAGCTCATCAAGACTACAGGACCTGTATTCTGTATTAATGTATTGTGTAAAATAAAATGCACTTTGTGCACTATTGTCATGTTCCTTGCATTTCATCAATCTTTGAAATCTTTATCAATGTGAACTTTACCCTGATGTTGTGCAAAATATTTTAGGTTTATGCTCGCCTTCTCTGCAGTCAGCTAAAGACTTTCAGTACACTGCCAAATAAAAAGAAACAACTTCTAGAAGAGGGTCCTGATCTGCGGGAATTTATATCCGGTGAATTATCGGACAAGAAAACATGGGAAGAATACAAAGGCACTCTGAAACGCCCAAAGGGAGAAAGGTACAAGTCTAAGCATCAATTTAAATAAAAACACAAACGTAGAAAGCTATGGAGATACGGAGTGGTTCATGTAGCATCCATTATGTTGCATTACCCCAGCACTTTGTGTCTATCTTTGGTAGAAACCAGCATCTGCAGTTCTTTGTTTCTGCAAATGTGAAATTGTCCTATTTCTCAATCAAAATGACAACCAACTTGCCAGAATAAAAATGCTGGGATTTGTCTCACCTTGTATGAATTTTAATGGATTGATCTCTTATTGCTGCCAGCACTCTGGCACTTAGCAGATATGTTTAAATATATAGAATGTTATTTCCTCAAATTTTAATTGTTAGTGATTTTAAAATACTTAAAAAAACATTTTTGTTCTCTTTTTTTAATCTCTGGCTTTCAGGACTTAATTATGGCATTGAATTAACTTTTCCAACTTAGTTGTTTGTATTGCTTTGCTCATTAAGAATTCTTCTGTTTCATCACTTAACGAAAGACACAGTTCCTTGCCCTCTTAAAAACACTCAGTTGCTCTGTGAATGGTGTCATGTGAAAGTGTATTTCCAATCAACACAAGCTTAGGACAAAAACCCATAGGAAGTTTGTGTATGTGTATTTGTAAAATCCTAGCCATTGCCTGTGCCAATCTTTTAGAAATAGAATTAACAGGAGTGGAGGGAACACATAATGTAGGAGAAGGCTGGAGTAGATGTTTAGTCCCTTAAGCCTGACCATCTTTTGGTTAGACCTCAACTAATTTCCACTGAAGATTATATAAGCAAGAATCCACCATCCAATCAATGGGATTTATGGTTGTCCCCTTACCTTGTCCATTATTCCTCTAAATTCTGAAGCACTTTGATCCCCTTTTTAAAAATGTATTAATATCCTATTGATTTGACAGAATAGATCAAGGAAAAGTAGCAATTTGTGCAATTCTAGACAGAATGGCAGAGGAACAAAGCAGAGTTTAGTAGGGATGATACTGTTGTTAAAACACACTAAATCTAAGGCAAGTTGGAAAAAGCTGAAATAAAAAATGAAATGAAAATATGTTAAATTAATAGTAATATCATTCAGATTTTGAGATGGATTAACAATGTTGATACCAAGAGGCTTTTGTGACTGGAGAATCCTGAATAATCTCAAGATAAAGCATTGGCCATTTTGACTGTAGAGAGTGGATATCTTTTTTATCCTAAGCATTTTATGTTTTTTACTCATTGCTTTTTGGGTGTTTTGGGCAATACTGGCAGGTCTATCTCTAAATGTCTTTAATAAGATGGTAGACAGCTGCTTTCTTGAACTGCTGCAGTCCTTCTGGTGAAGCATTTTAACCCAGCAATGATGAAAGACGAACAATGTATTTCCCAACCAGGATGGTCAGTGACTAGGAGGGGAACCAAGGAGGCTTGATGGTGTTTCCAGGCTCCTGGAGCTCTTATCCTCGTTGTCAGAGTAGTGACTACAGTACATTTTATAGATGATATACACTGAAACCACTGTGCATTGGTGATGGAAGGAATTAATGTTTTGGGTAGTTGACACATTGCGAAACAAGTGGGTTGTTCTGGCCTTAATGGTTTTGAGTTTCCTAAGAGTTTTTGGTAATGCATTTAGCTGGGCAGTTGGAGAGTTTGCCATCACACTCCAGACTTATAGATGGGGGAAATGCCCTGAGGGCAATTGGAAGATGAGTATCTCACCACAGGGTAACCCAGCGTCTATCTTGCTCTTGTACATTCATATGACTGTTCATTTTGTTTCTGATCAGTGGTGACCTTTAAGGTGTAGATAGTGAAGGACTCTGAGATGGCAGTGCCACTGAGTGTCAAGGATAAGTGGTGGAGTTGCATTACCTGGCACTTTTGTGATAGCAATGTCATTTGCCATTTATTAGCACAGGCCTGAAAGGTGTCTACACCTTGCTGCATAACATAGACTCCTTCATTTGCTGGGTAATCATGCATACATCAGTAAACATCCCCACTTTGGTCCTTAAGATGGAAATAAGGTAATTGATGAAGCAACTAAAACCTATTGGGCTTAAGCTACTGCCCTTGTTGAACTCCCACAACAATGTCGTGAGGCTGGGATGATCAATCTCCAATAATCACAGTCATCTTGCTTTGCGCAGGGTATGACTCCAACTATTGGTGTGCTTTCCCCTTGATGTACATTGATATCAATTTTACCAGGCTTCCATGATCTGTTTGTCAAATGCTGCCTGCATATCAATTTCAGATACTCCTGCCTTGCCTCTGGAGTTATTTTTGATTCATATTTGGTTCAAGGTTATGATGAGGTCTGAGGTTTTAGGTTTTGCTGGCAAACTGATTATTTGTGAGCAGGTTACTGGAATGCAAGTGGTGCTTGAGTGCACTGTTGATGACATCTTCCATTACATTACTGATGATTGGGAGAAGTTTGATTGGGGAATAACTAGCTGAGCTGGATTTTTCCTATTTGCTATAAACGGGACAAACTGGACAATATTCCACATTGGGTAGGTGTCAATATTTTAACCAGGCTGGAACAGCCAGGCTAGAGCACAATTGGTATTGATCCAGAAGCCCCAGAGCCTCCACTATATGCAGTGTACTCAGTCGTTTCTTGGTGTCAAGTGGAAGAGAGGTTTGTGTGACCAGTAGTGGATAGAAAAGAATGCAAGGTGCTTTTGAAAGCCTGTTGCCCTACATTGACTGTACTGTAGCTTGCCTTTGATATTTCCATCCTTATTGAAGACCTCTGAACAGTGATTGCAAGTTACTAATGAACCTATGTTTGATTCTGCAGCACAGTGCAGAGCTCATTTTCAAAGAAAAAGAACTATTGAAATGATGTGATTTGTAATTTTATTCAAATTTCTAGATTACGATTGCCTCCATGGTTAAAGACAGAGATTCCTCTTGGGAAAAATTATAATAAATTGAAAAATACTCTTCGGAATTTGAATCTGCACACTGTAAGTACTTGCCTAGAGGCTGTGTTGATGTATCTTGTACAGACACTCCCTGAGTTACATAAGGGTTCCATTCCTGAGAGCTGTGGCTAAACTGATTTTTTTCATGAGTGAGAAACAAAATATTTTTCACAACATTAGCCTGAAATAGTTGAGCCTCCTGATACACAACTTTGTTATTTTTCAGTGTTGCTCCGTGCTGTTACTCATTTTAAGTAGCTACCCACATGAATAAATTTTCTATAATTTTGTTTCATCAATTATCTATGTTCACCCCAACACTACCCATAATTAAACCATGGAACATATCCGGTTGATAATACATTATATAACTAGTTTGTATTTCTATAATTAACTTTCCTATATTAAAATATTCTTTACTCAAATTGTTTCATAAATTTAAAGTTATATTTCCATAAGTCAGGTCTTCTAGAACCTAGGGAGTCCTGCATATATAAATCAAGAGCACCATTATTTACAAATTGAAGTACAGGAGTTTTATAAAATAACTAGACCAAGTGGACCCGTTGGGCCCAAACCTCTCCTGCATTGGTGCAGCACTCCCTCCTCTCCCCCTCCTCTCCCCCTCCCACTCCCCCTCCTCTCCCCCTCCCACTCCCCCTCCTCTCCTCCCCCCAACTCCATCCCCCTCAACCTCCTTATCCTCCCTCCTCCCCCACTCCCTCCCTCCCCTCCAGCCCCCCCTCCCCCTCCCCCCCTTCCTCCCTCCCTAGGTGATAGATTTAAACTTTAAAATGTGAATAACGTAAAATATAACACCAATTTCAATAAAACTACCATTTTTACCATTAAAGTGAAGACGGTGAGTAAGGTGGGCCTAAAATTGTCGCGTTATCGTGTACCGTTTTGGCTGAAGTTCAGTCACAAACAAGATAACAAACGAGAGTTTTAGTATATAGATGGATCTTTTGCCACAGAATACGGTTTTCTCTACTCCAGCAATGTACCCAGTTTCTTTCTTAGTTAATAGAACCAAGCTGCACCAGTGTGTCCTTCAACTTCTTTATAGTTCTATGCAATTAGCAGTTTATCTATTGGAACTATTGCTAAACCTTATCCTTTCTACATTTAACTCCCACACAATTGTTTTCACCCCTATTACCATATACCTACCAACTGATTGCCTCAACTACTTGCAGACATTGAATTTTGATCTGTTCTTGTCTAATTTCTCTTCTTGTTACCCTGAACCTTGCACATAATCACCAAAGATGTGCAAATACTGCTTTTCAGAAATTTGGATGGGGATAGTAGGGTGGAATGAAAGCAATCATCTGAATAATTGTCCCTCTTGTTAAATAAATTATCACTGACCCAGTTTTGGGACTGAGTGATTAACTGGTATTCATTTTCAAACTTATTTCAGGTTTTTGATACAAACTTGAGCAATTTGAGTTTGTAGCTCCTTAGTGGGTGATTATTTACTTGTGCATATTGTCCATGTTATTAGATCAGTTTCCTGCTTTTAGGTATGTGAAGAGGCAAGATGTCCAAATATTGGAGAATGCTGGGGAGGAGAAAAAGGCACAGCCACAGCCACTATTATGGTGAGATGCATTAATTTGTCATGAAAGAAAATCTTGTGTTTGCTCAATAAAGTTGAATTGTTGCTTCCCCTTCTCACTGGAAAGGTTTGGAAAAAAGAGATCCACCACTGTCCTCTATCAAGGCACCTTTTTAGAATCTTGAACAGCACAGGAACAGGTCCTTTGGCTCATGATTTCTGCTGACCATGATGCCAAATTAAACTAATCCCCTGCCTGCACGTAGACGATTTTCCTCCATTCCTTCATAATGTATCTAAGAATGAACAACATTCATTCTTTAAGCAGAAGCACTCTCCAGTAGCTGATGGAGTTCTGTTTGTAATGTTTGTATATTCTCTTAAAAGCTTGCTATCAAGATTGCACATTTGACGGTGAGTTGCAGATTATTAGTAGAGCAGTGCATGCTGAAACTGGCAACTTGAGGTTATGAGACCTGACAATACAACGCTTTCGTTAAAAATGGTATGAGATGTCAAAGCAGCGTTAGGATGCACAATGCTGATTTAATACTGTTAAAGTGTAGTAAAGCAATGTCGAGGCATACTTAGTTGTGGGTCTTCTACTCCACCATTCCAGCTTTCAGACTGTTTTAACCATTGAAATATCTCTTAAATACCTCATCATTGGATACTTTGCTTCAGACGGGAATACAAACATGATTTAAACAAATAGTTATGCAGGCAATTCAGGAATTTTAGACCAACATCACGTTAATAGCTTAGACAAACACTGAGAATGGTCTCTCTCTCCATTCTTTTTAAGTAAGCATCAAACAGACTTGAGTGCAAATTTCAATTATGGTTTTCTCTAATCACTGGCCTTTAATTTGAAGTTTCTGTCCAGAGGTTTCCTACTGTTAACATTTCTTAAAAGATTTATATTGGAAAGTTTTTGTCTTGTACTCTTTTCCTGCTGGGCCCTCCGTTAATATGTAATTTTAGTTCTAGAGATACTGCATGGAAACAGACCACAGACCCCTCAGCACACTGGATCCATGCCGACCAGTGATCACCCTGTAAACTAACACTAGAGGGTCTCGACCCGAAATGTCACCTCTACATTTTCTCCAGAGATGCTGTCTGACCCGCTGAGATACTCCAGCGTTTTATGTCTAACCTACAAAAGATGTACATCTTTGGAGTGTGGGAGGAAACTGGAGCTCCTGGAGAAAACCTACACGGTCAAGGGGAGAACGTACAAACTCCGTACAGACAGCACCCGTAGTCAGGATCGACCCGGGTCTCTGGCGCTGTAAGGCAGCAACTCTACCGCTGCACCACTGTGCCGCCCCTGAATATAATTTCACCTCAGTGGTAGCTAATAGTTTTGTATTGAACACTTCATTTGCCTCATCCATATGACTCCAATGTAATAAGATGTTTTCGAGTATGATAGTAACATAGCTGAATCTGATCCTCCAAGATCCCCGTATATCAAATACACTTTAGTGGGACTGAGTGGCTGGTTTCTTTCCTGCTGCTGTGATTCTATCCTACATGCCTCCCCATGAATACGATGACTAAACAGATTGGTTATTATTGCACTTACCCCTTTAACCATTAGTAGAGCTTAAAATGATATCCTGTTTAAGTCATGTAGTCTTATGATGCTGCCCTACTAAAGAATAGGCAAATGTGTTGCTGATTTATTCTGGTGTTTAACTATCCAACAGCTATCCAACAGCTATATACTGAATTTATGTATTTCAAAGTATTTTCTGAGTTCATAAAATGTGTTGATTTGTCAGGGTAAATAGAGATTTGTAATTAAATATACTTTTGATACTTTACTTGCGATGCAATTCAAAGCTTTCAAGAGTCCACTTTGATAAATAAAATGAAAGTTGCATGTTTCCACTTTCTGTGTATTGCTTCCCCTTGATAGTTAATGGGTGACACCTGCACACGAGGCTGCAGGTTCTGTTCAGTAAAAACCAGTCGCAAGCCTCCACCTTTGGATCCCAATGAGCCCATCAACACAGCAAATGCAATAGCAGAGTGGGGCCTTGACTATGTTGTGCTGACTTCCGTGGACAGAGATGGTGAGTTGCCTAAAAATTGATAGTTCATTGTTTATTTTTTTTATTGTGGGGAATTTGGAATAGATGTTGGTTTGCTGTTATTCTACACAATAATACCATGTTATGACAAATATTAAATTGTGGGCAGGGAAATCAGGGAAAAACAGTTGCGGCCACAACACCGAGCCTTGCGGCATTCCACTCGCCACTGCCTGCCATTCTGAAAAGGACCTGTTTACTCCTACTCTTTGCTTCCTGTCTGCCAACCAATTTTCTATCCATGTCAACACCCTACCCCCAATACCATGTGACCAAATTTTACTCACCAATCTCCCATGTGGGACCTTATCAAAGGCTTTCTGAAAGTCTGGATACACTACATCCATTGGCTCCCCTTCATCCATTTTACTTGTCACATCCAAATGCACCGTTATTGCCTCTTTAATAATTGACTCCAGCATCTTTCCCACCACCGAAGTCAGGCTAACTGGTCTGTAATTCCCCATTTTCTCTCTCGCTCCTTTCTTGAAAAGTGGGATAACATTAGCTATCCTCCAATCCACAGGAACTGATCCTGAATCTATTGAACATTGGAAAATGATCACCAATGCGTCCACTATTTCTAGAGCCACCTCCCTGAGGACCCTGGGACCATCAGGCCCAGGGGATTTATCATTCTTCAGTCCCATTAATCTATCCAATACTATTTCTCGCCTAATGCAAATTTCTTTCAGTTCCTCCACCCCACTAGACCCTCTGTCCTCTAGTACATCTGGGAGATTGTTTGTGTCTTCCTTCATGAAGACAGATCCGAAGTACCTGTTCAACTCTTCTGCCATTTCCTTGTTACCCATAATAATTTCACACCGTGTCTGTCTTCAAGGGACCCACATTTGACTTTGCTACTCTTTATCTCTTAACATATCTAAAGAAGCTTTTACTGTCCTTCTTTATATTCTTGGCCAGCTTCCCCTCATACTTCATCTTTTCAGCCCGTATTGGCCGTTTTGTTACCTTCTGTTGTCCTTTGAAAGTTTCCCAATCCTCTGGCTTCCCGGTACTCTTTGCTGTGTTATTACATCTTTTCTTTTAGTTTTATTCCATCCCTAACTTCCCTTGTCAGCCACGGTTGCTTCCTACTCCCCTTAGAATCTTTCTTCCTCTTTGGAATGAAATGATCCTGTGTCTTCCGGATTATGCCCAGAAATTCCTGCCATTGCTGTTCCACCATCATTCCTGCTAGGATCCCTTTCCAGTCGACCTTGGCCAGCTCCTCTCTCATGCCTTCATAGTCCCCTTTGTTCAACTGCAACATTGACACTTCCGATTTAACCTTCTCCTCAAATTGCAGATTAAAACTAATCATATTATGGTCACTACCTCCAAGAGGCTCCTTTACCTCGAGTTCTCTTATCAAATCTGGTTCATTGGATATTCTTGCTATTGAGGGCGTGCAGTGTAGGTTCACTAGGTTAATTCCCGGAATGGCGGGACTGTCGTATGTTGAAAGGCTGGAGCAATTAGGCTTGTATACACTGGAATTTAGAAGGATGAGGGGGGATCTTATTGAAACATATAAGATAATTAGGGGATTGGACACATTAGAGGCAGGAAACATGTTCCCAATGTTGGGGGAGTCCAGAACAAGGGGCCACAGTTTAAGAATAAGGGGTAGGCCATTTAGAACGGAGATGAGGAAGAACTTTTTCAGTCAGAGAGTGGTGAAGGTGTGGAATTCTCTGCCTCAGAAGGCAGTGGAGGCCAGTTCGTTGGATGGTTTCAAGAGAGAGCTGGATAGAGCTCTTAAGGATAGCGGAGTGAGGGGGTATGGGGTGAAGGCAGGAACGGGGTACTGATTGAGAGTGATCAACCATGATCGCATTGAATGGCGGTGCTGGCTCGAAGGGCTGAATGGCCTACTCCTGCACCTATTGTCTATTGTCTATAACACTAAATCCAGAATTGCCTTTTCTCTGGTAGGCTCCATTACAAGCTGCTCTAAGAATCCATCTCGGAGCACTCTACAAACTCTCTTTCTTGGGGTCCAGAACCAACCTGATTTTCCCAGTCTACCTGCATATTGAAATCACCCATCACCACAGTGGCATTACCTTTCTTATATGCCAGTGTTAACCCCTGCTGCAACTTACACCCTACATCCGAGCTACTATTTGGGGGTCTGTAGATAACACCAATTAGTGTCTTCTTGCCTTTACAATTATGGCCCCTCTGGTGACACTACACAAGACTGAAACTAAAACTGTGATTTTTCAACAGATGCTACTTTATTCCTTTTGCTAAGACAAAGAACTTCTCAATGTTTAGGAACAACAAAACAAATATAGCAACAAGAGTGCAGTTAATATTATTTGGCAAGAGATAATAAAGAATTTTAGCCATTACATGAATCTTTTTCATAGGTTTAAATTCTCCCTCAGAGTATGGGATACATTAAAATGTTTATTTTTTCTTTTATTTTGATTTTATTGCAAAAAAAAAGTGATGGTTTCTTGGGTCATTTTATGTGATACCACCAGTACTTCTAATGCCATGGTGTGTAATTAGATATCCGGTTAGGATCTGGGCAAAAGGAAACATAAGCAGCCAAAATGGAGACATCATAAATTCTCAGAATGCTGAAACAAAACATAAAATAGAGCCAATTCTTTGTCCTGTGCAGTTGCTTTAGTCTCACATTCAAACCAGTCACTGCTATACCCTGCGGGAACTGCAGTAGGGCATCACACAATGCTTCAAATGGAAAATCCCAGCACTGAGGATTTTACACTAGATAAATATTGAAGACGCCATTGATCTTTTCAGGCTATTGTGGGTTTTGTTCTTCATCCTCATTTTTCCACATTACCAGCAAGTGAGTTATCCTGTGTTCCGATGGCCAATGTGCTTAACTTGTTAAGAACATTTACATGAATTGATTGAAGTGCTGCTCGATAACCAATTTTTGAAAGCTCAACTATTTGTGTTTATAAATAAATAGATAGATATATATGTATATATATATATATATATATATATATATAAACAGGCTTTCCAATGGCAGAAGATTTATTGCCAAGAAGCATTGTTACAACAAAGAAATAATCTACCAAACACAAATTTCCTTACTTTTTGTGCTATGTTTATATATAATATATATATATATATTATGTGTGTGTGTATATGTATATATATATATATATATTATATATAAACATAGCACAAAAAGTAAGGAAATTTGTGTTTGGTAGATTATTTCTTTGTTGTAACAATGCTTCTTGGCAATAAATCTTCTGCCATTGGAAAGCCTGTTTATTTCCCTTTTAAATGGTGCCACATTTGTAAGGAACATGCATTTGTGGGATGAGCAGCAGAGCTGAGTATATGGGTTGCGCCCATGAAAAATATGCCAAATCTTCTCTGCCAATGCCAAACAGCTTATTCTGCTGTTGCTATTGACTCATGTTTTGAGCTTCTGGTACCCCCAGGTGCTGACAATCAGGTGCCTGATTGGCACCTGATTGGCACCTGATTGGCAGCATCTGTGAGCATGGGCCCTGCTACAGTGGTCAGTAGGTGTCTGCTCCAAGAATCGGCATGCCACGTTTGACTGATCTGGATAGGGCCCGTGCGATAGGGCAACTTCAAGCTGGTGTTCCGCAAAACCAAGTTGCGGCATTATTTGGAGTGAGCCCTAGTACCATCTCCAAAGTGAAGGCCAAGTTCCATATAACGGGGGATGTCAGAGACAGGCCGCGAAGTGGGCGTCCCAAGAAGACGACACCCGAAGAAGACCGTTTCCTCACCCAGACAATTCGGAACAGACTGCACGCAGCCGATCTCCGGTCTCATAGGGCTGCCAGGAGGCCTGCCATGACCGCCCTTCACCGTCAGGCCCGTTTGCGCTGGTGTCGGCAACACGTGCACTGGAACCTGAACATGTGGAGGAACGTTATGTTCAGCGATGAGTCCAGATTCTGCCTACGGCAGTTGGATCATAGGGTCAAAGTGTGGAGAAGACGCGGAGAACACTATGCTGATTGCTGCACTGATAGAGTAACATCTTTTGGTGGAGGCAGTGTGATGGTGTGGGGCGGCATCTCCCTCACTGGAAAAACGAGGCTTGTCATCATTGGAGGCAATCTCAATGCAGAGAGATATCGAGATGAGATTCTGCAACCAGTGGCAATCCCATATCTCCACAGTCTGGGACCGAACTCTATCCTCCAAGATGACAATGCTCGCCCCCACAGAGCAGGGTTTCTCAGAGACTACCTCCAGAATTTGGGAGTGGAGAGGATGGAATGGCCTGCCAGCAGTCCTGACCTCAACCCCATTGAACACTTGTGGGATCCGCCAGAGTGACCAACACAACCACGTTGGCTGACTTGCGACAAATGCTGGTTGAAGAATGGGATGCCATCCCACAACAGTGTGACCAGGCTGGTGACCAGCATGAGGAGGAGGTGCCAGGCTGTTGTGGCTGTGTATGGTTCTTCCACACGCTACTGAGGCTCCTGTTTATTAAATGAATAAATTGTTAAATTGCCAATATGTCTTGTTTCTTCAGACTTCAATCATCCAATCCACCAAACAACACCGAACAAGAGTCAATGGCAGAATAAGCTGTTTGGCATTGGCAGAGAAGATTTGGCAGATTTTTCATGGGCGCAACCCACATACTCAGCTCTGCTGCTCATCCCACAAATGCATGTTCCTTACAAATGTGGCACCATTTAAAAGGGAAATAAACAGGCTTTCCAACGGTATAAGATTTATTGCCAAGAAGCATTGTTACAACAAAGAAATAATCTACCAAACACAAATTTCCTTACTTTTTGTGCTATGTTTATATATATAAATGGAGCTATGCCCAAAGGTGGTTGTCACCGGGGATATGTGAACAAGATGTTTCCTCATTGTTCTGTTAACATGCTGGACAAGAACTGGTGAATTTTAGAGTGGCTTTTTATTTGATGCATTGCTTAACTAAACGTAAATGTTATTGCACTAAGTCAGGTCATGGTGCCGGAAACACACTTTGTTATGTGCCCTGCTGCTTTTCCACAGATCTTTCAGATGGTGGAGCAAAACATTTTGCAGCTACAGTATCGCAGTTAAAAGAAAGGTGAAACTGTTTCATTTACTTTTAAGTTTTTTAAAACTCTGCAAGATAACTTCCTTTATCCAGATGTTTTTATGGTTGAGTAATAAGTAGAGTCAAACTCGTTCAGTTTTGGCAAAGTCTTCATCGGGAAGTCTAGAATCTTCTGAAGTTTTCTCTAACAGTCTGCCTTTGTAGTTAGTTCACAATCCCAAAACAAAAAGCTTGTGCCAATGCTTTTATTAACAACTATATATCAATTAACATTTAATGTTTAAGTATTAATGCTAATTTGTTGTAACTAGATTATCCATTATAGGTATTCATTGCTGTAATTTATTTTTCATCCATGTGAAGTAATGTTGCCTATGTTTCTGCAGACATTCCAAAATCATAGTAGAATGCCTGACCCCCGACTTCAGAGGTGATCTAAAAGCTGTTGAAACAGTGGCAGTTTCAGGACTTGATGTATACGCGCACAATGTGGAGACTGTCAGGGAATTGCAGAGGTATGATTTATGGAGTATTATTTAATCAAACTATTCTACTCTACCACACAGCTCCCCCCTCCCAATTTCTTTACTCTCTGTGTCTGTACATAGCAATGTGAGCATTTCTCCCTTAAGGCGAAAAACAAATGAGCATATTAACATAGAAACATAGAAAATAGGTACAGGAGGAGGCCATTCGGCCGTTTGAGCCAGCACCGCCATTCATTGTGATCATGGCTGATCGTCCCCAATCAATAACCCGTGCCTGCCTTCTCCCCATATCCCTTGATTCCACCAGCCCCGAGAGCTCTATCTAACTCTCTCTTAAATCCATCCAGTGATTTGGCCTCCACTTCCCTCTGTGACAGAGAATTCCACAAATTCACAACTCTCTGGGTGAAAAAGTTTTTTCTTACCTCAGTTTTAAATGGCCTCCCCTTTATTCTAAGACTGTGCCCCTGGTTCTGGACTTGCCCAACATTGGGAACATTTTTTCTGCATCTAGCTTGTCCAGTCCTTTTATAATTTTATATGTTTCTATAAGATCCCCTCTCATCCTTCTAAACTCCAGTGAATACAAGCCCAGTCTTTTCAATCGTTCCTCATATGTCAGTCCCGACATCCCAGGGATCAATCTCGTGAACCTACGCTGCACTGCCTCAATTACAAGGATGCCCTTCCTCAAATTAGGAGACCAAAACTGTGCACAATACTTCAGATGTGGTCTTACCAGGGCCCTATACAATTGCAGAAGAACCTCTTTACTCCTATACTAAAATCCTCTTGTTATGAAGGCCAACATTCCATTAGATTTCTTCACTGCCTGCTGTACCTGCACGCCAACTTTCAGTGACTGGTGTACAAGGACACCCAGGTCTCGCTGCACCTCCCCCTTACCTAACCTAACTCCATTGAGATAATAATCGGCCTCCTTGTTTTTGCCGCCAAAGTGGATAACCTCACATTTATCTATATTATACTGCATCTGCCACGCATCTGCCCACTCACTCAACCTGTCCAAGTCACCCTGCAACCTCCTAACATCCTCTTCACAGTTTACACTGCCACCCAGCTTTGTGTCATCCGCAAACTTGCTAGTGTTGCTTCTAATTCCCTCTTCCAAATCATTAATATATATGGTAAACAGTTGCAGCAGCCCCAGCACCGAGCCTTGCGGCATTCCACTCTCCACTGCCTGCCATTCTGAAAAGGACCCGTTTATTCCTACTCTTTGCTTGCTGTCTGCCAACCAATTTTCTATCCATGTCAACACCCTACCCCCAATACCATGTGCTCTAATTTTGCTCACCAATCTCCCGTGCGGGACCTTAGCAAAGGCCTTCTGAAAGTCTAGATACACTACATCCACTGGCTCCCCTTCATCCATTTTACGTGTCACATCCTCAAACAATTCCAGAAGATTAGTCAAGCATCATTTCCCTTTCATAAATCCATGCTGACTTGGACCCATCCTTTTACTGTTATCCAAATGCACCGTTATTGCCTCTTTAATAATTGACTCCAGCATCTTTCCCACCACCGAAGTCAGGCTAACTGGTCTGTAATTCCCCGTTTTCTCTCTCGCTCCTTTCTTGAAAAGTGGGATAACATTAACTATCCTCCAATCCACAGGAACTGATCCTAAATCTATTGAACATTGGAAAATGATCACCAATGCATCCACTATTTCTAGAGTCACCTCCCTGAGGACCCTGGGATGCAGACCATCAGGCCCAGGGGATTTATCATCCTTCAGTCCCATTACTCTACCCAATACTATTTCTCGCCTAATGAAAATTTATTTCAGTTCCTCCATCCCCCTAGATCCTCTGTCCTCCAGTACATCTGGGAGATTGTTTGTGTCTTCCTTAGTGAAGACAGATCCGAAGTATCTGTTCAACTCTTCTGCCATTTCCTTGTTACCCATAATTGTTACCCGTGTCTGCCTTCATGGGACCCACATTTGACTTTGCTGCTTTTTTCTCTTAACATTTCTAAAGAAACTTTTACAGTCCTTCTTTATATTCTTGGCCAGCTTCCCCTCGTACTTCTTCTTTTCAGCCCGCATTGCCCGTTTTGTTACCTTCTATTGTCCTATGAAAGTTTTCCAATCCTCTGGCTTCCGGCTACTCTTTGCTGTGTTATACATCTTTTCTTTTAGTTTTATTCCATCCCTAACTTCCCTTATCAGCCACGGTTGCCTCCTACTCCCCTTAGAATCTTTCTTCCTTTTTGGAATGAAATTATCCTGCGTCTTCCGGATTATGCCCAGAAATTCCTGCCATTGCTGTTCCACCGTCAATCCTGCTACGAGCCCTTTCCAGTGTACCTTGGCCAGCTCCTCTCTCATGCCTTCATAGTCCCCTTTGTTCAACTGCAACACTGACACTTCCGATTTATCCTTCTCCTTCTCAAATTGCAGATTAAAACTAATCATATTATGATCACTACCTCCAAGTGGTTCCTTTACCTCGAGTTCTCTTTATCAAATCTGGTTCTAAGAATCCATCTCGGTAAACTTAGCAACCTCTGATGACCTACAGTGCCCTCCATAATATTTGAGACAAAGACCCATCATTTATTTATTTGCCTCTGTTCTCCATATTTTGAGATTTGTAATAGAAAAAAAATCACATATGGTTAAAGTGCACATTGTCAGATTTTAATAAAGGCCTTTTTTATACGTTTTGGTTTCACCATGTAGAAATTACAGCAGTGTTTATACATAGTTCCACCATTTCAGGGCACAATAATGTTTAGGACATAACAATGTCATGTAAATGAAAGTACAGATGCTCCTCAACATACGATGCTTCAACTTACGATATGTGCAAAAGCGATACACATTCAGTAGAAACCGTACTTCATATTTTGAATTTTGATCTATTCCCGGGCTAGCGATATGCCGTACGATACTCTCCCGTGATGCTGGGCAACGGCAGCGAACCGCAGCTCCCAGTCAGCCACGCGTGTTAGATGATTTTGCCCAACTGTAGGCTAATGCCAGTGTTCTGAGCATGTTTAAGTTAGACTAGGTAAGGCTATGATGTTCGGTAGGTTAGGTGGCTACGATGTTCGGTAGGTTAGGTGGCTACGATGTTCGGTAGGTTAGGTGGCTATGATGTTCGGTAGGTTAGGTGCCTATGAAGTTTGGTAGGTTAGGTGTATTAAATGCATTTTCGACGTACAATATTTTAGATTTACAATAGGTTTATCGGAACGTAACCTCATCGTAAGTCGAGGAGCATCTATAGTCATGTTCAGTATTTTATTGCATATCCTTTGCATGCAATGACTGCTTGAAGTATGCGATTCATGGACATCACCAGTTTTTAGATTTTTGTTAGATTTAGAGATACAGCGCAGAAACAGGCCCTTCGGCCCACCGGGTCCGCGCCGCCCAGCGATCCCCGCACATTAACACTATCCTACACCCACTAGGGACAATGTTTTTAAAAACATTTGGCCAGCCAATTAATCTACAAACCTGTACGTCTTTGGAGTGTGGGAGGAAACTGAAGATCTCGGAGGAAACCCACGCAGGTCAAGGGGAGAACGTACAAACTCCGTACAGTATAGCACCTGTAGTCAGGATCGAACCTGAGTCTCCGGCGCTGCATTCGCTGTAAGGCAGCAACTCTACCACTGCGCTACCGTGTCGCAGGTGTCTTCTCTGGTGATGCTCTGCCAGGCCTGTATTGCAGCCATATTTAGCTGATGCTTGTTTTGGGGGCTAGTCCTCTTCAGCTTTCTCTTCAGCATATAAAAGGCATGCTCAATTCGGGTGATTGACGTGGCCACTCAAGAATTTACCATTTTTTTTAGCTTTGAAAAACTCCTTTGTTGCTTTAGCTGTATGTTTGGGATCATTCTTGCTGTAGAATGAACCGCTGGCCAATGGGTTTTGAGGCATTTGTTTGAACTTGAGCAGATAGGATGTGTCTATACACTTCAGAATTCATAATGGTACTACCATCAGCAGTTGTATCATCAATGAAGATAAATGAGCCAGTACTTTCAGCAGCCATAAATGCCCAGGCCATAACGCACCCCCCCCCCCCCAACCTTGTTTCACAGATGAGGTGGTATGCTTTGGACTTTGGGCAGTTCCCTCTTTCCTCCATACTATGCTCTTGCCATTACTTTGACATAAGTTAATCTTCGTCTCATCTGTCCACAAGACCTTTTGTTCGGAACTGTGATTGCTCTTTTAAGTACTTCTTGGCAAACTAACCTGGCCATCCTATTTTTGCGGCTAACCAGTGGTTTGCATCTTGCAGTGTAGCCTCTGTATTTCTGTTCATGAAGTCTTCTGCGGACAGTGGTCATTGATAAATCCACACCTGACTCTCGAAGAGTGTTTCTAATCTGTCGGACAGGTGTTTGGGGATTTTTGTTTATTATAGAGAGAATTCTTCTGTCATCAGCTGTGGAGGTCTTCCTTGGCCTGCCAGTCCCTTTGCGATTAGTAAGCTCACCAATGCTTTCTTTCTTCTTAATGATGTTCCAAACAGTTGATTTTGGTAAGCCTAAGATTTGGCTGATGTCTCTAACAGTTTTATTCTTGTTTCTCACTCTTATAATGGCTGTTTTAACTTTCATTGGCACACCTTTGGTCCTCATGTTGATAAACAGCAATAAAAGTTTCTAAAAGTGATGGAAAGACTGGAGGAAGGACAAGGTCCTGAGAGCTCTCTTATACTGGCATTAAGGAGGCCATTAAACACACCTGAACAATTACAAACGCCTGTGAAGCCATGTGTCCCAAACATGATGGTGCCCTGAAATGGGGGAACTATGTATAGACACAGCTGTAATTTCTACATGGTGAAACCAAAATGTATAAAAATAGCCTTTATTAAAACCTGACAACGTGCACTTTAGCCACATGTGATTTTCTTTCTAATACAAATCTCAAATTGTGGAGTACAGAGGCAAATAAATAAATGATAAGTCTTTGTCCCAAACATTATGGAGGGCACTGTATCCTTTGGTTTTTGATGTTTACATTTATTGATTTCCTGCAGCAGGTTAATGGCAGTAGGAAATGTAATTGCTACTTTTATGGCAAATAAATAATTTTTTAATGCAATTTCATAATCAACCTAAGAAAACTTTTAGTTAAAGAACATTCACCCAACAAAATGGGATATAATTTGAAACGCTTGCTCATTTCAAATGCAAAATTATTTCTGATCTTTTCCCCGACCACATTTTCTAATTAACCCATTGGGTTCTTTATTTCATTAAAATATTTCACAATTTGTGTTTAAAAAAAAAAAGGAAATCTGAGGAATCTACATGGCAGCTGTGATATTAGATGCTTCAAATAATCACTCTTCAGTGATGCATTTACATTTTTACAGTATTAATTAAAGTTGAAATGTGCCATGTATGCTGACTGCTGTAATCATAACTAATGAGGGAGAAAATCTGTCTCTGTCTTGATGCTGTGCAACTGAGTTTTCACATTCCTCTTAGAGTATTCCAAAGAATTTGCATGAAGAAAAATCTCCTCGGTGGGCAGTGTCAGGTGATATGGGGAGAAGGCAGGAGAATGGGGTTTGGAGGGAGAGATAGATCAGTCATGATTGAATGGTATAGTAGACGATGGGCCGAATTGCCTAATTCTGCTCCTATTACTTATGATCTTATGAATGGCCAACTCATTGATTCAGTGACCTCTTGTTCACACATCTCAGCCAGAATATTGTGGATGCTGTTAACCACTATTGCCAATGATATCTGCTTCCTTTATAGGAAACGTTAAAAAAAAAAGCAAATTGCTCACATGATACCAAAGCATATAAAAGATATTAAGGCTGATGAATGGAAGCATGATCAAAGCAGTAAAGGAGTGTCTTAAGATGGAAAAGAGAGAGGGGTTTTGGTGGAGAATTTTGGAACTCTGGGCTGAACCATCACTTGTGCACCCCCATCCCTAGCAGCGTTTAAATTATTAAATCCATCTGCTGAAGAAGCTGGAATTGTGGTCTTTAATGAGGCTGTGGGCGATTACTGAGATGGAAGAGCCAAGCTAGTCAAAAACAAGGACGAGAATTCTAAATTTTAATCAAGTACCATTACAGGTCAATGAGCATGTGGAGTGATGAGGGCATGTGAGTTAGATACTGAGGTATCAGATGATCTCAAGTTTTTGATTATTAGATGGTTGTGATCACTGTTCCATTTATCACCATAGGTCTGTTCGAGATCCTCGAGCAAATTTTGACCAATCGCTGAATGTGTTAAAACATGCAAAGAAAGTAAAACCTGGGCTCCTTTCAAAAACATCCATAATGTTGGGTCTTGGTGAGACGGATGAACAAGTGTATGCAACATTGAAAGGTGAGAACAGAATAGAAAACTATTTAAAGAAAGTGAGAGCTGTTCTATTTTCATTTTAGTACATATCAGCTACTTTATTTTGTAACCAGATTATTTCAAGAGTGGTATCATTATCAGCATCATGAAAAATAATTATTCAGCAACAGATTCATTTTTAATGATTGCAGGACCATTCTTTCTCAAAACGGTAAAATGCTGGAATACATGGCAGTTTAGGCACCATCTGTGAAAAGTAAAATAGAGTTATTGCCTCGGGTTGTACACCCTTTGTCAGATCCTGTTGAGTGTTTCCAGCATTTTGTTTTCAGATTTTCAGCATCTGCAGTATTTTGAACTTCATGAATAGTTTCTTTTAGATATTTGTCTTAAATAATTTGTGCTATTAGGAACCAAGTAAAAGCTACCCCAAAGATAGACACACAATGCTGGAGTAACTCTGTGGCTCAGGCAGCAACTCTGGATAGAAGAAATGGGTGATGTTTTGGGTCGAGACCCTTTTTCAGACTGAGAGTCAGGGAAAAGGAGATACAGATATGATCATAATCGATCGAAGCACAGTTCATCAGTTCATCAGGTCCATCAAGTCTACTCTGCCATTCAATCATGGCTGATCTATCTCTCCTTCCCAACCCCATTCTCCTGCCTTCTCCCCATAACATCAGTCTGAAGAAGGGTCTCGACCTGAAACGTCACCCATTCCTTCTCTCCCGAGGTGCTGCCTGACCTGCTGAGTTACTCCAGCATTTTGTGAATAAACCGCCATTCAATGTGATCATGGCTGATCATTCTCAATCAGTACCCCGTTCCTGCCTTCTCCCCATACCCCCCTGACTCCGCTATCCTTAAGAGCTCTATCTAGCTCTCTCTTGAATGTATTCAGATAATTGGCCTCCACTGCCTTCTGAGGCAGAGAATTCCACAGATTCACAACTCTCTGACTGAAAAAGTTTTTCCTCATCTCAGTTCTAAATGGCCTATCCCTTATTCTTAAACTGTGGCCCCTTGTTCTGGACTCCCCCAACATTGGGAACATGGGTGCACATGCAGCATTGACGGAGGAATTGGGAGTAGAAGATAGAGACATTGCAGGAGGCAGGTTGGGAAGAAGTGTGGACTAGATAGCTGGGAGAGTCAGTTGGTTGATAATAGATGTCAGTCGATAGTCTATCTCTTGTGATGGAGATGGTGAGATCAAGAAACGGTTGGCCATACCTCAAAAAAAAATTTGATCAGATTTGTGAGACACTATTCTCCATGCAAAAGCTATCCCTAATCAATCCGTGTCTATCCAAATGCTATTCCATACTGTTCCTAAGAATCTCCTCCCATAAATTTTCCAACACCAATGTCAGATAATTCTTTGCCCTTCTCAAATAATGATACAACATAAGCCACCCTCCCGTTTCTAGAATTTCACCTGCAACCAAAAATGATGCAAACATCTCTGCAAGGGCCTCCAGAAATTTCTCCTAGCTTCCCATGAGATCTGAGGATGTGCTGGTTCAGGTGCTGGGGATTTATCCACCATACTGCAGTTTAAAACCGCAGTACCTCCTTTGTGGTAGTTCGTAATTCTATGGCATTGCAACTCCTTTGCATCAATTCCTTAGCCTCCATGATCTCCTCAGTACAAATGGATGAGAAGTATTCATTTAATTTCTCCCTCATCTCTTGTGGTTCTATATAAAGACAATCTTTACCTCTAGAATCTCTTGAGATTTTCCTTTACCATGCCTACCTGCTCCATTTCATGTCCTCTTATTATCTTCTTGATTACCTTAATCCTACTTCCACACTTGTTATACTTGCAGAGCGATTCACTTGACTGCCTAAATCTAACAAATGCCTCTCTTCCTCATGAAAACTACGAAATATCTAAATTCAATGGTTCTTTATTGTCACCATTGAACCAGATCGTCAACCAGAGTTCCCTAAACATGCCATCTTTGCCCTTCCCCCAATCAGAAACATGTTGCCCATATACACTTGTTATCTCACTTTTGAAAACTTCCCACTTATCTGCAAACAGACTCTTCCAGTTGACCTCTGCAAGTTATCACCTCCAAAATTAGCCTTACCCCAATTTAGGACCTTGTGGGCTAGTCCTATTCTACTCCACAGCCTTTTTAACACTAATAGAATTATGATCACTGGTTCCAGAGTGCTTCACCACAGACACTTCAGTCACATGATCTACCTTGCTCCCAAAGAGGAGGTCCAGTGTTGCACCCTCTCCCCTCTGTTGATTAAACAAATTCCACCTGTCCACGCCTTAGCACTATGAGTAACCCGGTCAATATCAGGGAAGTTGAAATCTCCCATCAATACTACCCTATTATTTTTACAGCATCTGCAATAGCCCTCCACACCTTCTCCTCCAATTCACTAACTATTGGGAGGCCTACAATGCCATCAAAGCAATCATTCATTTCCTATTTGTAAGTTCTACTCTTATAACCTCACTGGACGATCCCCCAAGAATATCCTTTGTAAGCACTGTAGTTATTTTCCTTGATCTGAAAGGCAACATCCCCCCCCCCCCTTTTCTTACCTGCATCTCTAGGACGCCTGCAGCATCTGTACCCTGGAACATTGAGCTCCCAAACCTGCCCTTCTCTCAGCCATGTTTCTGTTATCATAAGATCATAAGTGATAGGAGCAGAATTAGGCTATATTGGTTCCCCTCCAGTTCAGGTGCAACCCGTCCCTCTTGTAGAGATACCAATGATCCACAAACCTGAACCCTTGCACTGACTTTTCAACCTCGTACTCACCCTTCTATTCCTTCCCTCACTTGGCACTGGGGAGAAATCCAGAGATTACCAATCTCGAGGTCCTGCTTTTTAACCTCTTTCCTAACCCTCTACATTTACTCCGTAGGACCCCATACCTTTTCCCACTCATGTTGATATTTACAATGCCCTCTGGCTGCTCATCCTCCCCCTCCCAACCCCCTTTAGAATGTTCTGCAGCCACACTGTCTGAGAATCCTGGACCCTGGCAACAGGGATGCGACACACCATCCTGGAGTCCTGTTTGTGGCCACAGAATCTCCTGTCTTATCGCCCTAACTATAGCGAGTCCTCTCCCTATAGCCCTGTTTGTTTTCACCCTACCCTGCTGTGTCTCAGACCCATACTTGGTGCCACAGACCTGGCTGCTGCTAGTGGGAGATTTCACTGAACAGTCATCTCCCCCCTCCCCGTCCCCCAACTGTATGCAAAAGGTATAAATGTTTTCAAAGGAATGGCCACGGGATTCCTCCACGCTGCCAACTCCCTTTATCCTTCCTGGTGGTCATCCATCTATTTTCTGCCTGCACCTCAGGTTAACTCTGAGGAATGAGTGGATGGTGAGGGACACTCGAGCTACAAAACCTTTGTCTCTGATAATGAATGCACTGTTTATATTTTGTTATCTCATAGAACTACGAGAGTCTGGTGTGGACTGCGTAACATTAGGACAGTACATGCAGCCCACAAAACGACATCTAAAGGTAATCTTTGCACACATGGAAAAGGTTCTTGTAGTGATGCCCCTGTGTCCAATTTGAATAATGTTCTGTTAATGGGGGTAGGGTACTAACAGGGATAGAAAATTGGTTGGCAGACAGGAAACAAAGGGTAGGGATTAACGGGCCCCATTCAGAATGGCAGGCAGTGACTAGTGGGGTACCGCAAGGCTTGGTGCTGGGACCGCAGCTATTTACAATATCCATTAATGACGTAGGTGAAGGGATTAAAAGTAACATTAGCAAATTTGCAGATGATACAAAGCTGGGTGGCAGTGTGAACTGTGAGGAGGATGCAGGGTGACTTGGACAGGTTGTGTGAGTGGGCAGATGCATGGCAGATGCAGTTTAATGTGGATAAGTGTGAGGTTATCCACTTTGGTGGTAAGAACAGGAAGGCAGATTATTATCTGAATGGTGTCAAGTTAGGAAAAGGGGAAGTGCAAAGAGATCTGGGTGTCCTTGTTCATCAGTCACTGAAAGTAAGCATGCAGGTACAGCAGACAGTGAAGAAAACTAATGGCATGTTGGCCTTCATGACAAAAGGAGTTGAGTATAGACAATAGACAATAGGTGCAGGAGTAGGCCATTCAGCCCTTCGAGCCAGCACCGCCATTCAATGCGATCATGGCTGATCACTCTCCATCAGTACCCCGTTCCTGCCTTCTCCCCATACCCCCTCACTCCGCTATCCTTAAGAGCTCTATCCAGCTCTCTCTTGAAAGCATCCAACGAACTGGCCTCCACTGCCTTCTGAGGCAGAGAATTCCACACCTTCACCACTCTCTGACTGAAAAAGTTCTTCCTCATCTCCGTTCTAAATGGCCTACCCCTTATTCTTAAACTGTGGCCCCTTGTTCTGGACTCCCCCAACATTGGGAACATGTTTCCTGCCTCTAATGTGTCCAATCCCCTAATTATCTTATATGTTTCAATAAGATCCCCCCTCATCCTTCTAAATTCCAGTGTATACAAGCCCAATCGCTCCAGCCTTTCAACATACGACAGTCCCGCCATTCCGGGAATTAACCTAGTGAACCTACGCTGCACGCCCTCCATAGCAAGAATATCCTTCCGCAAATTTGGAGGCCAAAACTGCACACAGTACTCCAGGTGCGGTCTCACCAGGGCCCGGTACAACTGTAGAAGGACCTCTTTGCTCCTATACTCAACTCCTCTTGTTACGAAGGCCAACATTCCATTGGCTTTCTTCACTGCCTGCTGTACCTGCATGCTTCCTTTCATTGACTGATGCACTAGGACACCCAGATCTCGTTGAACTCCCCCTCCTCCTAACTTGACACCATTCAGATAATAATCTGCCTTTCTATTCTTACTTCCAAAGTGAATAACCTCACACTTATCTACATTAAACTGCATCTGCCATGTATCCGCCCACTCACACAACCTGTCCAAGTCACCCTGCAGCCTTATTGCATCTTCCTCACAATTCACACTACCCCCCAGCTTAGTATCATCTGCAAATTTGCTAATGGTACTTTTAATCCCTTCATTAATGTATATCGTAAATAGCTGGGGTCCCAGCACCGAACCTTGCGGTACCCCACTGGTCACTGCCTCCCATTCCGAAAGGGACCCATTTATCCCCACTCTTTGCTTTCTGTCTGTCAACCAATTTTCTATCCATGTCAATACCCTACCCCCAATACCATGTGCCCTAATTTTGCCCACTAATCTCCTGTGTGGGACCTTGTCGAAGGCTTTCTGAAAGTCGAGGTACACCACATCCACTGACTCTCCCCTGTCAATCTTCCTAGTTACATCCTCAAAAAATTCCAGTAGATTTGTCAAGCATGATTTCCCCTTCGTAAATCCATGCTGACTCGGAATGATCCCGTTACTGCTATCCAAATGCTCAGCAATTTCGTCTTTTATAATTGACTCAAGCATCTTCCCCACCACTGATGTCAGACTAACTGGTCTATAATTACCCGTTTTCTCTCTCCCTCCTTTCTTAAAAAGTGGGGTAACATTTGCTATCCTCCAATCCACCGGAACTGATCCTGAATCTATAGAACATTGAAAAATGATCTCCAATGCTTCCACTATTTCTAGAGCCACCTCCTTAAGTACCCTGGGATGCAGACCATCAGGCCCTGGGGATTTATCAGCCTTCAGTCCCATCAGTCTACCCAAAACCATTTCCTGCCTAATGTGGATTTCCTTCAGTTCCTCCATCACCCTAGGTTCTCCGGCCCCTAGAACATTTGGGAGATTGTGTGTATCTTCCTCAGTGAAGACAGATCCAAAGTAACGGTTTAACTCGTCTGCCATTTCTTTGTTCCCCATAATAAATTCCCCTGTTTCTGTCTTCAAGGGACCCACATTTGCCTTGACTATTTTTTTCCTCTTCACGTACTTCACGAAGCAAAGAGGTCCTTCTTCAGTTGTACGGGGCCCTAGTGAGACCGCACCTGGAGTACTGTGTGCAGTTTTGGTCTCCAAATTTGAAGAAGGACATTCTTGCTATTGAGGGAGTGCAATGTAGGTTCACTAGGTTAATTCCCGGAATGGCGGGACTGTCGTATGTTGAAAGACTGGAGCGACTGGGCTTGTATACACTGGAATTTAGAAGGATGTGAGGGGATCTTATTGAAACATATATGATTATTAAGGGATTGGACACATTAGAGGCAGAAAACATGTTCCCAATGTTGGGGGAGTCCAGAACCAGGGGCCACAGTTTAAGAATAAGGGGTAGGCCATTTAGAACGGAGATGAGGAAAAACTTTTTCACTCAGTGAGTTGTAAATCTGTGGAATTCTCTGCCTCAGAAGGCAGTGGAGGCCCATTCTCTGGATGCTTTCAAGAGAGAGTTAGATAGAACTCATAATGATAGCGGAGTCAGGGGGTATGGGGAGAGGGCAGGAACGGGGTACTGATTGTGGATGATCAGCCATGATCACATTGAATGGGGGTGCTGGCTCGAAGGGCCAAATGGCCTACTCCTGCACCTATTGTCTATAATGCAAGACTATTTTGGTTAGCTGGCACAGGCACTCTGTTCATTTCCCTTGTCAACCCAGAACACATTTTTCTGTACAAGTACACATATTGAACAGTGTGATCGATGAACAGTGTGATCGATGTCAGTGCTTTGGAGTAATTATATTTTACTGCTATTCGTATCAAAACTCATGTTTATTGACTGGATGTAGAGTTAAACCTGCCTTAACTCAACCACCAATACTCTGGATTGCTTGCTTCACATAAGCATACAGAATCCCTAATTATTGACAAATTTGGGATATTTTCCTGGAATTTAATTGTTCCAGTGCATATAACAATTAAACATTCATGATTCTTAATCTAACGATCGTTGGTTGACGGCAAGCAACTAGATGATAGATATTTCATCTCTTCAGTCTAGATTTGAATCATTCACCAGGTTACTGGAATAAAAAAAACACATTATTTGTAAATTGTATTATGGTGTTCAGTGCCCCCCATAATGTTTGGGACAAAGACCCATCATTTATTTATTTGCCTCTATACTCCACAATTTGAGATTTGTAATAGAAAAAATCATGTGGTTAAAGTGCACATTGTCAGATTTTATTAAAGGGTATTTTTTATTCATTTTGGTTTCACCATGTAGAAATTACAGCTGCGTTTATACATAGTCCCCCATTTCAGGGCGCCATAATGTTTGGGACACATGGCTTCATAGGTGCTTCTAATTGCTCAGGTATGTTTAATTGCCTCCTTAATGCAGGTACAAGAGAGCTCTCAGCACCTAGTCTTTCCTCCAGCCTTTCCATTCACTTTGGAAACTTTTATTGCTGTTTGGTAACATGAGGACCAAAGTTGTACCAATGAAAGTCAAAGAAGCCATTATGAGACCGAGAAACAAGAATAAAACTGTTAGAGGCATCAGCCAAACCTTAGGCTTACCAAAATCAACTGTTTGGATCATCATTAAGAAGAAAGAGAGCACTGGTGAGCTTACTAATCGCAAAGGAACTGGCAGGCCAAGGAAGACCTCCACAGCTGATGACAGAAGAATTCTCTCTATAATAAAGAAAAATCCCCAAACACCTGTCCGACAGATCAGAAACACTCTTCAGGAGTCGGGTGTGGATTTGTCATTGACCACTGTCCGCAGAAGACTTCATGAACAGAAATACAGAGGCTGCACTGCAAGATGCAAATCACTGGTTAGACGCAAAAATAGGATGATACAACTACTGATGGTATAACAGGTATAACAGAGCTTTATTTGTCGTTCGGCACCGAAGTACCGAACGAAACTACATAGCAGTCATAGAAAAAAAAAGAACACAAGACACATAACCCCAACACAAACGTCCATCACAGTGAGGGGGTGTTTGGACTCCAAACACCCCCTCACTGTGATGGAGGCAACAAAACTTCCACTCTCTTCCCCACGCCCACGGACAGACAGCTCGTCCCCGACCGACCCGCACAGTCCCCGCACCGGGCGCTGAAACGTCCCGCGGCCGAACCGGGCGATGAAAGGCCCGCGACCAAGCCTTGCGCAGCTAAGTCCAGTGGCCGAGCCGCACCGGGCGATGTAAAGTCCCGTGGTCGAGCCGCACCAGCGATGTTAAGTCCCGTGGCCGAGCCGCACCGGGCGATGTTAAGTCCCGTGGTCGAGCCGCACCGGGCGATGTTAAGTCCCGCAGTCGAGCCGCACCAGCGATGAAAAGACCCGCAGCCGAGCCGCACCGGGCGATGTTAAGTCCCGCAGCCGAGCTGCACCGGGCGATGTTAAGTCCCGCAGTCGAGCCGCACCAGCGATGTAAAGTCCCGCGGCCGAGCCGCACCGGGCGATGTTAAGTCCCGCAGCCGAGCCGCACCGGGCACTGTTAAGTCCCGCAGCCGAGCCGCACCGGGCGATGTTAAGTCCAGCGGCCGAGCTGCACCGGGCACTGTTAAGTCCAGCGGCCAAGCCGCACCGGGCGATGTAAAGTCCAGCGGCCAAGCCGCACCGGGCGATGTTAGGCCCCGCAGCCGAGCCGCACAACCAAAAAAATATATAAAAACCATCCCAACACCGACACACAACAAAAAAAAAAAGGAAAAAAGACGAACAGACTGCTAGTGAGCCGCTGCCGTTAGGCGCCGCCACTTCCGGTAGTAGCATAATGAATTCTGAAGTGTATAGACACATCCTATCTGCTCAAGTTCAAACAAATGCCTCAAAACTCATTGGCCGGTGGTTCATTCTACAGCAAGACAATGATCCCAAGCATACTGCTAAAGCACAAAGGAGTTTTACAAAGCTAAAAAATTGTCAATTCTTCAATGGCCAAGTCAATCACCTGATCTGAACCCAATTGAGCATGCCTTTTATATGCTGAAGAGAAAACTGAAGGGGACTAGTCCCCAAAACAAGCATCAGCTAAAGATGGCTGCAATACAGGCCTGGCAGAGCATCACCAGAGAAGACACCCAGCAACTGGTGATGTCCATGAATCGCAGACTTCCAGCAGTCATTGCATGCAAAGGATATGCAACAAAATACTAAACATGACTACTTTCATTTACATGACATTGCTGTGTCCCAAACATTGTGGTGCCCTGAAATGGGGGGACTATGTATAAACACTGCTGTAATTTCTACATGGTGAAACCAAAATGTATAAAAATGGCCTTTATTAAAATCTGACAATGTGCACTTTAACCACATGTGATTTTTTTCTATTACAAATCTCAAATTGTGGAGAACAGAGGCAAATAAATGGTGGGTCTTTGTCCCAAACATTATGGAGGGCACTGAACAATTGAGAAGGAAAGAATAATGTTTATAAATGTTTGTTGTTGGTTTATATTTTCAAATTGTAGTGACTCTTTCCTGCGAAATACAAGTGCTTACAAAGCTTACAGATTTACTTTGTGAACCAAAGAATTTCTGAATAGAAGCTTGGATTCTTTCTTTCTGTGCAATAAGCAGTTTTTAATATTACAGGCTAAATGTTTCGATAACATTCCACTCTTGTATGTTTACTTTTACATAATTTTGAAATTCTTCTTAGATTTGTTCAGGAATAAGGAACTGCTGTGGTTTTATCAGTTGTCAATGAACATATTTCGACCTGAATGTTCCATTTTTCATTTTCCTCCATATGTTCCTCCACATCATCTCCAATTTTGTTAAATCCTACAGAAGACCAGCTCTTAGAGGGTAGTTCCATTTCTATTAGCTGGACAAACATAGCAGACTCTGGTGCAGTCTTCATATCAAGTAGTTAAGGAGCTGGCAGAAGTCTAAATGAGTTCTTGTACTCCTCCCAAACAGATGTGTGCGTGATCATTTCTGTTCATTAAACAATTGTGCATCGGATATCTAAAACCTTTGATCTGTTGGTTGTGAATTGTTCTTTTAGGTACTCAAACTTAGATTTCATTCACACTCCTTTTGAAAAAGATCACATTTTTCACAGCCTTCAGCATTTTCTAATGATTTTAAAGTGAATGGTTTGAAAACAAGCTTGAATATTCAGTGAAACTAAAAATCTAGTTTTTAAGGCATTTAAGATTTCTACTGCTATATTTACTGCAGTTCCAGGAATTGATTCCAGCAGTGAGCCTGTACGTTTCACGTTCATTATTAACAATACACTTTCATTGACATTAATATGCCAATACATGTTCATTAACACTGATTAAATATTTGTCTTTCTGCGCTTGATGATTCATTCCCATCAATAACCGTTTCACTTTCCATAGGTGGATGAGTACATAACTCCAGAGAAGTTTAAATACTGGGAAAATGCGGGTAATGAGCTTGGATTCCTTTTCACTGCCAGTGGACCCTTGGTGCGCTCTTCGTACAAAGCAGGTGAGGACCTAACGTTTTCTATGCTTGTAATGTTGAAGGCCCATCTAGTCTTTACGATCAGGCCCACTCCTCCACTTATTTCTTTATAACCTATTCTTTCTCACGTGTCCATCATCTCCATCCTGATTCTTCAAGCTACCAAAACAAGTGGCAATTTACAGTAGACAATTAACCCACAACCACTGTGTCTTTGGGGATTTGGGAAGAAACCAGAGCAGCCATGGAAAACTTGCCTGCTCACAGGGAGAAGAACATGGAAACTCTTCACAGACAGCATCAGGGTCAAACATTGGTTACTGGAGCTGTGGGACAACAACATCACCTATTTTGCCACCGTGCTGTCCACATGGTTGCTGATGATACCAAGTTAGATAGGAAAGTGAAATGTGAGGATGCAAATGGATACCAACCATAAAAACCACTGTTAACAAAGTTGATCGTGGGCTTTCATTTGAGAAAGAGTGAAATTATTTACTTTAAGAATAGAAAAGATCTTTTAAATGGTGGAAAATCATTAAATATTGATGCACAGATAGATCTTGCATGTTGGTTTTTGAACTCATAAAATTGATGTTCAGTCACAGCAAGCAATCTCAAAAACAAATGTTTTTTTTAACCTTTATTGAATGAGGGTTGAGTTATGAAAATAATGCAGTCTTATTGGAATTGTTACAGGCATTTGGTGAGACTGCGTTAAGAAAACTGTGTGGATTTTGTTGTTCTTAGCTGAGAAAAGATCTAATTTACATTAGAGTGGTGCAGTTGGATTGATATGTACTTGGAGTTTATAAGAATTAAAGTAGTTTTAATGCAATAAACACTGTTCAACGAGGGATTGAGAAATGGGGAGCACTGTCTAAGGGTGAACATAGAACATAGAGCAGTACAGCGCATAAACAGGCTCTGAAGTCCATGTTTGTGCTGAACATGATGCCAGGTTAAACTAATCTCCTCTGTCTGCACAGGATCCATATCCCTCCATCTCTTGTATATCCATGTACATATCTAAAAGTCTCTTAAATGCCACTATCGTATCCAGCCCCTCCACCTGAGGCAGCACATTCAAAGCATTCACCACTCTGTACAATTAAATTTCCCTTGCCCATTTCCTTTAAACTTTGCCCTTCTCACCTTACTGCTATGCCCTCTAGTCTTTGACATTTGCACCTGTGAAAAGGGTTCTGACTGTCTACCCCATATGGTGAGAGAACGGCCACTTAGAACTGAGATGAAAACAAAATTTTTCAGACTGAGGGTTTACAAATATTTGTAACTCTTTACCTGCGGATGCACATTGTTGAGTATGTTCAAGTCTGGGATTGATAGATTTTAGATGATAAAAAATACAAGACCCCTCAGCTGGTAGGAAGCAATGAAAAGAATAATTGAAAAATTGCTAATAGGATCTTTTATAACATTTTTCCTTATTCTATTTTCATTCAGGTGAATATTTCATGAAGAAGCTCCTTAATAAACGAATGGCTGAGCCAAGTTAGATGACACTGACAATCGTCTAATTAATTATTTGTTAAACAGTTTCTTCTACTTCCGAGCATGCCTAATTTAATGCTTTTGGATTTATTAATGGGCAATGGGCAAGTTTGAACTGTGTTATCTATGCAGAGTTACTCAGAGAAGAACTGACAGATGGTCCTGAACCACCTGTGTTGGTGGTCAATGCTGATATTGACATCAGTTATTGACCCTTATTCCAGCTGGATCTCATTTCAGTTTCTTCTAGATTTTTTTTCTTAACAAGAATCCATTTAAATTTGGCTGTAATTATGTTGGCGCATTCCACAAAAAACACCTTTATACATGTCAACCGTGTCTGAACAAAACAAATCGATTGATTTTCTGATGTTTTTACACAGATGGTCATTGCACAAAAGTTTGCAATGCGAATACAAAACAGCTATGTTTCTGTGTCCTGGGCAATAATGATTATTAATTTCTTGAGCAATTTAGTAATTCAGTACATCATTCAAGAGAACAATCATATAAGAATTTGACTTATTTTCCTGCCTCATTGGTCTAAAGTGTTGATCTTTATGATTTTAGGGACATTCAAAACGCTATAATTAAAAATGTGTTCCTACCTAAAGTATCCAGCCTATTCTAAATTTGATTCACTTCTAGCTATGCTACCAGATTGAACCCTTTTGCCACTATTTAACTGAAGGTTGAAATAAATTCCTCCGTAAAATGGATTAACAGAAGTGCGATTTATATATGCCGAGTCATGAGATGTGCACGAGTATCACGATATGTTGGGTGTGTGCAACATTTGATGATGCCTATGAATAAAAACAATGCATTGTTGTGTACAGTAATGCAATGTTTTATCATATTGTACTTTTTCAGCAAATGTAAAAGACAGTGAGGCAGATGATAAACTACAACACAAGTAATTCAATTTTTACCTGTCCAACTTACTTTTGAATTGCAACTAATAAATGGCCAGAAATTAGTTTGCAGACATGTATTCATTTTTGTGTGGAAAACAAAATATTAAAGTAAATTATTTCTCAAGCTATTTCTAACAATTATTCTTGAATTTTTGAATAAGACGCCAGGTGTACTTCTCAGAAGGTAATCATTTGAGTGAATGCAGAATTCTAAACATAGTGAATAAAGTATGAAAACTCTTGCATTTTACTGATGTGCAAGCTAACATGCTCTCTTCATGATTAGTTTTTTTTAAGATCTAATTTCTGTGCTGGTTCCAATATTCAAACAGCATAATCTTAATAATTGATTAGGTTTACAGTTTGAGAAGTCAAAACAAGAATAATCTACATGGTGCAAAGATCAGATTTTACATTCAGTGACCCATACATTTATAATTTTGTTTTGAATACAACATTTTGAACTTAAAAATGCTGCATGGAAAAGAATCAATATATTTTTGGAAATATGACCCATTTCACCTGGATGAACAGTTTCACTGGCTTCATTCACTTACATTTCTGCATTAATTAAATATATTTGTTCTCTCTTCTCTAATGTCTGAATGGGTTATATCTGAAATTTCTATAATACAGCAGCGCTTCATTGATTCAATATTTTAGGATTTCACCAGATTTTACGAATTCAGTTGCTAAAGTGTAGAAGCTGGCCTACCAAGAACAGGAGTCAAACATTCAATTATCATTTTCATAGCACTATCTTGGATGTTAAGGTTCCCTGTAGCATGGTTTCACAAAACTTTATCAGCTTGAGATCTTGAACTTAAAATGAATGAAAGGACCCAACAAATTCCAAACGTTTGCCATGGTGGAGAACAACATTTCGTAACATTGAACAATATCTCATTAGACACATTCCACTGACCAGTGTTACAACTTTATTTTAAAATTGAACTGTGATTAATTCTTGGATGGAATATCTGTAATTTCAAAAATGTTATACCCTTGTAAAAATGGTGTCTTACTCAAAACTCTTAGATTGTAGATAGCTAAACTAGTCTGTTCTGCCTCTTGTGCCTAGTCTGCCACTCAACAAGATTGTGACTGATTATCTACCTCAACAGTAATTTCCTCATCTCCCAAACCACTCAATTCCCTTAATATCCCAAAATTTGTCATTCAGTTTTAAAGCAATCAATGACCTAGCCTTCACATCGTCTCCCTACCTATTGTAAGGAATTCTAAAGATTCACCGTCCTTTGTATGAAGTAATTTCTAATTTCAGTCCTCAAGGGCGTACTCTATATTTTGGAACTCCCTGTTCCATCATCTACTCCCTTTCTGAGAAATGGCTATTATTTTTAATAGAAATGTTTGACTTCTAACTCAAGTTGTTGTGAGGAGGAATTCTTTGCAGTATTGGGAATAACCTCTTTGCATACCAATGGTCCCTCCAATGTTTCATCTGGTAGATACCACACCCTCTGGAAACAGTACTGTGGAATAAAGACAGGTAAGCAGAGCAAAACATGCTGTTCGGTCCAGATTCCAGGTGCGAACTAAAATGTTGACTATTCCTCCCCCTACCTCCCTTCATCACTACATCTCCTTATAACTCAAATAATCCAGACCCAGTAGTGGTTCTCCACTTGGTGTTATTTGTATTGATTTATTGTCACATACTGAGATACAGTGAAAAACTTTGTTTGATGTCTTATACAGGCAAACCATACCAAATATGAGTATGCCAGGTAGTGCAAAAGAGAAAATAAACTGCAGAATATAATGCTACAGTTAGAGTGCAAAAACAAAAGTGCAAGGGCTGCAATGAGTTTGATTGAAATACTAGGTAATTCATCCCTAGCATGCAATAAATACATTCAAGAGTTTTGCAACAATTGGGAAGCAACTGTTCTTGAATCTGGTGGAATACATTTCAGGATTTTATATCTTCTCCCTATCAGGAAAATGAAGAGAATGACAGGGTGTGAATAGTCTTTGATTACATTGGCTGCTTTCCCAAGGTAGCGTGAAGTATCATTAAGAGGATGTTATTAAGCTGGAAAGAGTGCAAAGAAGATTTACGAGAATGTTGCCAGCACTTGAGGGGCTGAGCTATAGGGAGAGGTTAGACGAGGACTATATGCCTTGGAGCACAGGAGGCCGAGGGGTGATCGGACAGAGGTGTAAAGATCATGAGGAGAATAGATTGGGTGAATGCAGAGTCTTTTACCCAAAGTAGGGAAATCAAGAACCAGACATAGGTTTAAAGTGAGAGGGGAAATCACTTTCACATAGATGGTGATGGGTGCATGGTATGAGCCAGCCAGAGGAGGCAGGTGAAGCAGGTACTATGACATCATTTGGACAGGTACATGAATGGCAAAGATTTAGAGGGATATGAGCCAACAAAAGGGCAGGTGGCATTAGTGTGGATGGGGCATATTGGTCAGCTTAGGCAAGTTGGGTAGAAGGGCGCATTTCTGAGCCATATGACCAGTTCTATTTATACTGTGGATAAGGTGGCAACTTTTAAATACATTTAAATTCAAAATTTAATAAAGTATTTGTCAAAAAAATTACTGCATTTTACACCATGTCCAAATGATAGGTTCATTTGGTACTTGTTATGTTTAGTCTGGAAAGTTCTCACATTTGGCTCCTTGTCTGTGAAGACCCATTTAATTTCAGTCAAGGTGGCAATCTTGAAGAAATGACAGAAGCTGAATCTGAAATAAAAGCAGAAAGCTCAGCATCTATGGAGATGCTGTTTGGTCTGCCGACTATTAGTTCTAAATTCAATTCCAGCAACTATTTTTTGATTACTGCTTAATTCACTGCATTTCTTTTCAGGATGTTAACTTGGGTTTTCTCTCCCTTGATGCTGGCTGATCTACTGTGTATTTCCAGCATTTTCAGTTTTATCTTCAATTTTAAGGAAGTTGAGAAACCTCAAGGATGCTGAAAAATGCACATGTATGGAAGTCAGATAAAATTGCCCTCTAAGGTCATCCAATCAGTTTGCCATTTCTGCCTAGGCATACAGATAAAATAGGCAGCAGCTGCAAATTAGCAACTTCAGGGACGAAGAAGAAAAGCTTAAGAGGAAAGAAAATATCATTACTATCAGTGTAAAACTACTAAAGAACAATTGTCTTTACAAACTAATTAGGTTATTCATTTAAAAAATACATTTTAAAAATATGTTTTTTTTCATCCAAGTGTAATTGCACAGTAAAAACACAATGATTAGTTATCCATATTTACAACTTGATTTTCTTCAGAGGAGGTTCCTGAAGACTGAACTTAGGAACTTCAGCTGTGGGTGTGAAAGGAATCCTCTGAACAGTGATCTTTTTGCCAATGGTCTCAACCTGGAAGCAACAGGTTCAAAGAACATTTAATCAAAATATGAAATTCAAGATGATCTGAAATCAATTTGAGAAAACTTCAAATACAGCTCTGTAAACAAATCTTTAAAATCAGAAGAAAAAAAACTGCCTTCCTGTTAGTATGAGAAATTCAAGCTCTTTATACCTGGAATCCCAACTTCTGAAGTTTTGGATGGAGTTCATCCAGAACTCGCCTGCCATCAAAAATAAAAGCTGGTTTCAACATGTTCTTATGAATGAGTTCATAATCCAGCAGCTGTTAACAAAGAAGATACATACACATCAGGTGAACAATTCTGAAGGCAACTTCCAAGTTTGTGCTGCCATTTGCCACTTCTGAAAAATTTGGACCTCCTGCCCAAAAATTCTCATCCATTTAAATTAAGATTTTCCAGCTTCCCACTTCACTTTGTTCCATGTCTAATCTTTGCTCCTCTTCGCACTTGGAATTCATGGGCTAAAGCAATGCCATTGAATTTATTCCCAGGTCTGGGATTTAAACATATATAGATGGAAGAAAGCATTGGTTTATAATCCTCTCTAATTCACCTTATGAAATAATATCCCATATCTTTCAGAGATCCCAACTCTGAAACAACAGCTAATCTATCCCACCCTCCTTCGCTGTGTGAATTCAGAAGAATTTAGAAAACTCACAAACAAGAACTAACTTTCAACAATTAACTATTTTAATAGCCTTTTTTCACCATCATCTCATTCTTCTGAACTGTATCTCGTCTGTTCCTGATGCTCTTCTGTGATTTCCAGTGTTTCTTAAATGTTTCCTGTAAAAGATCATTTGAAATGCTCGGAGTAGGATTTGATTAGGAGAGACTTTATCCTTTACCTTGAACTCATCCCACTCGGTACAGATGACAATGGCGTGAGCTCTGTCACAGGCTTCATATGCATCATTGCAGATCGTAACCAAGCGAGACGCTGTATACAAGGGAAAGTTTTCGTTTGGTTAATTGAAATAGATATAAACATGCATTTCTGTGCATTGTAAGCATTTCTAATTACTGGTAAAATGGCTTGTTTTAAAATTTACTGTTCAATATATTTAACAATTTAATGAATTTAAAGGCTAATTTAGTGAGTATAGTTATGTGTTAATTCCAATGATCTGGGAATGTCACAATTTTCCAAAATTGAAATGACTGAGCTCTCCTAGAAAACAGTGAACGACTGACACAGAAAAATAGAAAACAAATTTGTACCTAAAACGTGATACAAATTTTCAGGGCTACAAAATATGAGAGGTCACTGATAATGACTCTGCTTGTCTCTCTCCTCCTGCTGAGTGGTTCAGCAAATTTCTGTTTTTGGTTCAGCAAATTTCTGTTTTTGGTTCAGATCTTTTTTAATTTTTGCTTCAAGAACTGGGATTTTTGCAGACAATGAGGAATGTTGTCAGGAGATACAGGGGAATTAAGGGATATAGATCAGGTACAGGCTGATGAGATCTGTTTAATTTGGCATTTCGTGTTTACACAAACATTGTGGGACAAAGTTCCCTGTACTGTTCTACATTTTCTGACTATCATTTTAAAAAATCATTAAATCAGTAAATGTAGGGTTTTTTATACAATGTTCAACAGAACTGAATTTCTCATATTATTCAAATGCAATGTGCCTATCACAGCAAATTTAGGAATAATCTATTTCAATGCAATAAAAACTCTATTTGTCTTAAATGTTCCACCTCAATCTCCTGTATCATTCAAAAGTTTAAGGAATTAATCCACAATTACATCTTATTTTAGTTACTGTCACTGGCAGATTTCAACACGTTATGTTTTAAATTAAGTGGGATGGGTTGATGGGGAAATTTTTTTTCCCAAGAAGTGCTGAAACTTTGCAAAAATTCAGGCCAGTATTGTACCCGGATATATGAACAGTATTAGATAAATGTTAATTCGGAAAAAAAACAGACACAATTCTTAGGAGGAATTGCAACATTTGGATAGGAAGATAATCTGTTGGAACTGCAGATGCTGGTTAATACACTAAAGGATACCAAGTGCTTGAGTAACTCAGCAAGTCAAGCAGCATCTCTGGAGAATATGGATAGGTGACATTTCGGGTCAAGACCCTTCTTCATACTGAAATATCACCTCTCCATGTTCTCCAGAGATGCTGCTTGACTTGTTGGGTTACTCCAGCACTTTGTGTCCTTTAATGTAAAAGGGCATTGTTCAGAGTGGAGAAAGAATGCAAATGTAATACACAGAGAGCCAGTGCCATCTGTACTTCAGTCCAATAGAAGATTAAACTTAAAGGTATTAGGAACACTACTATCTGTTTTTAACGCTGCTACATTCCCATGATAGGTGAAGAAGAAATGTTCTGTCATATCAAACCTTGGCCAGAAATATCCTGAGATATGTTGGGATGTGACAGGTCACAAATGATCTGTTCTTTCCGAACTTTAGGGTCAAAGATGTGAAGATTTGCACCTTCATCCAGTAGATATTTGCTGATGTAGATACTGGAACTTTCCCTAAGGTAAAAGAAAGTTACAAGATGCGAGTCAATTTTAGTTTCTGCAGAATGAAACTAAAACTTTTGAATTCACTCACAAAGAGTCTCACTACATCGAGGTAGAGTATTTAAATCTTCAATGCAAATCATTCCTTGTTCAGAAGGGCTGTTTCTGAGATGAGATTCTCAGTAACGCTGGATACAAAGCAGCTTTGTGAACAACACACATTGCTTCTCTTAATTATGAGTAAATCAGCGACAATTAACTACTGGATAAATTATAATGATTTGTTGCAAAAGCCACCGGCAGCTGATGGACTATTTTAATTTCATGGTTTACTCTGGCTGTTGCAGAGAAATGTGCTTCTTTCATCAGTGTTTGATTTATTTATTTCTATTAAAACAAAAATTGACGTATAAATTGCAACCACATGAATATCTCAATGAACTATATTTACAGTACATGCTGTTATCAAAAATATTTTCCCATGATCCTCTCGTAATGTTACAGCAAAATAGACTGTGGCTACAATTCAGCAAGGAAATTTTGAAGGATATGAAAGCAACATTATTACCGAGTATCCCCAGTGTCCTTTTTGAAAGCAAAGCCTAAAAGAGCAATCTTTTTGTCTGTTGCAGTGTTGAAGAGACAGTCGATAATTCGGGAAGCAAATCTTCTCCGTTGGTAATCATTCATGTCAATCACCTAAAAGATACCAAATTTATAATGAAATATGTATCCACTATTACTTGAATGTTGTATTTTCGTAAACGACTTTGTATATCATTAAAACCCTTGGAAAGGCAAATGGGGAAAAAACTGGACAGATAAAACCATCGTTCAGCTGCCTCATATTACACAAATTTAACTACAGGCCAAGGGACATGGAAACGTATGCAAATATTGTTTGCATTACTTCGATATATTTACTCCATGACATAAATGTTCATGTAATAGGAGCAAAATTAGGCCACTTGAACCATCAAATCATCTCCGCCATTCAATCATGGCTGATCTATCTTTCCCTCTTAACCACGTTCTCCTGCCTTCTCCCCATAACCTCTGACACCATACTAATCAAGAATCTATCTATCTTGGCCTTAAAAAGACTTGGTCTCCACAGCCATCTGTGGCAATGAATTCCACAGATTCACCACCCTCTGACTAAATAAGGAAATCAAGATCCAGAATAATAATCTACAACTTCAAGACCACTCATTAAGTTACTAGACTGGTGCAGAGGTAGAGCTCCAACAAATCCATAACCCATCAGGTCATCGGCATCAGAGGCCAGACATTGCACAAGAGCAGCACCTCATATTCTACTTGGGCAGCCAACAACCCAATGGCATGAACTCTCAAATTTCATTTTAACCTCCCCCTCCTTATCTATGCAGCTTTCCCTACTCTTCCACTTGTGCATATCTTTCTCTCAACTCCCTCATGCCCCATCACCCAGTTCCCTTCCCTTCCCCTCCTTCATCCACTTGTCTCCTTCCCTTCACCACTCTAGGTTACTCTTTCCCCCTCCCATCCTACTCCCCACCATTTCAACATCCCTCCCTTTGGTTCTACATTTCACTCCCCACTTTTCTTAGCAGATTCTACCATCTGCACCCTTTTCTCCTCTCATCACCTCCAGCCTGAGTTGCAATCTCCACCTTTCTCTCCACCATCTGACTCATCTTTCAATCAACTGCTGCTCACCTGGATCCACCCATTACCTGCCAGTTCTTGCTCCACCCTTCCTCTCACCACTTTCCCACAGTTATCTCCCCTCTACTCTATCAGTCCGAAGAAACGTTATCTGTCCATTTCCCTCCATAGATGCTGCCTGACTCACTGTGTTCCTCCAGCAGTTTGTGTTTTGCTCAAGATTCCAGCATCTGCAGTCTTTTGAGTTGCCACTGCATGGTTTAGTAGGCTTAGTGCTTAATGTTCAAGTTTACTCATACTCTTCGATTCGAGAATTGTTTTGGAAACAGCTATCTTTAAATTTTGAAATAGACCTAAGGTTCCAATAGGAGTGTTACATATGGAATAACTGCATGTGCATGTGTATTCCAGACACCAAGAAATGGACAGGCCACTCCGCTAATAATCAGTTAAATATTCAGAGTGGAGTCAGAAATTATTATTTTCATGTCTCAAGATTGATTTTTACTCACAAAATGCTGAATAAAAGTTATTCTGATAGCTGAATTCCCAACAAAAAAATTGTTAATAAATTAATTATTTGTCATATTTTAGACAATAGACAATAGGTGCAGGAGTAGGCCATTCGGCCCTTCGAGCCAGCACCGCCATTCAATGTGATCATGGCTGATCATTCTCAATCAGTACCCCGTTCCTGCTTTCTCCCCATACCCTCTGACTCCGCTATCTTTAAGAGCTCTAAATAGACAATTTTAAACAGTAATTGTTAAGCATACCAAAGGAAAAAATTGCTTAGCAACGATTCATTATCACGATTATAGGATTCTCTGACACACTTCATCAGTTTACCTGCTGCCAATATTGAGCCACTTCGGGTAGGTTTAATGCTTCACACAAGTATACAAGGTTCAGTACATCTTTCTGGAAACAACTCCCTCCAAATCCTGAAATAGATCAAATGCCCTGGATATTAAAAATCATCTGCAAATCCCAACCACACATGGGATAAAAGATTTGGATCTTGATATCACAAAAACAAATTACTAACCAACACTGGCTTTAAGAAATTTGCTTCCAATTCTGTGATCCATGCCTACAGCACAAGCAACCTCTTCAACATCAGCACCAGTTGCCTCACACAGAGCACTGATTGAGTTAATACTGCTTATTCGCTGAGCAAGAAATGCATTGGATGCCTAATGATAAGGAAACAAAATAAATTTGACTGAAGCATCATCTCTCAGCTCACCATCTGGCAAGAATCTCACATGTACCATTATCCCCTCCACACTTGCTTGTTTGTCTGTGTTTATCTTCCTTCAGTTAACTCTGAATAATCAGAAAGAGATCCAACGTTCTGCGGCCTATGTCCGAAAATGCACTGTCCATTCACCGATCTCCTGGGTGGGTGTTGACGTACATTGATCTCCAGGTAAGCAACACCTTGATTTTGAAACTTTCCCACTCTATATGAAAGCAGAAAATACTAGAAACACCCAGCAGATCAGGCAGCATCTGTTGAAAGAGAAAATGATGAGGGATCTTTGATCTAACTCTTTATCTATCCATTGATACCACCTGACCTGCTGAGTGCTTCCTGCATTTCAAATTTTTAATTCAAATTTTTAACAGCGTTTTGATTTTCTCTCCCTCTTTATCTCTATTCTCCATCCCTACAATTTTCTGAAACATCTCCATTACTCAAATTCTGGACCATTCTTGAATGTCATTTAATTTAGTTTTAGTTTAGAGATACAGTACGGAAACAGGCCCTTCGGCCCACCGAGTCTGCGCCGATCAGCGATCCCCGCACATTAACACTACCCTACACACACTAGGGTCAATTTTACATTTATACCAAGCCAATCAACCTACAAACCTGTACATCTTTGGAGTGTGGGAGGAAACCGAAGATCTCGGAGAAAACCCAAGCGGTCACAGGGAGAACGTACAAACTCCCTACAGACAAACACCCATAGTCAGGATCAAACCTGGGTCTCTGGAGCTGCGAGGCAGTAGCTCTACCATTCCGCTACCGTACCGTTTCTGCATCAATGGCTTCCATGGTCTTAATGCTCTGGAACTCCTTCTCTATGCTCTGGCCACCTCCCATTCTTTCACTGATATTTTTAAAAGTCTACCTATTTGACTAACTTTTTGTCCTAACATCGCCTTAAGTGGTTTATGTCAACTTTTGTTTGACAACCCTCCCATGAAGCAAGTTAAAATGTTTTTCAATCGACACTATACCATTCAAGTTATTGATCTTGTTAGTATCTATGTGCATGCATTCAGTCACGTTGCAGTGGACATGGCAAAACTGTCCAGTGATTCGGAAAGGCTGTGTAGTATTCTATTTACTGGAATAAAGGGAGGTTATCCAGGTGCCAAATATGATGCGGAACCTAATACTGATTCTCAATGTTAAGAGATAGAATGATGTAGAAAAACTTGATTAGGATAGGTTATTCATTATCAAAAGAAAACATAATTTAAAAAATAAATTAAGACAATAGACAATAGACAATAGGTGCAGGAGTAGGCCATTCAGCCCTTCGAGCCAGCACCGCCATTCAATGCGATCATGGCTGATCATTCTCAATCAGTACCCCGTTCCTGCCTTCTCCCCATACCCCCTGACTCCGCTATCCTTAAGAGCTCTATCCAGCTCTCTCTTGAAAGCATCCAACGAACTGGCCTCCACTGCCTTCTGAGGCAGAGAATTCCACACCTTCACCACTCTCTGACTGAAAAAGTTCTTCCTCATCTCCGTTCTAAATGGCCTACCCCTTATTCTTAAACTGTGGCCCCTTGTTCTGGACTCCCCCAACATTGGGAACATGTTTCCTGCCTCTAATGTGTCCAATCCCCTAATTATCTTATATGTTTCAATAAGATCCCCCCTCATCCTTCTAAATTCCAGTGTATACAAGCCTAATTGCTCCAGCCTTTCAACATACGACAGTCCCGCCATTCCGGGAATTAACCTAGTGAACCTACGCTGCACGCCACAGGATGTATCAGAGGCAATCAAACACTTTTGAGCTGCGAGAAAAGTTCATACAACTTAAATGACTGCTACAAAATAGCAAATTTTAAAGATCTTCATAAAGTCCAACACCACATTCTAGCTTTAGGCAATTGCAAAATCGGCTGAAAACTGAGTAGAAATATTTAATTAATGACAAATTAATTTCTTGGATTTACAGCAGGCTCTTGTATATAAATTGCCACATTAAATAAGCAGTTAAATGGATTATATGGCAGTTTAAACCAAAATATGATTATATAGGAATCAGAGAAAATTGGATTTTAGCAAAATAACACTTGGGATTTATCAGGCATTTTTAAAGTTTGCTTCAAAGGAAGGCATGTTACCAACACAATTTGATGATGAATTGCGCCAAAGATAAAAGTGAGCATACCAACTTGGAAAGCTCCGAGGACCATGTGTTAGTCGTGATGATTTTGTTTTTTGGTACCCAATGTTCATACATGGCACAAAGTGCCTGGATCGCCTCCAGACCTTCCGGTGTATCATCACCACCAATCAGCACACGGTCTGGGTTCTTCAGATCATTAACAGCTGTCCCTTCTGCCAGAAATTCTGGGTTTGAGAGTACCTGCACGATACAGAGGCTCCTGGTTAGAGTGCGTGGGAGTTGTGTGTGGCAACCAATTGCAAGCCAGATCCCAGAACAAGGGCTGGCTACCCTTTTTTGAAGAAGAATAAAATTGGCATGTCAATAGACAATAGGCAATAGGTGCAGGAGTAGGCCATTCGGCCCTTCGAGCCAGCACCGCCATTCAATGTGATCATGGCTGATCATTCGCAATCAGTACCCCATTCCTGCTTTCTCCCCATACCCCCTGACTCCGCTATCCTTAAGAGCTCTATCTAGCTCTCTCTTGAATGTATTCAGATAATTGGCCTCCACTGCCCTCTGAGGCAGAGAATTCCACAGATTCACAACTCTCTGACTAAAAAAGTTTTTCCTCATCTCTGTTCTAAATGGCCTACCCCTTATTCTTAAACTGTGGCCCCTGGTTCTGGACTCCCCCAACATTGGGAACATGTTTCCTGCCTCTAACATGTCTCATGTTTCCTGCCTCTAATAATCTTATACGTTTCGATAAGATCCCCTCTCATCCCTCTAAATTCCAGTGTATCCAGTCGCAAATGTAATGCTAATGTAATATAAAGGAGGATAATAAAAGCTTTTTTAGGTATGTGAAGAGGAAAAAAATAGTCAAGGCAAATGTGGGTCCCTTGAAGACAGAAGCAGGGGAATTTATTATGGAGAACAAGGAAATGGCAGACGAGTAGAACCGGTACTTTGGATCTGTCTTCACTAAGGAAGATACAAACAATCTCCCAGATGTTATAGTGGCCAGAGATCCTAGGGTGATGGAGGAACTGGAGGAAATCCACATAAGGCAGGAAAAAGTTTTGGGTAGTCTGATGGGACTGAAGGCTGATAAATCCCTAGGGCCTGATGGTCTGCATCCCAGGGTACTTAAGGAGGTGGCTCTAGAAATTGTGGATGCATTGGTGATCATTTTCCAATGTTCTATAGATTCAAGGTCAGTTCCTGTGGATTGGACGGTAGCTAATGTTATCCCACTTTTTAAGAAAGGAGGGGGAGAGAAAACGGGAAAATATAGACCAGTTAGTCTGACATCAGTGGTGGGGAAGATGCTGGAGAGATGAAAGATGAAATTACGGAGCATTTGGATAGCAGTAACAGGATCGTTCCGAGTCAGCATGGATTTACGTAGGGGAAATCATGCTTGACTAATCTTCTGGAATTTTTTGAGGATGTAACTAGGAAAATTGACAGGGGAGAGCCGGTGGATGAGGTGTACCTTGACTTTCAGAAAGCCTTCGACAAGGTCCCACATAGGAGATTGGTGGGCAAAATTAGAGCGCATGGTATTGGAGGTAGGGTACTGACATGGATAGAAAATTGGTTGACAGACAGAAAGCAAAGAGTGGGGATAAATGGGTCCCTTTCAGAATGGCAGGCAGTGACTAGTGGGGTACCGCAAGGCTCGGTGCTGGGACCGCAGCTATTTACAATATTGATCAATGACTTGGATGAAGGGATTAAAAGTACCATTAGCAAATTTGCAGATGATACAAAGCTGGGTGGCAGTGTGAGCTGTGAGGAAGATGCTATGAGGTTGCAGGGTGACTTAGACAGGTTGTGTGAGTGGACGGATGCATGGCAGATGCAGTTTAATGTGGATAAGTGTGAGGTTATCCACTTCGGTGGTAAGAATAGGAAGGCAGATTGTTATCTGAATGGTGTCAAGTTAGGAACAGGGGACATACAACGAGATCTGGGTGTCTTAGTGCATCAGTCACTGAAAGGAAGCATGCAGGTACAGCAGGCAGTGAAGAAAGCCAATGGAATGTTGGCCTTCATAACAAGAGGAGTTGATTATAGGAGCAAAGAGGTCCTTCTGCAGTTGTACAGGGCCCTAGTGAGACCGCACCTGGAGTACTGTGTGCAGTTTTGGTCTCCAAATTTGAGGAAGGATATTATTGCTATTGAGGGCATGCAGCGTAGGTTTACTAGGTTAATTCCCGGAATGGCGGGACTGTCATATGTTGAAAGACTGGAGCGACTAGGCTTGTATACACTGGAATTTAGAAGGATGAGAGGGGATCTTATCGAAACGTATAAGATTATTAAGGGGTTGGACACGTTAGAGGCAGGAAACATGTTCCCAATGTTGGGGTAGTTCAGTACTAGGGGCCACAGTTTAAGAATAAGGGGTAGGCCATTTAGAACTGAGATGAGGAAAAACCTTTTTTAGTCAAAGAGTTGTGAATCTGTGGAATTCTCTGCCTTAGAAGGCAGTGGAGGCCAATTCTCTGAATGCATTCAAGAGAGAGCTAGATAGAGCTCTTAAGGATAGCGGAGTCAGGGGGTATGGGGAGAAGGCAGGAACGGGGTACTGATTGAGAATGATCAGCCATGATCACATTGAATGGCGGTGCTGGCTAGAAGGGCCGAATGGCCTACTCCTGCACCTATTGTCTATTGTCTAAGAGTCCTGACCCAAAATGTTACCCGTCCATTCTCTCCATAGATGCAACCTATTCTGCTGAGTTTCCTCCAGCACTTTGTACTTACTCCATATTTGAGCATCTGCAATTCCTTGCGTTTCTATCCTTTTCAATTCTTGAGGTAAACTTTATTTTCTAATATATTCAGTAATATTGTTAACCCGCAATTTGCTAACATCTGCACTGTTGCTATGCCTAATGCAGGGAGATTACTTTCTCCAATGAATTAGAGGTTTTTTCCAATGCAGACGAGCATATCTTTGACCTGCACATTACCCGGCTGTACAATGCCTGGTCTCACCTGGAGATTGAGGTCTGGCTTTATGTTTGACTGGAATATCCTCCGAATGCTCTCAGCAGCTCTCACTGGCACAGTGCTTTTCTCAGTGACTATTTTGTACCCATTTGACACGGCCACGATTCTTCGAGCACAGGATTCGATATGCTTCAGGTCTGCAGCGCGACCTTTACCCATTCCATAAACCTTTGTGGGTGTATTCACCTATTACAAAGTCAGCAGAACATTTAAGATAACATTTATGTTAACGTTTCAGTTAAGACTTGTCCCATAATGAATGCAAGTCAACATCTGCATGATTATATTTTTCAATATGGCTTTTATATAACAGCAATTTCAACTCATAACCATTGCTCACACTTATGTTGCCGGCAATGAATCTGCCTTTGTCATTTTCATCTCCTACAGATACACCTGTTGTTTTATTGCTCCATAATCCTTTAATGACATCCCAGCCTCCAGCGCTCCAAGGAACAAAGTCCTAGCCTGCCCAACCTCTCCCTACAGCTCAGGCCTACAAGTCCTGGCACCATCCTCGTAAATCCTCTCTGCACTCTTTCCAGCTTAACAATATCTTTCCTATAATAGGATGACCATAACTGAACGCAATACTCCAAGTGGGACCTCACCAATGTCTGGTACAACTGTAACATTACATCCAAACTTCTATATTCAATATGCTTATTGACCAATATACCAAAACCCTTCTTGACTACCCTTTCTACCCATGATGCCATTTTCAGGAACCACGTATCTGCACGCTGGATCCCTCTGCTCTGCAACACTCTGTGCTAAGCCATTCACTGTGGCATTCCTGCCCTGCCATTCCTGCCCTGGTTTGACTTCCCAAAATGCACACCTCGCATTTATCTGTATCAAACTCCATCAACCTTTCCTCTGCCCACTTGCCCAACTGATCAAGATCCTGCTGTAATTCTTGATAATAATCTTCCAACTAGTATGCAAACTTACTAACCATGCCTCGCCCATGCAAATCATTGATATAAAGCACAAACAGCAATGTGTCTAGCATGGATTTCTGAGGCACTAGTCATAGGCTTTCAGTCTAAAAAACAACCTTCCACCATCACCCTCTGCTTCCTTCCATGAAGCCAATTCTCTATCCAATCGGTAAACTCTCCCTGGATTGCATGCGACCTAACCTTCCAGAGTAGCCTACCATGCAGAACCTTATCAAATGCCTTGCTGAAGGCCATACAGACAACGTCTACAGCTTTGCCCTTATTAACCTTTTTGGTTACTTCTTCAAAAAAACTCAGTCTTCTCGCTAATCACAAACCTGTTTCCTTCCCCACACCCAGATGCTACGCCCTCTTGATTTTGCTGCTCTCTTAAAATCCATTACAAAGCTCAATTATTTTTCCAGTTCTAATGGAGATATTAATCTGAAATGCCCAATTTGTTTCTCCCTCTGCAAATACTGTCTGACCACCTCAATATTTCCACCATGTTCTGTACTATTAGAGATTTCCAACATCTCGTTATTTTGTGTTGGTATTGGTCTATTGTTATCTTTATCTCTGAATTCCCCAAGTGCTCCTTTGCAAGATCTCAGTTCCATTCACTTCCAAGCTATTGCTTCCAACATGAAATGTGACCACCTATTCCTCTCTTGGCTTTAAAATCCAATACATGTTCTCCACCACTGACAATTATTTGTCCCTAGTGCCATGATATTGGTCATACTGTACCTTTTCCAGTTGCTGTCATTATCATGACACAGTTCACAAGCAACAGTTTAACATTGAACAGTCATAGAGGACTTCTGCACAATCCCCTGTTTACTCTTCAGTCCAACAGTTGCCTTGTTCCCTTCCTCAAGTTTGGTTGTTAAGTGGGTACCAGCTGGAATCATCTCTCCAGATCCGATTGTTCAAGTAGTCAGAAATATCTCCCAGGAGATGAAAATCATCAGAACTTCACACGTCACCGAAGTACACACAGCATCAGTCTGAAGCAGGGTCTCGACCCGAAACGTCACCCATTCCTTCTCTCCAAGATGCTGCCTGACCTGCTGAGTTACTCCAGCATTTTGTGACACGACATTTGCATCTCATATACTAACACCATTATTTTTTCTGAAGTTCATAATAAAATCAAACAGAACAGTGACTTGATACATCAGATATAATTGTATGTCAAATGCACTTCTATATTGAACTTCTTCCAAGGCTAAGGTCACTCCACCAACCCCTATACATTCCACTGGATTATCACTGCCCAAAGTCACTATGAGAAAGAAACAAAAATCCATCTGGGGCTTCAGTTCTGGATTACTGTCTTGTGACTCCAGCCAGAAAGCTCATGCGTGGTGACAGTTGGGTTTAAGTAGGACTTGATTGAGTTGTATTCCCTTTCTAGCCTGCTGGATGGATGTATACATCACCTGGTTACCCGTTCACCTGCAAGGATCAGTGCCTTTAAAGGAAAAGAGGTGGGAATTTAGTTCACTATACCAACCTCCTCCATTGTCTCTTCAGTTGGGTGGAAGTCCACTTGTCTGGTTCTGTTCTGCTCTATGGGAGTGTCTGCAATGACGTTTTTCCCCACTTTCTGTTTCCCCTGGGGTTCCCCAAGCATCTCACCTTGGCTTTTCCCATTTTGCATTACATTCTCATCATCAAAAAGCACTGGATCACTTTCCACACATCCAACTGCCAATTCCACCAACTCTTCTTGACTACTCCACTGTCTCTCAATTTACTGATTACCTGTTCAACACTCAATACTAGATGGGAAGAAATTTACTCCTCTTAAATTTGAGGAAGACCAAAGATATTGCAAGTAAGATTCCAACGCTCTCACTCGCATCAGTGAAGTTAAACCGGTGCCTTCCCAACTTTGCTGTGATATGTGATACTGAGATGAGTTCCTGACCACGTAACTGTGTAACTATTTTCATCTCTTTAACATTACTTAGTTCCAGTCCAGCCTGATATCTGCTGCCTTGCCTTGGCTAGCTTTCCCCAAACTACCTCTGTAAATTTGCCATTCTAAATATTGAAACATTTGCCCTAGTTTATTTGGATATTACCCTGTGCTTACTGAATTGCATTGCCTCCTATTTACGCAATTTCTACATTTACACACGATGGCCTCTCTCCCCATCTCTGCAGTCTCCTGCAGCCTTTTGTCTCACCAAGATATCTACACCTGTCCGTGGGCGGCACGGTAGCGCAGCGGTAGAGTTGCTGCTTTACAGCGAATGCAGCGCCGGAGACACAGGTTCGATCCTGACTACGGGTGCTGCACTGTAAGGAGTTTGTACGTTCTCCCCGTGACCTGCGTGGGTTTTCTCCGAGATCTTCGGTTTCCTCCCACACTCCAAAGACGTACAGGTATGTAGGTTAATTGGCTGGGTAAATGTAAAAATTGTCCCTAGTGGGTGTAGGATAGTGTTAATGTACGGGGATCACTGGGCGGCATGGACTTGGAGGGCCGAAAAGGCCTGTTTCCGGCTGTAGATATATGATATGATATGATATGATATGATAAACTAAAAAGGTTAATCTCTGATTGTCAAGTGTATCCTCATTTTCCAAGCACTGGAAATTGCTTTTGAAATCTCTGCCTCTTCCCATTCTTATAAGACATTACATTAAACCCAGCACTTTGGCCAAGATTCAGGTTGTTTGTTCTATTATGACCTTGCGTGCCTTGGCGTAAGATATGGTATGATAAAGTCTCCTGTGAAATGCATGGAGTATTTTGCTACTTTGAAAGTGCCATACGTATGCTGCTGTTGATAAAAAATTACCGAAATAAATATGAGGTCGGATTCTTGAATGGCTTTGTCGATGTCAGTCGAGAAGAAAAGGTTCTTTCCTCTGCACAATTCTACCACTTCCTTCAAACCAGGCTGGGAAAAAAAGAAAACAGCAAGTAACATTTTATACTATCAGAATGGCAATCAGTAAAAAGGTTATGAAGCAACACACTGGATTCATATTTCAATGGCGCACCTCATAAATTGGAAGTGTATTTGAGTTCCAGGCCTCTATTCTTGCCTGGTTAACGTCCACAACTGTAATGCGAATTTCGGGACACATCTGCGCAATAACACTGCATGTTGGACCACCGACGTATCCAGCACCGATGCAACAGATCTTCTTAATTTCAAACATAGCTGCAGAAAAATAAAGTCAGCATGAAAAATAGATCATTTTTAAATTCTGTCATCAGAAATTCATCATCACTGTCATCTTGCTTTGTTCTTATCGAGTCCACATCACTAGATTAGAAATTGTCCAGCCAGAGCTGAACACACTTCTCGGCATCTGCATACAATGGCGTCTTGCTCTTCTTGTGCGTAGTGGTGGAAAGATTGGTGGAAACGGGCATGACGTCAACGCTATTTCCTTGACCCCATCATTTTGCTGATTCTCCAGCAAGGTCTCAGTATTGGGGAACAAGACGCAAGTCAAGGAGCAGAGTTCCAATGGCAGTCTCGTGAACACCTGAGAAGTCACGGTAAGCAATTCCCCCCCCCCCCCCCACCCTCCCATATTTTGTGTAGATACCAGGATGCATTTACCACATAAAATATGCTGTGAACAAACTGTGGTTTTCCAATACAGAGAGGTTTAAAATGCACAAAGGCATTTGCCCTCCTCCTTTGACCATCTACTTCCTCGTTAGGATCTTGTACCACACATCATTGCTATCATAAAGGATGGAAAATAAACTCCTCTTGGACCTTTTACAGTATACCTGAAGACATCTAGACTAATTTAGCTGCTGACTTTCATTTATGTTTTCTATGGGGAAAACTTTAGTTCTTTTATATAATCTGCCTGGAAAATGTTAATTGCCTTCCTGAATTGTGCAAGCTATCCATGTACCACAGTTTTAAAATAATGGAATTCTTTCGAAGTAACTCTTCTTGTCAAAAGAATTTTTAAAAATAAGTTGACTTACCCCACAGTTGTGCCTTACATTTCTTTTACTATTGGCTTGTCCACAGAGATGAGGAATTTTCATAACTGCAGCTTTAACACGGCACACAATTAACCCTCCACACTCGACAGAAAATATCCTATCCTCCCAGGTTTTACACCTTATGTTTCAACCAATGTATGTGGTGAGCTACTAAAAGGCCTGTCCCACTTTAAGTGATTTTAAGGCGACTGCCGGCGACTGTCAAAGACTGACCCGACGACAATGACCACGACAATGCCGAGTCAGGTCGAGATTACAGCGTCTTCGGAAACATCACGAAATTCCCATGCTGTCAATGTTTCTCCAGTGTCCTAATTTTCGCTGAAATCACTGACAAGTCGGTAAGTACGAGAGTTTTGAACTATAACATCTTGTATGGGTTACTTAAAAACCAAGCATCACTGTAACAAGGCATAAACTGGATTTACTTCCAGTTTACTAATAGCAGCATTAAAAAAAAAAATTTAAAAGAGGATTTTTGTGAAAGGTGTGTGGGCATTCTTTGAAAATGTACAGGAGATGCATATCTGGTTTCTGGGTTGCATATCTGGGTTGGGAGCCCACTTTAAATGTAATGGCTGATGGCCATAAACATCGCAAAATTCCCACGCTTACCTGACCGTCAAACCTTCACCTCCAATCTACCTGTCAAATGTCCTGACGGTAAATAAATTGGTTAAACACAAGCATTTTATGGTATTTTGAAATGACTTTACTTATTTTAATATAATGTGCTTCTAAATGCATCTAAGAGAACCTAGCAAACCTGGGGACCGCAGGCGACAGTGCCCGCAATAAGCAACAGTACCTTGCGACAAGCCAGCTGTCGCCGAGAAATTTCACTCCAGATGATTTCTCAGCGAGGCGCTGAGATCCACTACGATTCTTGGAAGACTCCTCACGATCATGCCCGCGACACCCGGCGAACTGTCGGCGACAGACTAGTCGCCGGCAGTCACCTTAAAATCGCCTAAAGTGGGACAGGCCCTTTAATTAAATAGACAAGGAAATTCTTGACCCACCTTAGGATAGCACCATTACCATGAATATTTTATTATAAATGAGGTTCTGGTCTTATATTTTCTCTTGAGCACAGTGCATCACTCCCACAATCATTCTGAACATCTTTAATTAAGGTATCAAATACTACAGTATAGCCAAATCCAGGATTGCAAGGTAATATGGCCACGTGACCAAAATTTGCACTTTTAATCTGTGCCCTTCAGTCTTTATGAAAGCAAACCTAGAATAGAGTTAGTAATATGAGGGAAGTTACGAATCCGTTGTAATCACAAATTCTTCTGTTGTTTTACATTAGGTTATCAATGAAACTGAAGGACAATGATACAATGATTATACATTCAGTCTGAAGAAGGTCCCAACCCAAAATATCACCTAACCATGTCCTCCAGAGAAACTGCCTGAACTGTGTTCTGAACAAAGATTATGATTGGACAGTACAACTTGTCAGCATATAAATATATAATTTACAAAGGACGCATGGCATAAAGGTCGGCCATTTGATCCAATCAATCGCATCCATGTTATGTTCCACACGAGCCTCTTTTACACCATGGGGTTAATTTGCTGCAATTAGTTTAACTACTTTGTCTTGTGTCTTGTGTTTCATCAGGTCATAAGGAATAGTAGAATTAGGCCATTCAGCCCATCAGGTCTACTCCGCCATTCAATCATGGCTGATCTATCTCTCCCTCCTAACCCCATTCTCCTGCCTTCTCCCCAGAACTTCTGACACCTGTACTAATCAAGAATCTATCTATCTATCTATCTACAATGATTATACATTCATCTCTGCCTTAAAAATATCCACTGACTACCTCTCCAGCCTTCTGTGGCAAAGAATTCCACAGATTCACCTCCCTCTGACTAAAGAAATTTCTCCTCGTCTCCTTCCTAAACGAACAAGTATTAACAGTAATTTAATCCAGCAACAGAACATCCATACTCTCTTCAGTCTCAAGCATGAGTTATCTCTCTAGCCCCTTCAGGCAAACCCCGTAGCACTGGTCCCTTCCCCAGCCCTGTCCAACCCGTGCTGAGGGGGATGATCCAGGGAGTGGCCTAATCCCCGGGTACGGCCACAGGACCCCCCCAAGAACCTGGAGGCACGAAACGGACAGGGGGACATATGAGACGACCAGCCCGTGTGCACACCACGGCGGTCGCAGGAACCGGAACCACACTGCCAGGCGAAGAAGGTCGCAGGGACGCTGGGGGTAAGGGCCGGGACGAAGGACAACACCGAGGGCGAGGCCGCACCAGTAGATCCGGCTGGCTAATGTCCACGTGCGCCGGCTTCAACCGCGCAATAGAGACCGTCTCAGGACGACCCCCCAAGTCCAAAACGAAGGTGGCAGAGCCACGCTCGAGCACCTTGAATGGCCCTTCATACGGACGCTGAAGGGGCGTCCGGTGTGCATTCCGGCGCAGGAAAACAAATGGACAGTCCTGCAGAGCAGAAGGGACATGCGACTGAACCGAACAGTGGCGAGACGTCGGCACCGGTGCAAGCTTGCCCACCGTCTCCCGAAGGCATTGCAGGGCGGCCGATGGTTGTTCCTCCTGACCCTGGGCTGATGGAATAAACTCACCGGGCACTGTCAGCGGGGCCCCGTACACCAACTCGGCCGAGGAGGAGGCCAAGTCCTCTTTGGGCGCGGTGCGGACGCCTAGCAACCACGGCAACGCGTCGACCCAGTCCAGGTCAATGAGCCGGGCCTTCAGGGCAGCCTTGAGCTGGTGGCGGAAGCGCTCCACCAGGCCGTTCGCCTGCGGATGGTACGCCGTGGTGCGGTGCAGGTTAACCCCCAGTAGTTGAGCCGTGGCCGACCACAGTTCGGAGGTGAATTGCGGCCCCCAGTCGGACGTGATGTCGAGCGGCACCCCAAACCTGGCAATCCAGTGTGCTGCCAAGGTACGGGCACAAGTAGCGGAAGATGTGTCCGCTAGTGGAACTGCTTCCGGCCACCGCGTGAAACGGTCGACCACAGCGGCCCCACGATGTCCACGTGGATCTGGTCGAATTCGCTGTCGAGGGACGATGAACTCCTGGAGCGGCGTTCGCACATGCCACTGTACTTTGGCAGTTTGGCACGGGATACAGGTGCGTGCCCAATGCCCAACCTGTTTACGTAACCCTTGTCACACGAAACGGGAAGCCACGAGGGTCGTCGTCGCCCAAATGGAAGGGTGGGCCAGCCCGTGGAGCACCTCGAACACTCTGCACCGCCAGGCAACGGGAACGATGGGGCGTGGCTGCCCGGTGGATACATCGCACAGCAGCGTTGCGCCCCCAGTGCCACAGGGAACGTCCTCCAACGGCAGGCCCGAAACGGCGGTACGATAGGCGGATATCTCAATGTCCGTCAGCTGGGCCGCCGCCAGGGCTGAGTAGCCACTTGCAGGACGGCGTGGACCGCAGGTCGAGACAAGGCGTCGGCCACTCCAAGACGAAAGCCAACTGCCGCTGCTGGCGAGCTGACCATGGGTCGGACACCTTGGCGAAAGCAAAGGTGAGGAGCTCGCGGTCAAAGGCACTGTAGTGCCGCTGTGCACCGCTGACGTGCCTGCTGAAGAAAGCGAGGCTTCCAACACCCATCAATCCGCTGTTTTAGCACCGCCCCAACCGCCACATATGAAGCGCCGACCGTCAGGCTGGTTGGTGCATCCGCCCGTGGGTGCACGAGCATCGTGGCCATAGCCAGGGCGTCCTTGGCGTGTTGGAACACCGCCACCGCATCGTCAGTCCATTCGAACTCCTTGCGCTTGCCCGCCATGAGGTGGAACAGCGGGTGCATGATCCTGGCCGCAGATGGCACAAATCGGTGGTAAAAGGCCACCATCCCAACGAACTCCTGGAGGCCCCTCACGGCGGTAGGGCGTGGAAACGCGCACCGCGTCCACCTTGTCCAGGAGCGGCAGCGCCCTGTGCGGGGTCACGTGGTGGCCCAGGAAATTGATGGACAACACCCCGAAACGGCATTTGGTGATGTTGATGGCCAGCCCATGATCGCTAAGGCGCTGCCATAGCTGGCGGAGATGGGCAGCATGTTCCTGTCTCGAGCGGCTTGCCACCAAAATGTCATTGAGGTACACGAACACAAAGTCCAGGCCACGGCACACACAGCCCATAAGCCGCTGAAAAGCTTGCGCAGCGTTCTTAAGTCCAAACGGCATACGGAGGAATTCGAAAAGGCCAAATTGTGTCACGATGGCCGTCTTGGGGACGTCGTCTGGGTGGACGGGAATTTGATTGTAGCCACGTACCAGATCAACCTTGGAAAACACTGTGGCCCCAGCCAGGTGTGCGTTAAAGTCCTGAATGTGGGGGACCGGGTACCGGTCAGCGATGGTAGCATCGTTAATCCGATGGTAGTCACCGCAAGGGAGCCAGCCACCGTCTGCCTTGGGGACCATATGGAGCGGGGACGCCCACGGGCTGCCTGAGCGGCGCACAATACCCAGTGACTCCATAAGGCGGAACACCTCCCGAGTGAGACGAAGCTTGTCCGGTGGAAGGCGCCGCACCCGGGCGTGCAGGGGTGGGCCAGTGGTGGGAATGTGATGCTCCACCCCGTGCTTTCGGGGTGGAGGAGCGGAACTGGGGATCGACGATTTCGGGGAACTCGGCCAGAATGCGCGAGAACGTAACGTCCACGGACGACAGGGGCCCATCAGGCAGCACGACCGGGTCACCCACACGGAGGGAAACAGGCTGCAAGGTGACGGAGTGCACCAAACGCTGCCGCTTAACGTCCACGAGCAGGGAATGTGCCCGTAGAAAGTCACGCCCAGCAATGGCTGGGACACATCCGCAATGACGAATGGCCAGGAGAAGCGGCCATTGCCGAAGTTGAGGGAGATCGTGTGCACCCCGTATGAGCGGATTGGTGTCCCGTTTGCGGCGGCGAGGAGGGGGCCGCATTTACCAAAGCGGATGTCATCATTTGAAGGGGGAAGAATGTTCACCTCAGCCCCTGTGTCCAGAAGAAAACGAGCCCCACGCAAACACGCGATGAATCTGGCCGGCCGCCGAAGCAATCACTGACGGCGGGCACCTGCGTTTCCCGGGAACGAGCAGGGCTGCCGGCATTGATGGGCTGAACCCCCAGCACCGGTGAAAGTAGCACCAGCCGCTTCTGCTGGCATCTGTGTAAACGGGCGGCTCTGCGGGCTGATCTGACCACCAACGACCTCTGGTGGCATGCGGAGGAACGGACGGCAGGCTGTGCGGGAAAGACGCACTGGCGGCCTGGTGTGCCGTGGCAGCCAGGTCCCGCCGCGAAGGACGTCGAGGAGCAGTGGAGACGCTCGCGATCGAGGTCCTGACCTGCGGATCGTCGTCGGACATCGGAGGAATGTCCAGCGCGTCCCGGGCCAGCTGACGGGCCATCTAGAGTTCATCAGCGCGCTCGCCCACCGCCTACATGTCGGTAAATGGGTCGTTGATGAGCTGCTGGTGGGGATCCGACGGCAGCTGCTGCAGGTAAGCGTGATTAAATAAAAAGCAGGGCTCGTGGTCGCCCAGCAGGGCCAACATATCACCCAGCAGTACCGACAGGCGGCGGTCACCCAGGCCAGTCATCTGTAGGATTTGGGTCGCCCGCTCGGCCTCACTGAGACTGAACGTCCATAGGAAAAAGGCCTTGAGGCCCTCATACTTATCACTCGCCCGGGGAGGGGGGGGCGCGGAGGAAAGGACTGACCCATCGCGCGGTGGCCTGGTCGAGGGCGCCGATAACGTAAAAGTACTTGGTTGCATCGGCGGTCACCAAACTGCGCCTCGGCCTGACCAAACCAGAAATCAGGGTCATCGGTCCAAAGGGGAGGCAGCTTCAACGCTACGGTGTGGAGAGCGGCGCGGTCGGCAGGGTCCACGGGGTGGGGTCCGGCAGGGTCCAAAGGCGGCTGACCGGCAGGACAGGGTAGTGCGTGTTGAGGAACGTTCGGGTCCATCTCGACTTGCAAGGAACTGTCGAGGGTCACCAGTGTAGTGGGTCTGGACGCGGTAGGAATCAGGCAAGTTGCCAGGTAAGTATTAACAGTAATTTAATCCAGCAACAGAACATCCACACTCTCTTCAGTCTCAAGCACGAGTTATCTCTCTAGCCCCTTCAGGCAAACCCCATAGCACTAGTCCCTTCCCCAGCCCTGTCCAACCCGTGCCGAGGGGGATGGTCCAGGGAGTGGCCTAATCCCCGAGTACCGCCACAGTCCTTTAATTCTGAGGCTATGACCTCTAGTTCTAGATTCTCCCACTAATAGAAGCATCCTCTCCACATCCACTCTATCCAAGCCTTTCAATATTCTGTATGTTTCAATTAGGTCCCCCCTCATTCTTCCAAACTCCAGCATGTACAGGCCCAGTGGTGTCAAACACTCATCATATGTTAACCTACTCATTTCTGGGATAATTCTTGTAAACCTCCACCGGACCGTCTCCAGAGCCAGCCTTCCTCAGATAAGGTGCCCACAATTGCACACAATATTCCAAATGTGGCCTTACCAGCGCTTTATAGAGCCTCAACATTACATCCCTGTTTTTGTACTCAAGCCCTCTTGAAATAAATGCTAGCATTGAATTTGCTTTCTTTACTACTGATTCGACTTGCAGATTAACTTTTTGGGAATTCTGCACCAGCACTCCCAAGTCCCTTTGCACCTCCAATTTCCGGATACTCTCCTCATTTAGAAAATAGTCTACGCCTTTATTCCTACTACCAAAATGCATGACTCCACACTTTGCAACTCTATATTCCATCTGCCACTTCTCTGCCCACTCTCCCAACCTGTCCAAGTCCTTCTGCAGAGTCCCTGCTTTCTCTACACTACCTGCCGTTCAATCTATTTTTGTATCATCCGCAAACTTTGCCACAAAGCCTTCAATCCCCTCGTCCAAATCAAAATATACAACGTGAAGAGTAGTGGCCCCAGCAACGACCCCTGCGGAACTCCACTATTCACTGACAGTCAACCAAGTCTCTACCCAAAACTTCACCTATCGACGTTCTCCAGAGATGCTGAGTTACTCCAACACTTTGTATCATTTTGTGCAGTAACCAGCATCTGCAGTTCCTTGTTTCTACTTTGTTACAGTCTAACTTCCAATGTAACAAAAAATATTTCCCAGTAAATTTCAGTTTTAAAGTCCAGACTAGCAGCTTTCTTGTCTATCTTACCTCGCGTTGAGTAGAGGGTCTAGACAAGACAATGTGTAATGAAATTATATTGAAGACTCAAATGGAAGGTTCAGAAAACATAAGGATATTTGACATTGTAGGTCATCATTTTTTCCAAAAAAAACTTTATTCAGAATGAAAAAATATACCAAACAAAAAGCCCAAAGGAGTCAGTGGTCACAGAGGAACACCATGTCATGACAGTCTGACCATGACTGTCTTCAACGTGAAGAGGAAGTCTGTCCAGGACCGAGATGAGTCGCCAAGTCTTGACCAGGTGAATTGCGGCTGAGATCCGCCTGCAGGGTTGCTGGGGGCATCGCACGACTTTGCATCTTTGACCGTGTACATCAGGAGCAAGGAGCCCCCGCCCAGTCTGCTCTCAGTATCACCAGATCATGCAGCTGCATCGATGATGCAGTAGAAGTCATTGACTGGAACGACCGCCTGAGCCATGGGTGCTGCTGGAGAGCGGCCAGCCGCTCGCTCTGCACGGGCGAGATGTACACATCAATCAGCCAGAGCAGAGTTACATACAGTACACTGCATCCACCATGAGGAGACGCGAGGTTGCCTCCCTGCAACAGGATCCCTGGCTGGCGGCGTGACAGTCATTGCCCTGCCCCTGACATAACGACAGTCATGGGGCTACTACCATTGTCACCACCTTCAATAGCTTTGGAGGTGTGACTGCCACACATTTGCCTTGACGTTGGCAAGCTATTGCAAAGCATTGACACAATTCACAATGCTCTTTACACTGCATACATTTAGAAATGCCAATTTTACCTCCGTTATAATCTTGGGAGTTCACTGTCCTGAGCCTTCATGCCCACAGCATTAGTGAACTTAAGCATCTTCCTCAAGGGAGTCATCTCAATAGACAATAGGTGCAGGAGGAGGCCATTCGGCCCTTCGAGCCAGCACCGCCATTCAATGTGATCATGGCTGATCATTCTCAATCAGTACCCCGTTCCTGTCTTCTCCCCATACCCCCTGACTCCGCTATCCTTAAGAGTATCTAGCTCTCTCTTGAATGCATTTAGAGAATTGGCCTCCACTGCCCTCTGAGGCAGAGAATTCCACAAATTCACAACTCTCTGACTGAAAAAGTTTTTCCTCATCTCAGTTCTAAATGGCCTACCCCTTATTCTTAAACTGTGGCCACTTGTTCTGGACTCCCCCAACATTGGGAACATGTTTCCTGCCTCTAACATGTTCAACCCCTTAATAATCTTATACGTTTCGATAAGATCTTCTCTCATCCTTCTAAATTCCAGTGTATACAAGCCTAGTCGCTCCAGTCTTTCAACATATGACAGTCCCGCCATTCCGGGAATTAACCTAGTAAACCTACGCTGCACGCCCTCAATAGAAATAATATCCTTCCTCAAATTTGGAGACCAAACCTGCACACGGTACTCCAGGTGCGGTCTCACTTGGGTCCTGTACAACTGCAGAAGGACCTCTTTGCTCCTATACTCAACTCCTCTTGTTATGAAGGCCAACATTCCATTGGCTTTCTTCACTGCCTGCTGTACGTGCATGCTTCCTTTTAGTGACTGATGCACTAGGACACCCAGATCTCGTTGTACGTCCCCTGTTCCTAACTTGACACCATTCAGATAATACTCTGCCTTCCTATTCTTACAACCAAAGTGGATAACCTCACACTTATCCACATTAAACTGTATTTGCCATACATCTGCCCACCCACACAGCCTGTCCAAGTCACCCTGCAACCTCATAGCATCTTCCTCACAGTTCACCCTACCACCCAGCTTTGTATCATCTGCAAATTTGCTAATGTTACTTTTAATCCCTTCATCCAAGTCATTAATGTTCTCTGGCAACACTGGTGGTGTTGCTTGGTGGAGATCCCTCCTTGATCCTTTCTGCACCCTCCATCTCCCCGAGCTGGGGTCCGTTGGGCAGTTCACTGCTTCAGGTCTCGAGGAACTGAGCACTTTGCTATACCCGGTCTACCAGAGCTGGGGTGCGCTGTGCACTTTACTGTTCCCAGGCTCCCTGAGCTGAGTGCTTTACTCCTCCCGGTCTCCTGAAGCTGGGGTGTATTGGGCAGTTCACTGCTCCCAGTCTCTTGGAGTTTGGATGTGCTGGGAGATTCGTATATCTTATTCTCCCGGAGCTGGCGTGTGACAGGCACATTTCTCCCCTTGTACGTGCCTATTGGTTGGCTGGCTTTTTCCTTGCTGAGCTCTGTAATGTTTCTGGTTCCTCTGCCTGCATCATTGGCTTTTTTATTTGGATACACCCTTTGACGAGGAGAGGTTGCTGGCGCCAGTCAATGGCAGCACTTTTTTTTGCCAATGCCATTGTTCTACCCAGCCCGTCTTCAATGGCTTTTTCTTTACCACCATCTGCCATCAGCCCTATTTGTTCTTCCCTGACTCCCTTTTTTATTGAGTATCCCTCCTGGAGTGGGGTCAGTGGGCCCATGTCCGGAGTTTGGGAGCTGACTGTGGTTGGGCTACCCGTACTCTTCCGGACCTCTAGAAAGTGTAGCTTAACCTTTGCAAATCTCTGTGTAGGCATCTAGAGCAACATTGTATACAATTCTGGCCACCACATTTTAGGTAGGTTGATTTCCTTGGAAACTTTATTGAGGAGGTTTACCATGGATGACGTTTTTAAGAGGTATCTTAACCTAGAGTCAGAGTTTTACAGCATGGAAACAGGCACTTTGGCCCAAGTTGCCCACACTGGCATGTCCCATCTACACTAATCCCACCTGCTTGTGTTTGGCCCATATCCCTCTAAACCTGCCCCATCTATGTACCTATCTAAATGTTTCTTAAATGTTGCGATAGTATCTGCCCGATCTACCTCCTCTGGCAGCTCATTCCATACACTTTCCACCCTTTGTGTGAAAAAATTACCCCTCAGATTCTTATTAAATCTTTCTTCTCTCACCTTAAACCTATGTCCCCTGGTTCTCGATTCCCCCACTCTGGGCAAAAGATTCTGTGCATCTACCCAATCTATTCTTCTCATGATTTTGTACACCTCGATAAAATCACCCCTCACCCTCCTGCGCTCCAAGGAATAGAGTGCTAGCCTGCTCAATCTCAACCTATACTGCAGGCCTTCGAGTCCTGGCAACATCCTTGTAAATCTTCTCTGCACCCTTTCCAGCTTGACATCTTTTCTGTAATAAGATGCCCAAAACTGGGCACAATACTCTAAAAGCAGCCTCACCAATGTCACACAACTGCAACATGACCTCCCAACATCTATATGCAATGCTCTGACTGATCAAGGCCAATGTGCCAAAAGCCTTTTTGACCACCCTATCTACCCATTGATGCCACTTTCAATGAACTATGTACCTGTACTCCTACTATATTCCTCTGTTCTACAATACTGCCCAGAGCCCAACCGCCCAGAGCCCAACAGAGAAATGTGAGGTGTTGCATTTTGGGAGCACTAACATGAGCACAAAAGTGCTCATGTTAGTGCTCCCAAAATGCAACATCTCACATTTCTCTGTATTAAAACGTAGAAACATAGAAAACAGGAGCTGGAGTAGGCCATTTGGCCCGTCGAGCCAGCACTGCCATTCGAAATAATCATGGCTGATCATCGAAAATCAGTACCCTGTTCCTGCTTTTTTCCCATATCCCTTGATTCCTTTAGCCCTAAGAACTAAATCTAACTCTCTCTTCAAAACATCCAGTTAATTGGCCTCCACTACCTTCTGTAGCAGAGAATTCCACAGATTCACAACTCTCTGGTTGAAAAAGTTTTTCCTCATCTCAGTCCTAAATGGCTTACCCCTTATTCTTAAACTGTGATCCCTGGATCTGCACTCCCCCAAAATGGGGAACATTTTTCCTACATCTAACCTGTCCAATCCCTTAAGAATTTTATACGTTTCTATAAGATCCCCTTTCATCCTTTTAAATTCCAGTGATTACAAGCCTAGTCGACCCATTCTTTCCTCATATGTCAGTCCTGCCATCCCGGGAAATAACCTGGTGAACCTATGCTGTACTCCTTCAATAGCAATAACATCCTTCCTCAAATTAGGAAAACTGCACACAATACTCCGGGTGTGGTCTCAACAGGGCCCTGTACAACTGCAGTAAGACCTCCTTGCTCCTAAACTCAAATCCTCTCGCAATGAAGGCCAACATGCCATTAGCTTTCTTCACTGCCTGCTCTACCTGCATGCTTACTTTCAGTGAGTGATGTATAAGGACACTCAAGTCTCGATGCACCTCCCTTTTTCCTAATCTGACACCATTCAGATAATAATCTGCCTTCATGTTCTTGCCACCAAAGTGGTTAACCTCATATTTATCCACATTATACTGCATCTGCCATGCATCCGCCCACTCACCCAACCTATCCAAGTCACCCTCAGCCTCAGCATCCTCCTCGCAGCTCATTCTACCACCCAGCTTTGTGTCATCCTCAATCTTGGAGACGTTACATTTTATTCCCTCCTCTAAATCATTTATATATTGTAAATAACTGGGATCCCAGCACTGAGCCTTGCGGCACCCCACCAGTCACTGCCTCCCATTCTGAAAAGAACCTGTTAATTCCTACTCTTTGCTTCCTGTCTGCCAACCAGTTCCCTATCCATGTCAATACCCTCCCCCCAATACCATGTGCTCTAATTTTGCACACTAATCTCTTGTGCGGGGCCTTGACAAAGGTTTTTTGAAAGTTCAGATACACCACATCCACTGGCTCTCCCTTATCCATTCTACTTGTTACATCCTCAAAGAATTCCAGAAGATTAGTCAAACATAATTTCCCCTTCATAAATCCATGCTGACTTTGACCGATCCTGTATTACAAAATGCTGGAGTAACTCGGCAGGTCAGGCAGCATCTCAGGAGAGAAGGAATGGGTGACGTTTCGGGTCGAGACCCTTCTTCAGACTGATTTGACCGATCCTGTCACTACTTTCCAAATGCGCTGCTATTACATCTTTATTAATCGACTCAAGCATCTTTCCCACTACCGATGTAAGGCTAACTGGTCTATAATTCCCTGTTTTCTCTCTCCCTCCTTTCTTAAAAAGTGCGGTTACATTGGCTACCCTCCAATCCATAGGAACTGATCCAGAGTCGAGAAAACATTGGAAAATGATCACCCATGCATCCACGATTTATAGGGCCACCTCCTTGAGTACTCTGGGATGTAGACCATCAGGCCCTGGGAATTTATCTGCCTTCAGTCCCAACAGTTTACCCAACATCATTTCCTGACTAATGTGAATTCCATTCATTTCCTCCCCTGGAAAGCCTTGCTTCTAAACGTGGAGGAGTCAGATATTCTAAGAACTTGCCAAAGATAAAATGCAAGTTTTAACAGGACGGAACCAAACTGCTCCGGCCTGCTGTGCGGAGTAAACTTCCCGGTGCAATTCAGACATCTGGCCACGCTGCACCCAAAACCAACAAGACACTTAATCGCAACGGGTGACTTTTGTTAAACTCCTACTCTTGAAATAAACTGACGAACAAGCTGTCTTAAAAAGGATCGACCTGCCTTTAAAAGAGGTCCGCATCGGAAACGTGGGCGCTCAGTCACAGAGAAACAACGGGACTTGGTTTCCCCGTGTGGGAACAGCGGAGACGTGGAGCTGGGGAGCTGCTTCACCCTCGGCCACTCACTCACTCACCTTCACTCACCTTCACTCACCTTCACTCACCTTCACTCACCTTCACTCACCTTCACTCACCTTCACTCACTCACTCAAGACCAAAGATGTCTTTGTTCTCTTTGTATCCTTTGCTCAAGACCCAAGACTGCCCCGCGCCGGCCGGCCGGCATCCCCGCACCGAGAGCGCACGTCCCACTTCCGACCAACCAAAGATTTACCTTCTGTCAAGTTTCCGAGTTGCTGCCCTTTTCAAAGTTTGAATGCTTCTTCCGTGTCTCAAAGCGCATGGTCGACTTTTGACCTAAAACATGCAATGAATAATAATGAGGTGACGGGCAGTGAAGCGCAGCCCATCCCCCTGACGGGCCATCTACCAAACTCACAGCAGACGTGGACTCACTGGGAGTCGCAAAACACTAACTGCTGGAGTAACTCAATGGGTCAGGCGGCATCTGTGTGAGGAATGGACAGGCGACATTTCGGGTCGAGACCCTTCTTCAGAACTGAAGAAGTGGAGGAGAGGAAGCTGGAGAAGAAGGACAGGGAGTGGGGCAAAGCCTCACTACAATGATTCTGGCAGTCTGAAGGGCCCCGACCCGAAACGTTGCCTCTGCTTGTCCTCCAGTGGCAGTGATGCTGCCTAACCCGCTGGGTTACTCAAGATTCTAGCATCCGCAGTTCATTCTGGCAAATGATGTGGATATAGCCGATATATATATAGTATAAGAAGATAACTGCAGATGCTGGTACAAATCGAAGGTATTTATTCACAAAATGCTGGAGTAACTTGGCAGGTCAGGCAGCATCTCAGGAGAGAAGGAATGGGTGACGTTTCGGGTCGAGACCCTTCTTCAGACTGATGTCAGGGGGGCGGGACAAAGGAAGGATATAGGTGGAGACAGGAAGATAGAGGGAGATCTGGGAAGGAGGAGGGGACGGGAGGGACAGATGAACTATATATAGGTGAGGGGGGGTAATTGGCAGATGTGCGGAATAAGTGACAAAGGCTGGAAAATGAGACAAAAGGGTGTCAAATAAGGCAAGAAGATGAAGGGTGGTATCTTGAGCCGGGGAGATTATATAGTGGAAGAGGTTGGGGAAAAGGGGGAGGGGGGGGATAGGGGTGGAAGATGAGTGTAGGGAGGACGGGGAAGAGTAAGGTGTTTGGGGTGGGATGGGAGACGGTGGGAGAAATGTGTGTGCGCAGGGGAGCACATGGAAAAGAAACAGGAGCGGTGCCATAACATTTGGTATTTGAGAATTCAGTGTTCATACCATTGGGTTGTAATGAAAGTAAAATTACTTTTCTCAGGCCTTGGTGGACCAATCGCAAGTACAGTGCCCTCCATAATGTGTGGGACAACGACCCATCATTTATTTATTTGCCTCTGTCCTCCACAATTTGATATTTGTAATAGAAAAAAACACATGTGGTTATATCACAAAAATCACGTGTGTAATAGAAATAGTGAGTGGGCGGATACATGGCAGATGCAGTTTAATGTAGATAAGTGTGAGGTTATTCACTTTGGAAGTAAGAATAGAAAGGCAGATTATTATCTGAATGGTGTCAAGTTAGGAGGAGGGGGAGTTCAACGAGATCTGGGTGTCCTAGTGCATCAGTCAATGAAAGGAAGCATGCAGGTACAGCAGGCAGTGAAGAAAGCCAATGGAATGTTGGCCTTCATAACAAGAGGAGTTGAGTATAGGAGCAAAGAGATCCTTCTACAGTTGTACCGGGCCCTGGTGAGACCGCACCTGGAGTACTGTGTGCAGTTTTGGTCTCCAAATTTGAGGAAGGATATTCTTGCTATGGAGGGCGTGCAGCGTAGGTTCACTAGGTTAATTCCCGGAATGGCGGGACTGTCGTATGTTGAAAGGCTGGAGGGATTGGGCTTGTATACACTGGAATTTAGAAGGATGAGGGGGGATCTTATTGAAACATATAAGATAATTAGGGGATTGGACACATTAGAGGCAGATAACATGTTCCCAATGTTGGGGGAGTCCAGAACAAGGGGCCACAGTTTAAGAATAAGGGGTAGGCCATTTAGAACGGAGATGAGGAAGAACTTTTTCAGTCAGAGGGTGGTGAAGGTGTGGAATTCTCTGCCTCAGAAGGCAGTGGAGGCCAGTTCGTTGGATGCTTTCAAGAGAGAGCTGGATAGAGCTCTTAAGGATAGCGGAGTGAGGGGGTATGGGGAGAAGGCAGGAACGGGGTACTGATTGAGAGTGACCAGCCATGATCTGAATGGCCTACTCCTGCACCTATTGTCTATTGTCTATTGTCTAAAACATCACAGTGTCAGATTTTATTAAAGGCCATTCTTGTACATTTTGGTTTCATCATGTAGAAATTACAGCTGTATTTATACATAACCCCCCCCATTTCAGGGCTCCGTAATGTTTGGGACACATGGCTTCACAGGCGTCTGTAATTGCTCAAGTGTGTTAATTGCCTCCTTAATGCAGGTACAAGAGAGCTCTCAGCACCTCGTCTTTCCTCCAGTCTTTCCATCACCATTGGAAACTTTTATTGTTGTTTATCAACATGAGGACCAAGGTTGTGCCAATGAAAGTCAAAGAAGCCATTATGAGAGTGAGAAACAAGAATAAAACTGTTAGAGACATCAGCCAAACCTTAGGCTTACCAAAATCAACTGTTTGGAACATCATTAAGAAGAAAGAGAGCACTGATGAGCTCACTAATCGCAAAGGGATTAGACCAGTTAGTCTGACATCAGTGGTGGGGAAGATGCTGGAGTCAATTATAAAAGACGAAATTGCTGAGCATTTGGATAGCAGTAACGGGATCATTCCGAGTCAGCATGGATTTACGAAGGGGAAATCATGCTTGACAAATCTACTGGATTTTTTTGAGGATGTAACTAGGAAAATTGACAAGGGAGAGTCAGTGGATGTGGTGTACCTCGACTTTCAGAAAGCCTTCGACAAGGTCCCACATAGGAGATTAGTGGGCAAAATTAGGGCACATGGTATTGGGGGTAGGGTACTGACATGGATAGAAAATTGGTTGACAGACAGAAAGCAAAGAGTGGGAATAAATGGGTCCCTTTCGGAATGGCAGGCAGTGACCAGTGGGGTACCGCAAGGTTCGGTGCTGGGACCCCAGCTATTTACGATATACATTAATGACTTAGACGAAGGGATTAAAAGTACCATTAGCAAATTTGCAGATGATACTAAGTTGGGGGGTAGTGTGAATTGTGAGGAAGATGCAATAAGGCTGCAGGGTGACTTGGACAGGTTGTGTGAGTGGGCGGATACATGGCAGATGCAGTTTAATGTAGATAAGTGTGAGGTTATTCACTTTGGAAGTAAGAATAGAAAGGCAGATTATTATCTGAATGGTGTCAAGTTAGGAGGAGGGGGAGTTCAACGAGATCTGGGTGTCCTAGTGCATCAGTCAATGAAAGGAAGCATGCAGGTACAGCAGGCAGTGAAGAAAGCCAATGGAATGTTGGCCTTCGTAACAAGAGGAGTTGAGTATAGGAGCAAAGAGGTCCTTCTACAGTTGTACCGGGCCCTGGTGAGACCGCACCTGGAGTACTGTGTGCAGTTTTGGTCTCCAAATTTGAGGAAGGATATTCTTGCTATGGAGGGCGTGCAGCGTAGGTTCACTAGGTTAATTCCCGGAATGGCGGGACTGTCGTATGTTGAAAGGCTGGAGCGATTGGGCTTGTATACACTGGAATTTAGAAGGATGAGGGGGGATCTTATTGAAACATATAAGATAATTAGGGGATTGGACACATTAGAGGCAGATAACATGTTCCCAATGTTGGGGGAGTCCAGAACAAGGGGCCACAGTTTAAGAATAAGGGGTAGGCCATTTAGAACGGAGATGAGGAAGAACTTTTTCAGTCAGAGGGTGGTGAAGGTGTGGAATTCTCTGCCTCAGAAGGCAGTGGAGGCCAGTTCGTTGGATGCTTTCAAGAGAGAGCTGGATAGAGCTCTTAAGGATAGCGGAGTGAGGGGGTATGGGGAGAAGGCAGGAACGGGGTACTGATTGAGAGTGATCAGCCATGATCGCATTGAATGGCGGTGCTGGCTCGAAGGGCTGAATGGCCTACTCCTGCACCTATTGTCTATTGTCTATTGTCTAAAGGGACTGGCAGGCCAAGGAAGACCTCCACAGCTGATGACAGAAGAATTCTCTCTATAATAAAGAATAATCCCCAAACATCTGTCCGACAGATCAGAAACACTCTTCAGGAGCCGGGTGTGGATTTGTCAATGACCACTGTCCGCAGAAGACTTCATGAACAGAAATACAGAGGCTACACTGCAAGATGCAAATCATTGGTTAGCCGCAAAAATAGGATGGCCGGGTTACAGTTTGCCAAGAAGTAGTTAAAAGAGCAACCACAGTTCTGGAAAAAAAGTCGTGGACAGATGAGACAAAGATTAACTTATATCAGAGTGATAGCAAGAGCAAAGTATGGAGGAGAGAAGGAACTGCCCAAGATCCAAAGCATACCACCTCATCTGTGAAACACGGTGGTGGGGGTGTTATGGCCTGGGCATGTATGGCTGCTGAAGGTACTGGCTCATTTATCTTCATTGATGATACAACTGCTGATGGTAGTAGCATAATGAATTCTGAAGTGTATAGACACATTCTATCTGCTCAAGTTCAAACAAATGCCTCAAAACTCATTGGTCGGAGATTCATTCCACAGCAAGACAATGATCCCAAACATACTGCTAAAGGAACAAAGAAGTTTTTCAAAGCTAAAAAATGGTAAATTATTGAGTGGCCAAGACAATCACCCGATCTGAACCCAATTGAGCATGCCTTTTATATGCTGAAGAGAAAACTGAAGGGGACTAGCCCCCAAAACAAGCATAAGGCCAGGCAGAGCATCACCAGAGAAGACACCCAGCAACTGCTGATGTCCATGAATCGCAGACTTCAAGCAGTCATTGCATCCAAAGGATATGCAACAAAATACTAAACTTCACTACTTTCATTGCTGTGTCCCAAACATTATGGTGCCCTGAAATGGAGGGACTATGTTAAAAAACACTGCTGTAATTTCTACATGGTGAAACGAAAATGTATAAAAATGACCTTTATTAAAATCTGACAATGTGCACTTTTAACCACATATGATTTTTTTCTATTACAAATCTCAAATTGTGGAGTGCAGAGGCAAATAAATAAATGATGGGTCTTTGTCCCAAACAGTATGGAGGACATTGTATTTTTACTGAGAGTCGGGCACAACATTTAGAACAGTGTGGGACCTCTGCGCTGACTCAGGTTGCGATATGAATCCCACTCTCTCCCACTAATAATAATCACTGTATCGCTGCCCTTCTTTCCCCAAGGGAATGTTAGATTAGCAGGTAGTTGCCGATACCATAACTGTACTGGAACAGTTTGTCCAGAGACGCAGCTAGTTCTGAACATGACGCGAGTGCAGCAGGCCATGAATAATGACTGCAGGAATCGGCCATACGGCTATGAGAGGGCGCCGCCATTTAATCAGATCTGATCTGATAGTGCACCCAACGTCCCAGTCTGTTCCTACAACCCTTGATTCCCTGACAAGTGCCTTGTGTAAATTTCACTTTCATAGCAGTCCAATTCTGAACATTACCATGTTTAGTTTAGTTTAGTTTAGGAACACAGCAGGAAACAGTTCCTTTGGCACACTGCGTCCACGACAATCATTGATCATTGATTATGTTTTTCGTTATCCCTCTTTCTCATCCATTCCTTACAAACTAGTGGCAACTTACAGAGGTCAATTAACCTATAAATCTTACATACTGTAGATTGCTGCATACAGGCATGTTCTATTACATTACCGGAGGTAACCTGTATGGACCTAAACGCTGTGCAAGCAGAATCAAAACGCTGCACCAGACTAAATGATGAATGAAGGAATGAAGGTTTCAGTTTCAGTTTAGCTTATTGTCACGTGTACCGAGGTACAATGAAAAGCTTTTATTTTGTACTATCCAGTCAACAGAAAAACAGTCAACTCCAAAGACGTACAGGTGTGTAGGTTAATTGGCTGGGTAAAATGTAAAAATTGTCCCTAGTGGGTGTAGGATAGTGTTAATGTACGGGGATCACTGGGCGGCACGGACTTGGAGGGCCGAAAAAGGCCTGTTTCCGGCTGTATATATATGATATGATGATATGATAACACATGATTACAATCAAGCCATTTACAGTGTATTGTTACATGATAAGGGAATAACGTTTAGTGCAAGGTAAAGCCAGCGAAGTCCGATCAAGGATAGTCCGAGGGTCACCAAAGAGATCGATAATAGATCAACACTGCTCTCTGGTTGTGATAGGATTATTCAGTTGCCTGAAAACAGCCGAGAAGAAACTGTCCCCAAATCTGGAGGTGTGTGTTCTATATCTTTTGCCTGATAGAAGAGGGGAGGAGTGTCCGGGGTGCGACTCGTCCTTGATGATACTGCTGGCCTTGCCGAGGCAGCTTGAGGTGTAAATTGAGTCAATAGAAGGGAGGTTGGTTTGTGTGATGGTCTGGCCTGCATCCACAATTTGCTGCAATTTCTTGTGATCTTGGATGGAGCTGTTCCCAAACCAAGCGGTAATGCATCCTGATAAAACGCTTTCCATGGTGGAACTGTAGAATTTGGTGAGAGTTGTAGGGGACGTGCCAAACTTCCTAAGCCTTCTAAGGAAGTAGAGGCGTTGGTGTGCTTTCTTGGTCGTTGCTTCAATATGGGTGATCCAGGAGAACTTGTTGGTGATATTGACTCCTAGGAATCTCTACTTCGGCACCGTCAATGCAAACTGTGGTGTATGTAATGCTTTGCTTCATGAAGTCGATCACTATCGCCTTTGTCATGCTGCATTGAGAGAAAGGTTGTTGTCTCGACATCAGGGCACAAGGAGAACCAGCAATAATGAGCTAACATCAGTTTAATTTGCCCTAACTGAGATATTTATGTACATTAGATACCTGATGCATATTGGCTCTGTGTAATGTTTATTTCATCAGCTTTTTTAGGCAATTTTGCTCCAATGGGCCCTCTCCTTATCCAAAGAACATAACTTCAAATCTTAAGTTTAGATTTAACTCTAAACTTGTCAAGAGTTTAGGAGTTTGATATCTTAAACTCTTGACTCTAATTGTAATTTCCATTTGATGGTCTGGATTCAGCTGCTGTTTTTAACTTGTTGATGCTCAAATTGTGTTGCTGCTCACTGTACACATGAATTATACAACACATCTTTACGAATGGTATTTTCTCCAGGCTTATACTTATTAATAACACGTATCACTATTTCAGAATGCACTAAAAACTACTGTTGCATTGGAAGGAAATGTAGTAGCTAATTTACAAATGAACAATATGCTAAATAATTTATGTCATGGAAACAACCTGTTCAACCCAATTGGTCGCTGCTGGTGTTTGCTCTTTATTAGAAACTGCTTTCACCCTACTTCATCTAACAGTTTCAGCATATCCTTTTATTACTTTCTCATACACTTCCCCTTAAACACATTATGTTAGTTGCTTCAACTATTCATGGTGGTTGCAAGTTCAAGATTACAACCACTATTTCCTGAATTTGATAATGATTATCTTATATTTGTGGCCTCTACATCTGGTTTAGGTCATAATCTTTCCTGACAAAAATTGAATCAGTTTAGTCATTTTTGCAGCTTTTCCAGTGTCTTCTTACCCAAAAACAAACAAATTTGTGACGTCTCAAATGCATTCTAAGATATACCAAGGATTTGAAATATTGTAACTTGTGTTTTTTTGTTCCATTCCTGCAGTTATGAACAGGTCATAGAGTCATTGCGTCTTATAGCGTAGAAACAGAGCCTTCGGCCCAACTTGCCCACGCAGACCAACATACCCCATCTACACATCCCTCCTGCCTGCTTTTGGCCCATATCCCTCAAAAGCTGTTCTATCCATGTACCTGTCCAAATGTTTCTTAAACGTTGCGATAGTAACCGTCTCAACTACCTTCTCTGGTAGCTCGTTCCGTACACTCACCACCATTTGTGTGAAAAAGTTATGCCTCAGATTCCTATTAAATCTTTCCCCCTCATTTTAAACCTTTGACCTCTGATTCTCGATTCCCCTACTCTGGGCAAGAGCCTCTGTGTATCTACCCGATCTATTCCTCTCATGGTTTTGTACACCTCTATAAGATCACCCCTTATTCTCCTGCAATCCAAGGGATAGAGTGCTAGCCTGCTCAACCTCTCCCTATAGCCCAGACCCTCAAGTCCTGGCAACATCTTTGTAAATCTTCTCTGCACCCTTTTCAGTTTGACAACATCTTTCCTATAACATGGCTCACAAAACTGAACACACTACTCTAAAAGCAGCCTCACCAATGTCTTGTACAACTGCAACGTGACTTCCCAACTTCTGTGCTTGGTTTGATTTGGTATTATGATCTTATTATCCTGCAATAATAGTTCCAGTGGTCTGTATCACAAATCACTCTGTATATTTGACACTCTCCAAGGCATATTCAACTCCTTATTCAACTTCACATTTACAGTATTCATATTGCCAAATTACATCCCCAATATTAAGCATTGAGATGAATGATTAGTTAATCTGTTTTAATTATTTTGGTTGAAGGATCATATCGGGCAGAACAGTGGTACAACACCAATGGAATGGAAGGCCAAATGCAACCAGCTTAACCTCTCATCTAAACGGGGAGGATTTATTTTCTGAAGGATTGAGGAGTGTTGAGGAATAATCAATTATTTCTAATCCATTTGTGCTGGGTCAGTAGCTAGTGGAGGATTGTGTATTCCAAAGCTTATTTTCTTCAGAGCATTTTCAGGTCTCTTTAGCAATGTACTTGATATCTAGGGAATATCTGTCAGTAGAAATAACCTTGAAATTGTTTTTATCCCATTTCCTTATCACATAGAAGGCTATATTACTCTGTCCAATTTGAAGTAAAACTATTTATGTATAGCCCCCAATAGAAGACTTAAAGTCTATCTGTCAAGTCTATGTTGATAAATTAACACGTTCAACAAAAAGGTAAATACATTCACATGAGATTTGCATGTCCACTGAGGATTCATGCCTGTAACTTTCCACTTGAATTGCTAAACATTACTTTCAGGGCAGTAAGAAGATGCAGTGAGAACAGTGCCCGCCACAGATCAGAGGCAGCTTTCTTCCTCTGAGCCAGAAAATTGTGGATTCTGGTCCCATCATGTGTAAAGTGTGGTCTATGATCCAGCCTGCCAATCTCGTGCAGCCCCAAGGGATAACTGCACTTTAAGAGATATCACTTTTCAGATGATTGTTAAATTAAGATTTCAGTTCTCTGGCGGATTAAAAAAATTCCATGACACCATTCTGCGAAAGAGCACACATTTTTGACAGCAGTGTGGCAATACATCTAACAGTTTGGCCAATAGACTTCTCCCACGCTAGCCATTCCTTCTTCTCCACACTCCCATTAGGCAGAAGGTACAGAAGCTTGAAAATGTGCACCATCAGACTCAGGAACAGCTTCTTCCCCTCTTACCAAGCTAAAATACTGTCCGTTTCATCACTACCCCATTGGGGACATTGGAATTTGTCTATAGAATTGTTGCGCTACAATGCTGGAAGCGATATTTGTCCCCTTTGCTCTACTTAAACTAAACTACTTGAAATTGCAGAATTCAATGTCCGAACTGTTGGAGTGTAGGCTACTGAAACGGAATAGTGTTATTTCAAACTGTTCCACTGTGCATGACTCGACTGTAATCATGTAGTATCTTTCCGTGACTGGTTAGCACGGTAACAAAAGCTTTTCACTGTACCTCGGTACATATGACAATAACCTAAACTAAACTTATTGGACTTGAGTTTGACTTGACTATTTGCGTACAGTACTATCTGATCTGATAGCATGCAAAACAAAGCTTCACATACTACCTCAGCACGTGTGACTATAATAAACCTAATCCTAGATAGCCCTCAATCAATATCATTAAAAGATCAATACACTGTTACTATATTTCTAAATATGGAAGATTGTAAATTAGCAGTTGAACTTTGTTGGCAGGTTAATCAGTCACTCAAATTGCCCCTAGGCGAGTGGTAGAATCTAGGGAGAATTGATAACAATATGGAAATAATAAAGTTGGATTAGATTAACATAGGATTGTTGTAAATGGGCAGTTGATGGCCAACAGCGTCACAGTGAGCCAAAGGGCCCTTTTTCATGCTCTATCTATTTCTCATATTTCAACAGTAACTGTACAATACCTTAAAAGTATTTAATTGCTTGTAAAGTGCTTTGGGATGCCCTAAAGTTGTGAAAACTGCTACATAATGTCTTTCTTTCATTCTTTTGTGATAAGCAAGGAAATCAGAAAAATGCAACCTTCCTGGAATATATACAATGGGTAGATTAAGAGGCAATCAGCATGACCAACATCAAATATTCTTTTTACTTGCTTAAAATAATGAGTAAATGCTTAATTATTTTTATCATTCATATTGACTCTGCAGTAATAAATAATTTATAGCCGTTGCCCATGACATAACTTGAAGAAAATTGGGTTGCTGAAATCAAACTTTAAAAAATAATGTTGAAGTCAAAAAGTTCCTTCAAAATCAGAATTAAACATACTGAAGTTTTTCCATATGGAGAACTCTGAATTTATTTGAGCCTTGTTTCTTTCTTTGCATTGTTCATTTCATAGTTTTAATACTGCTTTATTCACGATATCTGTAATTGTGTTCCACCCATTAATCACAGGATCTAGTTTAAAGTTTATCCCACAACCCTGGCCTTACCCTCTTAGAAATATTCTCCTTCAATAATCCATCTACCATTGACTGTTTCTGCAAAAAAAACTAACTTGTTTTCTCTCTTTGAACTGAAACATTAAATTGGTTTCCCTTTCCAGAGGCTGCATGCCATGTTGAGTGTTTCCAGTACATTCTGGTTTTGGTATAACTGCAATATGGACCCATTCATTAACATTGCTCTGGCTTTTCAAACTACTATTCCATGTTTGAATAAAAAAATTAAAAAATACAATTATTGGCTGTAACAACGGAGCTATTTCTTTTATATCATCAAGATGGCTTAAGAAATTCTACAATACAAGATAACAGTGGAGAAGATTGGGTGGTCGAATGAGATAGTAGAATCTAATTAAAACATTCACCCTTAATGCTAGCTTTCAATCTTGATTCTGTAGACTTAACTAAAAATCTATAACCTCAATTTCAAAAAAAAAATTGACCCCCATCAATAACTCTTTCCTGGGAACCGCATTAGAGATTTTTATTGCTCTTTAAGTGAAGGAATGTTCTGAACATCACTCTGCTCCTTAGTTCTAGTTTAAGGTTTGCTTCATTGTTCTAAACTCACCTCCAGTGAAAACATATACTATGTACATAACCAAGAACTTTAAATAATCTTAGCCTCATTAATTAAGATGGCCCTTTGTTGTCCATGCCAAAATATACCATCCAAGTCAATGCAGCATATCGTTACAATTTAATCATTTAATCCTAGTACTATTTCAGCAAAACTTCATTGCAGCCTTACCAATAGAAACTTTCGGGGATAAGTTGGCCAGAGTCACACACGGTGGTCCAAATGGAGTCTAGTCTAACTGGAGCTTTGCAAGAGCTCTGTAAGAGCTTTGCAAGAGCCGTGTAGCAGGTTTGCCACTGCTACATGGGAGGTTTTAAACTAAATAGTGGGGGGGGTTTCAAATGGGATAGTTAAGGATGGAGTTAAAGGGAAAGAGAGTATAGGAAAAGTTAAGAAAGACCCCAGAATTAACGGGACAGAAAGTTCACGAAGAAATAGGAGAGAATGGACGTGTAATAGGAATCGATGTGAAAGGTGAGATGAGCAAAGGATTAGAAGTACTATATATAAATGCGCGAAGTATAATAAGTGGATGAACTTGAAGCTCAGTTAGAGATTGGTAGATATGACATTGTGGGGATTACAGAGACGTGGTTGCAGTAAGATCAGGACTGGGAACTGAATATTCAGTTATACGTCCTATAGAAAGGACAAGCAGGTGGGCAGAGGAGGTGGGGTAGCTGCTCTGTTGGTGAGGGATGGAATTCAGTCCCTTGCGAGGGGTGACTTAGGGACTGACGATGTAGAGTCACTGTGGATGGAGTTGAGGAATTGTAAAGGTAAGAAGACACTAATGGGAGTTATCTACAGACCCCCAAACAGTAGCCTGGATATAAGTTGTAGCAGGAGTTAAAATTGGCATGTAACAAAGGTAATGCCACTGTGGTTATGGGGGATTTCAATATGTAGGTAGACTGGGAAAATCAGGTTGGTTCTGGACCCCAGGAAAGGGAGTTTGTAGAGTGCCTCTGAGATGGATTCTTAGAGCAGCGTGTACTAGAGCCTGCCAGAGAGAAGGCAATTCTGGATATAGTGTTGTCCAATGAACCAGATTTAACAAGGGAACTCAAGGTAAAGGAACCGCTTGGAGGTAGTGACCATAATATGATTAGTTTTAATCTGCAATGTGAGAGGGTGAAGGCTAAACCAGGAATGGCAGTATTGCAGTTGAACAAAGGGGACTATGACGGCATGAGAGAGGAGCTGGCCAAGATCAAATGGAAAAGGATCCTAGCAGGAATGACGGTGGAACAGCAATGGCAGGGATTTCTGGGCATAATCCAGAAGATGCAGGATCATTTCATTCCAAAGAGAAAGAAAGATTCTAAGGGGAGTAAGAGACAACCGTGGCTGACAAGGGAAGTTAGAGATGGAGTGAAACTAATAGAAAAGATGTATAACATAGCAAAGAGTAGCAGGAAACAAGATGGCGGCGCCGTAACGGCTGCAGTTCGCTGGCAGTCTGTTTGTCCTTTTTCCTTTTTTTGTCTATGTGTTGGATGTGTGTGGTGGTTTGTTTTTGGCTGTGTATGTGTGGGGGGGTGGGGTGGGGTTGGGGGAAACCTTTCTCTTTTTAGGTCTCTTCCTCGGGGTGTGGCTCGGCCGCGGGGCCTTCCATCGGCCGGCGCGGCTCAGCCGTGAGACTTTCCATCGCCCGGTACGGCCGTAGGACTTACCATCGCCGGTGCGGCTCGGCCGCGGGACTTTCCAGCGCCCGGTGCGGCTTGGCCGTGAGACTTTCCAGTGCCTGGTGCGGCTCGGCCGCGGGACTTTCCATCGCCGGTGCGGCTCGGCCGCGGGGCCTTCCATCGCCCGGTGCGGCTCGGCCGCGGGACTTTCCAGTGCCCGGTGCGGCTCGACCGCGGGACTTACCAGCGCCCGGTGCGGCTCGGCCACGGGACCTTCCATCTCCTTGCGGGGGCTGCGCGGGTCGGTTGCCTCGGCAGGGGTCGAGCTGTCTGTCCGTGGGAGGGGCATGGGGGAAGTTTTTTGCCTTCCATCACAGTGAGGGGGTGTTTGGAGGAGTCACTGTGATGGATGTTTGTGTTGGGGTTGTGTGTCTTCTGTTTTTTGTTTTTTTTGCTCTGTGCTGTTGTGACTGCTGGCAAATGATTTTCGTTCAGTTCGAATGACAATAAAGGTATTCTGTATGAACCATAGGATTGGACAATTTTCAAAGGAAAACAGAAGGTAGCAAAAAGGGCAATATGGGCTGAAAATATGAGGTACGACGCGAAGCTGGCCAAGAATATAAAGGACAGTAAAAGCTTCTTTCAGTATGTTAAGAGAAAAAGATTAGTAAAGACAAATGTGGGTCCCTTGAAGGCAGAAATGGGTGAAATTATTATGGGTAACAAGGAAATGGCGGAAGAGTTGAACAGGTACTTTGGATCTGTCTTTACTAAGAAAGACACAATCTCCCAGATGTACTAGAGGACTGAGGATCTAGGGAGACAGAGGAGCTGATAGAAATTTGCATTAGGCGAGAAATAGCATTGGGTAGACTGATGGGACTGAAGGCAGATAAATCCCCAGGGCCTGATGGTCTGCATCCCAGGGTACTCAAGGAGGTAGCTCTAGAAATTGTGGATGCATTGGTGATCATTATCCAATGTTCAATAGATTCAGGATCAGTTCCTGTGGATTGGAGGGTAACTAATGTTATCCCACTTTTCAAGAAAGGAGCAAGAGAGAAAACAGGGACCAGTTAGCCTGACATCAGTGATGGGGAAGATGCTGGAGTCAATTATTAAAGAGGTAATAACGGCGCATTTGGATAGCAGTAAAAGGATTGGTCCAAGTCAGCATGGATTTATGAAGGGGAAATCCTGCTTGACTAATCTTCTGGAATTTTTTGAGGATGTGACAAGTAAAATGGATGAAGGAGAGCCAGTGGATGTAGTGTATCTAGACTTTCAGAAAGCCTTTGATAAGGTCCCACACGGGAGGTTGGTGAGCAAAATTAGAGCACATGGTATTGGGGGTAGGGTATTGACATCAATAGAGAATTGGTTGGCAGACAGGAAGCAAAAAGTAGGAATAAACGGGTCCTTTTAAGAATGGCAGGCAGTGGTGAGTGGAGTGACGCAAGGCATGGTGCTGGGGCCGCAACTATTTACATATATATATTAATGATTTGAATGATGGAATTAGAAGTAACACTAGCAAGTTTGCAGATGACACAAAGCTGGGTGGCAGTGTGAACTTCGAAGAGGATGTTAGGAGGTTGCAGGGTGACTTGGACAGGTTGAGTGAGTGGGCAGATGCATGGCAGATGCAATTTTATGTAGATAAATGTGAGGTTATCCACTTTGGTGGCAAAAACAAAGAGACAGATTATTAACTCAATGGTTTCAGATTAGGTAAAGGGGAAGTGCAACGAGACCTTGGTGTTCTTGTACACCAGTCACTGAAAGTAAGCGTGCAGGTACAGCAGGCAGTGCAGAAAGCTAATGGCATGTTGGCCTTCATAATGAGAGGATTTGAGTATAGGAGCAAGGAGGTCCTTCTGCAGTAGTATAGGGCCCTGGTGAGACCACATCTGGAGTATTATGTGCAGTTTTGGTCTCCTAATTTGAGGAAGGACGTCCTTGCTATTGAGGCAGGCAGCGTAGGTTCACGAGATTAATACCTGGGATTGGGTGACTGTCATATGAGGAAAGATTGGAAAGACTGGGGTTGTATTCACTGGAGTTTAGAAGGATGAGAGGGGATCTTATAGAGCCGTATAAAATTATAAAATGACTGGACAAGCTAGATGCAGGAAAAATGTTCCCAATATTGGGGGAGTCCAGGACCAGGGGCCACAGTCTAAGAATAAAGGGGAGGCCATTTAAAACTGAGGTGAGAAGAAACTTTTTCACCCAGAGAGTTGTGAATTTATGGCACAAAAGGCAGTGGAGGCCAATTCACTGGATGAATTTAAAAGAGAGTTAGATAGAGCTCTCGGGGTATGGGGAGAAGACAGGCACAGGTTACTGATTGTGGATGATCAGCCATGATCACAATGAAGGGCCAAATGGCCTCCTCCTGCACCTATTTTCTAAAAAAAACTTATTTATATGCACTAAATAGATCAAGCATAAATTGAAAAGATCGTAAACATAAAGGCTACTGTGCAGTGGGAGAAGTTATGTTAAAAGCCAATGACAGTTTGGGGTTTTAATGTGCATTCAATGTTTGAGTTCAAACAGCTGTTTCTGCTTTCATGCACTCTAAATAAAAAAGACAATTTATTCCATGTTTATAACCATATAAACTTTTAATATGGAACAAAGTGTGCAAAGTAGAAGCCATCATCCCAATGACAATTCCTTAAAGTTTTAAAAAGCCATGAATGGCACTAATTGTAGTACAAGCAGAATCAAGAATTAACAATTATTTTACATACGTTTAACATGGCTACAACTTTGTTGGCATATTTATAAATTTAATTTACACCATTTTGAAAAAGCAAGCAATGCATCCCATAACTTGTGACAGCAATATAAATAATATTGCAAGTTTCCCCAAAAGTAATATTATCCCACAACTCTCTCTTGGACCACTACATCTTTTATAGCCGAGAAAGTTGGCAGTCATGTTCTCTGCAGGTTCTTTTGTATGATTGCACTTAGTTCGGTTCCTAGCTCCACATGAGTCTGCAAACCTAAATGTAATTTTATTTTGCTTTAGGTGGGATGACCTCTCACTTGTTCCCAAATGGTTCCAATCTAGTATTGATTAGCAGGATGCAGACAGAAAGGAGGTCAATCATAGATCTTAATTATGGAGCACAACATAAATCAGCACAAATACTTTAATTATTATTTTTTCCCTTTAAATTAAAATCTGCAATATCTAAATCTAAACAAAATATCCTAAGAGGTGCAAAGATGATATCAACCTTCATATTAAACAAAGCAAATTTTACCTAGAATAAAATGAAACAAACATTGACCCAGAATTATATGAATATATAGTATAAGCATCATATATCATTTGTTTGATAACATGCATTATCAAACTGTGATTCAGAAGTGATGCTGCAACAAAATACCCCTGGGATAATTTTCTTTTTTAAAGTGCTCAAAATATCAATAAACCCTTTAAGTAGCATTATCATTCAATGAAATTAGATGGCTTAGTGGTATCAATAACACATTTTAAATGATTAATAAATTGTGATAATAATGAAAATTGGTATATTGCAATGTTTTTCCATAAATTGTTGGCAGCCATTTCCATCTGACTTCAACAGGAGTAAGAATAAAACTAAAGTAAAAAGTGGCGAATCAAATTGGACAGTAATATACAGTAGTTTAAGTCAGATATTACATGTGTTCAAATTATTAAAATGCACTATTATTATAGATCAAAAACATTTAAAAATAGATATCACTTTTCTTTCCCCGAGGTTTGGTTCAATGGGAATGACAGCAACATTTATCTTGGTGAAAGGGGAACCCTCCTCACCACTCCCAAGTCTAACCACTCTTCCATAGGCAAGTTATGAATTATTTTCTGGAAACCAGAATCTCCTGATTTAGCAACTCCGTAACTAAATGTTAGGAAAACAGCAGATGACATGTTTGTAACATAATGGACTGAACTTCTTGTGTTACGGGTATGCAAGGATGTAAGGTCCTTAAAAACATTCCACTATCAGAGAATTTTAACGGTAGAAGGTAACCAGTGGTTATGACAAATAATAAATGGCTACAAACCCCGCATGGGTGAAGGTCATCCCATCATCAGTTGTGAATACCAAAACCTTATTTGGCAAGGTTTGCACTTTATTTTGTCCCAGTACCTTATTTTGCCATATCATTTATATGGTTTATAAAATACAAAACTGAAAAATATTCTTTAAAAAAATACTCACAGGGTCTTAAAATTAGGAGATACATTAATCACAATCCTACATTCTACTGTTTATAACTCCTCTGGTCAGGCTTTATGCCATTCTCTGGGGGCATATTTCCACTGGTGACAGTTTGTCCTTCATAGCTTGTAACAACCATTATCCATCTGTTGGTATTATGTTTTTTTGACTATTCACCCAAAGATTATTCAAGCAAAGCTTAATATTACCCTTCCCAATGAAACACATGAAACTTCATCAATAACCGCAAAGAGCAACCTTTATGTGAACTACGCCCAAATGTAACAGCCCTGCCCCAAGTGCTACCTTGGCCAAAATAGGTGGACTGAGCTTTGCTGACTACGAGACAAAGATTATCTCAAATGTTTTCTATACACAATCTACCAGAGACAGTGATCCATTCAAACAAAAAATATGGAGCAATACAATTAAAGAAAATAGGTAAAATAAAATCAGAATTATTCTGAAGATAATGAACTTACAGGGTCTTCTGTGCTTGCAAAGCAGTTGATCTAGTCCACAAGTTGAAATGAAGTTCAAGTTTCTTATTTTACACCCCATTTCAGATCCTATTGCTCTTAGCCTTCACCTATGCAATACTACAATGTTTTAGGAATGTAGGAGTTTAGATTATTATCCAGATTTCCTAAACCATCCCCATCCATATCATGCATCCCACGGCAACACTAAAAAGAAACCGAACTGAATAAGGAATTGTGAACATGAGTTAAGAGTGTTGCTGCTCCACATACATCACAGACTGGCCTTTCAACCTGAAAATTTTACTCACATAAAAATCAAATGCATCGTTCACGTATGTCCACAATAATATAAATGAAGAAAGACATTTCGATTGAATGTATGCATTTTAAAGCCTAATTCAAGCATTGTTTTCTTAAGTGCAAAGATTTTGTGTAATAAAATGGCATCTGATCAGAGATGCAGCAAACATTTTGTCCAATTTAGCAGGCACCATTACACAATTACTTTGAATCTAGTGTGCAATAAACGCTCAGGTCCTTATCAAATGTAAGGGGAGAAATATTTTGGTAGAGATGTCTTCCCTTGGAACTCAGATTAAGGCTAAATAGATTATCTTCCAATTGAACATTACTAATTGGCATACAAATTCGGAACAGCATTGGCACTGGAAATGTAGAGAAGTCAGTAGTGCATCCTTGAAATTGATGGATGCTAGTGTACATTTAAATAATACATAAGCAGTATAGGTTGGCACTGGTATACATCATACTGAATACCAGAACATTAAAATGAAATATACTGATAAGCCAAAAAGTGTGTGGAATATACTGCACTGTACAGAAAGTAAGAATTTTCAAAAGTCTGCATTTTACAGGAATAGGATTTTAAAACAACTATTTCAAACAAGTTACAGATAAAATCTACTGGCATCAAAAATCTGAAAGGAGGAGTCAATGTAACAATGCTCAAGTCATTTCTGTCTAATTATCACCCCAAAACTGGCATGAATAAAAGTTATTATAATCTTATTAGGGTAAATTAACAATGATAAGGATATCCTGCTGGCGTTGACCCCAATATAAAGTACAGTGACAGATGTGATATTGAAAATATCCCACTGTCCCACACTTCTCATGGACAACATCTGTTCATAACATCACTAGCAGAGATGTGCCTTATAGGAATACTCATCTTTCTCCAAATGCTTTTAAAAGGAATGTTTTAATTTGTCTAAAATAGAAGAGGTTTTTTTAAAGTAGTGCAATTAACTGTTCAACTATTATAAGTACTATATTAGGAATAGTGATTATTTTATGAAAATATCAGTAAAATATACATCAGTAAACTAACAGTTTTGGCAATTATTCAGGCCACAGTTATTGGTTTGGTCAGCTGGTTTCTTAGCTGGTAACTGCAAGAAATCCATATCCATAAAGCTAATCCACGGGAGGAGCAGGAGGTTCTTGCCTTGGATTCTGGAAAACAAATTGAATGGCATTGCAAATCATAAATAATATTGTATATTTTCACAATGTGCTGTCAGTATTCAAATGGCTTCATAAATACGTATGAGGGCACGGCAATGAGTGGAATAAGCTGATCCACCATATCCCTTTCATGTATCATCCTAGAACAAAAATACAAAGTAACCTTTCACAGTTAAACAATAGAGTAAACAAAGGACACGGTTAAACAAAGGAAACCATTGCACACAGTTGACTTTGTAAAGATAAAATCTAGCTTTTCTAATAGCTAACAAATGAGTTAAGTAAGAATGAAGGAGACAAGACCACCATGCAAGTCATTACAATGCTTAGAAGAATGGGTAATATAATGGACTAAAATACAGTGTATATTCTCCAGCAGTCTGTCTGTGCCAAACAAATTTAAATATACAAACCTTCCTGTACTTGTCAAAAGGGTGAAAAAATGCTGAGGTATGCTTTTTACCCCCTTACACCGACAGTAAAGAAAGACCTAAAGTTTTAAAATCAAACCTGAATGCTAAATAAGATGGAGCAGAAGCACTCCTATCAACATGCATCATTACTGCAAATCTTCAGTGATTTTGACCCCCCCTCCCCTCTCCGATTGTCTCTCCAAACCACCCTTATTCCTTAATGTGGCTCAGCTGATAAACAACTTGGCTAATTTTACTTTTCCCTCAAACAGTCAAGCTGTCCCAGAGTCCTATCATTAGTTCAAAAGGATCAATATTACTTTGGCTTCTCTCCCATCAATATGTGCAGAGATTATGAGATAAGCATCATTGCAAGGAACACCTATTTTCACCTCCACAACATTCCACTGTTTACTCTCCTTTCTGAGTTCAGGACTTTCATCGGCCTGCTCGGCTCGACCCTGGGACTTTCCATCGCCCGGTGGGGGCTTCAAGGGGTTGGGAGCCTCGATCGCCTCGTGGCGCCACGGGAGAAGAACGAGGAGGAGATAAGACTTTGCCTTCCATCACAGTGAGGGTATGCCTAGAGCAATCACTGTGATGGCTGTTTTGTGTAAAAAATTGTATCTGTGTGTCTTGTGTTCTTTAATGTCTACTGCCGGACCCTGACGTGAGAGGACGCTGGCGTTGATTATTCGCCGCTTTTCCGTCAGGATAGTTTGTCTGTTTGTCTGTTTGTTTCTATGTTAATTGTATTTGTAAAGCGCTTTGTGCATGTGTTAAGGCGCTATATAAAATAAATATATTATTATTATTATTATTATTATATCTTGGTATCTCTAGACTTGAGTATTTCAACATAATTGTGTTCAAGGCCTTTATTCTAACTTCCATAAATCCCAAATCACTCACAACTTGTGCCAGTATATCCCAATATGCAGAAAGTTCCATTGAACCATTACCTCAATGCTTGCTGGCCTATGACAGATTACAGTTAAGTTATGCCTTTTCAATTACTCACCTGCTTTTTCTACATGGTATTCTATAATATCCAATATTTTCCATTTTTGCCCCCTAATACCAAATTGTATGTCTTAAGCTGTCAAGGCAAGCAATATATTTCCTAACCGTTCTGCCTCATTTTAACTGCTTGGTATGGGAAAATGCTCTGCCCAAGACGACAAGAAACTGCATAATGTTATCAGACCCTTGAACTGACGTCTCATGTTAAGGATGTATTTCTGATCATCCAATCTACTTCATTAGGGTTCCTGTATGATCTACTCGGACAGTGCACAAAACAAAGATTTTACACTATATCTTGGTAAATGTGACAAAAATAAACCAATGCCAATTCTCTCCAAAATCCTCCTTAATACTCCCCAATATGAAAATATTCTAGGACAGCTAAGCCAACGTCTTCCTGTGTGGATTTGTGTCATGTTGTTTTGATAATAGTCCTGCAAAGCACCTTGGAACAGTTGATTACATTAACAAAGCTGCACAAGTGGGAATTGTTGCATTTTACATCTGAAAAACAATGCAGCCAATTTTCAGGCCTATCTTTAATAAAAAATCTTGTTGGCAAAGGACAAATAATCAGCATTGTAATGGGGCAGCTTTGTCTGAAGCATAGCTATTGAATAACAAACATGGGTTTAAAACATCGGACATATTCAGAACAATAATGACAGCTAATGTCATTGTGAATTTAGTTAACTTAAATGATTCAGAAGGCATGCAAATTTTGTTCATGTTGTTATGCAAGTAAGCCAACTTACATTGTGTGGCCCTTGTGATTTTCCACCTGTTCGATATCCTCTCAGGCCAGCAGGTCTCATCAGGAACAATACAAGCGCAATGACCATCCAAGCCATCATAATCATATAAACTGTCATTCCATTATCATTCACAGTGTTTGGTCCAGGCACTGAAGGGAAAGAATGAATATTGAAATTACTGTTCTGAAAGATGTTGTGGGGCTACTCAACCTAACCTGTTCCCTGGCAAACATACAGGGTCAGGTGCAACATTGATTTTACACACCCTTCTAGATATTACTTCTGAATGACAAAGAAAAGTGATATTGAATGGGCTGCTTTCTACACAAGTCCCTTAGGCACTCGAGACAGTTCATATTTTGTTTCGTAGTGTTCCTTAGCCTGATGGTTTTGAGTTTAGAGATACAGCATGGAGACAGGTCCTTTGCCTCACTGAATCCACTGAGGGCGGCACGGTAGCGCAGCGGTAGAGTTGCTGCTTTACAGCGAATGCAGCGCCGGAGACTCAGGTTCGATCCTGACTACGGGTGCTGCACTGTAAGGAGTTTGTACGTTCTCCCCGTGACCTGCGTGGGTTTTCTCCGAGATCTTCGGTTTCCTCCCACACTCCAAAGACGTACAGGTATGTAGGTTAATTGACTGGGTAAATGTAAAAAATTGTCCCTAGTGGGTGTAGGATAGTGTTAATGTGCGGGGATCGCTGGGCGGCGCGGACTTGGTGGGCCGAAAAGGCCTGTTTCCGCGCTGTATATATATGATATGATATGATATGATATGCCGACCATCAAACACTTGTACTACATTATCCACTTTTGCATCCTAACAATAGGGACAATTTACAGAAGCCAATTAACCTACAAACCTGCAGGTCTTTGGGATGTTGGAGGAAACCGGAGCACTCAGAGAAAACCCACATTGTCACAGGGAGAACATACAAATTCCACACAGACAGTGCCTGAAGTCAGGATCAAACCCAGGTATCTGGCTCTATGAGGCAGCAGCTCTACTGTTGCACCACTGTGCCGCTCCACTGGGTTACTGAGATACTGACGTCTGTTAAGACCTTGGCGTTATAATGGTGGCCCTTAAAAGATGAATTGGAAGGCAACTGGAAAATAGATACATAGGCACCTTCAACTCTTTGCCTGTCTTCCATAAGTTCATTAGTTCATAAGTGATTGGAGCAGAATTAGGACATTTGGCTCCAACTCAATCATGGCGATCTATCTTTCCCTCATAACCCCATTCTGCTCATAACCCCTGACATTTCCAATTGGAAAACCTTGCGAGTGCTGCCAATTGTGATGGTATCCAATAGTAGGGTTTTGGAAACCTGGCCTGATGTTACTCGAGTTGGCACATGATCATCAATATGCTCTGTACAAAACCAAAACTGTAACTCATGCTAGGAAATTCATTACACACAGCACCCAAAATTGCTTTCTACACCTGTAGTATTTTTCAGACTAATGCCTTGTTAATACCAATGTAACAACATCCACCCCCCTTTCCTCATCAATCACCTTAGACATGACCCGCCACAGACACAGCTATGCTGATTCTCCCTGATGAGCCCATTCAGTTTCAAATGTAAGTAAATGGGCAGCACAGCTGGTAGAGTTGCTGCTTCACAGCGCCAGAGACCCGGGTTCAATCCTCACCATGGGTGCTATTTGTGTGGCGTTTGCATGCTCTCCCATGACAGTGTGGGTTTTCTCTGGGTGCTCTGGTTTCCGCCCACATCCCAAAGATGTGTGGGTTTGTAGGTTAATTGACCTCTGTAATGTGCCCTTAGTATTTAGGGAATGGATGCGGAAATGGAACATAGAACTAGTATGAATGGGTGATCGTTGGTCGTCGTGGACTTGGTGGGTTGAAGGGCCTGTTTCCATGCTGTATCTCTAAAACAGAAACTTAAAGCTAAATTATATCCCAAAGAACCCTGTCTAATAGCTTTTCAACTGCTGATGTGTTAGGCCTTCTTTGCCACACTATCTATCAGCGACACCACTTGCAGTGAACCATGCATTTGTACTCCTATATTCCTTGGCTCTACAACAATCCACAGGGCCCTACCATCAACTGTGAAGATCCTGCCCTGGTTTGACTTCTCAAAATGCAAAACCCCACACTTACCAGAATTAAACTCCTGCTTTCCCAATTTTCATTTCAATTTCACTTCTACACTTTCCATACTCTTGCAGGCTTTCTACTGCACCAAGCTGAGTGTCAAACAGAAAACTTCCTTTGTCTGCCTTATGTTATTGTCTATCCATCATGTCATGCATGGGGCTGTAGAATTGGCAGCCCCACTTTTTCTTTGCCAGAACATGTTTACCCAGAATTCTTTGTATCAGCTTCTTAAATATCTCCCACTTCACTGAGATAGAGTTATATTCAAGTTGATGTTTCCAGTCTATTTTTGACAAATCAGTTCAATAAAACTGGCTTTACCCCCAATTTACTGCCTTTATTCCTATATATCCCTTATTCAGAATAGTGCTAAATCTAATCGAATTACGATCACCATCACAAAAACGCTGTTCCACTGGCATCCTTCCATCTGTCCTGCTTCTTCATTGAAAATAAAATTGTGAAATGCTGAAAAGGAGGGGGAGAGTAGGGGGGGGGAGGGAGGAATGGAGGGAGGGGGGCAGAGGGGGAGGCTGTGAGGGAGGGAGGGAGGGAGGGGGAGAGGAGGGGGAGGGGAGGGGAGGGGGAGAGGAGGGGGAGGGGAGGGGAGGGGGAGGAGAGGGTGCTGCTCCAATGCAGGAGAGGTTTGGGCCCAATTGGTCCACTTCGTCTAGTTGTTCACTAAACCTCTTGCATTTAAGTTTATACCAGTAAATAAAGGCAGACTCCATTTCTGTTTGTTTTCTAAACCTTGCTCGATCTTCCAAATTCTCCCACTATCTTTCTTCCATTTCCAGTTTTGTTTTTCTCCCTTCTGAATCTATATTCACCTCTTCAACACTCTGCCAAGGTAGTAAATTCTCTCCAACAGCACATGCTGCAGAAACACATCTGTTTCTCTAATTATACAATTCCCATAACTATTGCTCTCTTGACCTTCTTCCCTGCACTGTGGAACCACCTAATGTGCTCTCGTTCTGGCTCGGGTGCACACCTCAGCAGAAACTTCCTCATAAGTGCTCTGAAATGAACACTAGTCTTGATTTTTTTTTAATGAACTCCCTATCATGTGCCTTGGGATACAAAGGAGCTTTGAAAATAAAACTTGCAATTGCAGTGACTATGGAAATGTAATTACTCCATGTGAAGAACCTGACTATTAATATTGCCTAAACATAACAGTTTAAGCAAATGGACTCCAAAATGAACAGTCTAATAATTCCATGGGCAGAATGATGTGGAAAAGTATAACTATAATTGTACCCCACTCTTCCATTTACATTAGGCATTGATTGCAAGTTTTAATGCCCAGATCTACAGTATCATCTTGTGCTCCAATTAAAACAGGAGGTTTTTGCACGTAAAAGTCATTCAAAGAACTATCCAACTTTAATATCACTCTTTTTTTTACAAATAAAATGATTGTTCAATGAAATGGAAGAATTATAGCAAGTGTACGTAGAGCAATACGGTATGGATTATTATATATTTAAAATGTTTCTAACCAGATAAATCTGTTCCCCAACCCTCCCAACAGAACCCTCATAACCTGGGAACTGCCTATATGCTGTGGGAAAGAGAAGATTACCAATTTTCAACCTGGAGCTCGGTAAATATTTTTTGTTCACGTGAATAACAGAAGATCAATGACCTCCAAATCAACCACCAACATTTACACAATTTGACCGAATGATCAATTTAAACTAAAGCAGAACTTACATTCCTGCAGACACTCATTGTCTGTGCAGTACGATTGTGATTGACGTAGCTGAAAAAGAGAAACGGGGGAAAGTGTGATTCTATATTTTGTGAAAGGCAATAACTTAGCCGAGTATCTTTTTTCAGAATAAAGCAGAGAATAGGTACCTTTCATTTTCATGATGGGAACATTTCTCCATTAGTTGGAAGGTTCCCAACGCAAAACAATCCAGCAATTTGCTTTTTCCCCACTCAAGATTCCAGCATCTACAGACTCTTGTGTTTTCAACTCAGTCGAGCAGATTATTTGCAATCCTTTCTAATGCAGCTAAATAGACCTATATTCAAAAACCAACTGCAGCTTAATATGACTGCTGTAATAGGAATGAAGATTCCTACAATTTTACAATCTCAGATCTTCTGGAGTGAGAGAAGGCCACTGAATGTTGTCTTTTAAACCACGATTCCCATTCCCAAGAACGTGTCCAAACCTCCAGAGTGGTGGAGGCTCAGATTAAAAGTTGAAGAATTATTTGAGGAAGTTACTTTGTTGGGGTGGAAAACTGGTGGTATTGCCTGAGAATAGCCTGTCTTCGTTGGCATTGTGGTTCCAACACTGGGCTCCATGTGAATTCTTTCAGTCTACAAATTGGCACTGCGAGCAGGGTCCATCTGGGACGTTGGACTAACAGAGCACTGAGAGTCTGAGAAGACGACAACCGGGGACCAAAACAAGAACCAAACGAGCTGACGGAAGGGAGTCCGGGTTACTTAAATCGCTAGTGGGCTACAAACAGTCATAGAAATGGTGAGAGAAAGAAAAGTTACGAGTTAATGACAAGACCCATACAATTTTGGTTGCAAATGCCAGTGTAAGAAGAGAAGATGGGTCGTGGCAGATAAGGCAGTCGAGGAGAGGGAAAATGAGAGGCAAGCTATGTCCCAAACCTTAACCCACGACTGTGCTTCCTATAAAATACCAATGAGAGCTCAGTTTAAATGATGGGTTGGTGCAAATGGCAGTGCAGCATTTTATTTACATTCAGCCCTAACATTAGTAGCACAGTACATAACGTTCAAGCTGCCGTTAAACACATGAATTACAATGGTCTGGTCAGTCAGCCCCTCTCTGTAGGGTTGAGATAAAGCCACAAGATATATTAAAGTTCCTACTTTCCTTGTAGATAATCTCGATCATACTGGAGAACAGCATGAGTGCAGTGGACAGACAGAACAGCATGCCAGACAGGAGGAGGGAGAATGGGAAAAGTAGCACAGGGCCTGTGATATTGCCCTGATGTGTAAAACAAAAGCCTCTAAAAGTATACAATTGGTCCACAGTTAAAGTCCTAAATTGGTGCAATTTTGATGGCAGGCACTGTTAAAAGCAAGAGAGTGGGAATTCGGGACTAGCCTGTTCCTGTTAGAGCGACGGGCAAAGTTGACAGGAGTAGGGAACCCTAGATGACAAGAGATTGAGGCCCTGGTCAAGGAAAAGGAGGAAACATAATTCCAGAGTTTCCAACTCTGACATGAGTTGGTGCACTCTGACATATGGTGGTGCATTTTGATAAAGACAAAGCTGGGTAGGAATTACACTGCAAATTATAGGACCTTGGTGAGTGTTGTAGAACAGAGATACCAAGGAGTACAGGTACAATGTCTCCTGAAAGTGGTGAAAGCAGTGATTGGCATGATTGCCTAGATTAGTATGGGTATTGGATACATGGGATATCATGCTACATCTGTGCAAGTCATTGGTGAGATCATATATGGAGTATTGTGTGCAGTTCTGGTCACCCTGCTATAGGAAGGAGATCATGATCTGGAAAGGATGCAGAAAAGATTCACCAGGTTGTTATCAGGTCTCGAGGGCCTGAGTTGTATGGAGGGGCAGGATTACCTTCTCGAGATGTACAATGTCATGAGAGGCACAGGGTGAATAGTCAGTCTTTTGGCCAGAGTAGAGTCATCCAGTGCGAGAGAAGCATGCAGGTACAGCAGGCAGTGAAGAAAGCCAATGGAATTTTGGCCTTCATAACAAGAGAAGTTGAGTATAGGAGCAAAGAGGTCCTTCTGCAGTTGTACAGGGCCCTAGTGAGACCGCACCTGGAGTATTGTGTGCAGTTTTGGTCTCCAAATTTGAGGAAGGATATTCTTGCTATTGAGGGCGTGCAGCGTAGGTTCACTAGGTTAATTCCCGGAATGGCGGGACTGTCATATGTTGAAAGACTGGAGCGACTAGGCTTGTATACACTGGAATTTAGAAGGATGAGAGGGGATCTTATTGAAACATATAAGATTATTAAGGGATTGGACACGTTAGAGGCAGGAAAAATGTTCCCAATGTTGGGGGAGTCCAGAACCAGTGGCCACAGTTTAAGAATAAGGGGTAGGCCATTTAGAACGGAGATGAGATCAAACTTTTTCAGTCAGAGTTGTAAATCTGTGGAATTCTCTGCCTCAGAAGACAGCGGAGGCCAATTCTCTGGATGCTTTCAAGAGAGAGCTAGATAGAGCTCTTAAGGATAGCGGAGTCAGGGTGTATGGGGAGAAGGCAGGAACGGGGTACTGATTGAGAATGATCAGCCATGATCACATTGAATGGTGGTGCTGGCTCAAAGGGCCGAATGGCCTACTCCTGCACCTATTGTCTATTGATATTGGTTTAAGGTGAGAGACCCAAGGGGCAATTTCTTCATGCAAAGTGTGATGTGTATATGACACAGGCTGTCAAAGGAAATTGTAGAGATGGGTACAATGATGACGTTTAATAGACACCTGGACAGGAGCATGGATGGGAAAGGTTTGGAGGGACATGGGCTGACGCTGGCGAATGGGACTAGTTCAGCTATAGGAACTGTTCAGCATGGTCAAATTGGGCCAAATGGCATGTTTCAGTGCTGTACAACTCTATGACATAATATGTCAGGTATAGTCATATGTCAAGAATGTTTAGTTGCCAATTATACCTAGAACAATGGAATTCTCACTGGCTGCATCTTTACAGGCACATTAAACGCAACATCACTAATAAATGTACAATAAATTATCAGTATCCTAGTAAATTTGACCATAATACTCTTCAGTACAATAGGCAGCTGGTACAATTTGTATCCATCGAGGAGTATCGAATAACAGTAGTAAAAAGGAAACTTAGGCGGGCATAAGGGGAAATGATGCAACTTTGGAAGATAAATAAGGGTCCTCAGAATTTCTAAGTATATTATTAGATGAAAAGAATAACCAGGGAGAGAATATGGCTCCTTAAAGATCAACAAGGTTGATCCTGTGGATCCACAGGAGATGGGCGAGGTGTTAAACAAATATTTATTGTCATAGAGCTACAACACAGAAACAGGCCCTTTGACTCAATTCATCCATGCCAACCAAGATGCCCCATCTAAGCGAATCTCATTTGCTGGCATTTGGCCTATCTCCTTTTAAAACTTTCCTATCCATGAACCTGTCTATTTCTCATCTGCATTTACCTTGGGGAGAGGCACAGATATTAGGGAGCTCAAGGAAACTAATAGTGAAGTCCTAATGAGAGTCCACTTTACAGAAGAGGAGGTGCTGTAGGTCTTAAAACGCATAAAGATAGTTAAATCCCTGGGGTCTAATCAATTGTATCCTGGCATGATACATGGCCCCAGCAAAGATATCATCAATATCCTATATAGCTAGGAAAGATAAAGAATCATTGAATATATACAAGGGAAAGATTATGGAGGATGGTGATAAGATAACATATGGTTGACGGGGATGGAATTCAAATACAAAACTACCTTCAATTTTGTGTAGAAAATGCCACACAATAACCAATATTTAGTTTAGTTTATTGTCACATGTATCAAGGTACAGTGAAAAGCTTTTTTGTTGCATGCTATCCAGTCAGCGGAAAGACTATACATGATTACAATCAAGCCAGCCACAGTGTACAGATACAGGATAAAGCAAATAATGTTTAGTGCAAGATAAAGTCGAGTAAAGTCCGATTATCGATAGTCGGAGAGTCTCCAATGAGGTATGTGGTAGGCCAGGACCGCTCTCTAGTTAGTGATAAGATAGTTCAGTTGCCTGATAACAGCAGGAATGCTGTAAATATCATGTTATAAGTAGAGGCACATTGAGAAAAACTTGGAGTTAATAGTAAACTTGCACACAATTATTAGGCCAATTGGTGCAATGCTTTCAACAAAGGACATTGAAACATGGCAAAGTATTTGGCAAAGGTGTATACACTAAGATAATCACAAATGGGGATTGTAACGATAAAGGAAATAAAAAATACTGGAACAATTTACATGAAGCAAAAGAATATAAATACTATTCAATTGAGAATTTCAAAATAAAGGAGTCAGTAACTTAACAATAGAGAGTGACTTAGTAGAGAGTAGGAGAAATTTCTTTACATGAAATACATTCAATGCTTTGAAAGCATTCTTGCAAAGTATTCAGCAAACGTTGTTCCAACATCTCATGTCATTGATCTTTTTGACGATGTAGAGTCCTTATCGTGCACCATTACCAGGGTCTGCTTAGTTAGCTCAAACTAACATTCCTATAATTCTGCAGGGATGGGAGAAGTAGGGATGTATTGGTCGAGGGTGGTGGAGGCATGAGATTATTGCCTTCAAAAATCGCAACCATTTTTCCAGGTAGCACATTCCACTAACAAGTAGAAACATTTCCCTCCACTCCACCTGTCTGTCTAGCCAGTGGGACAGGAGTTACACAAGATGGCAATGGTTGGCCACAGTGAACAATTCTACAAGTATGATAATGTCAAGCCGTTGCATGTTTAACTTGTGGAACAGCTCACACAACTTACATATTAGTCCTCTAATGTTTGTAGAGAAGGCGTTTGTACATTTCCAGTGTACCATTACCAGCCAACTTGTCCCAGCTACACTAGTCCCACCTGCCAGCAATTGGTCCATATCCCTCCAAATCTGTCTTATCCATGTACCTGTCTAACTGCTTCTTAAATGTTGGGATAGTCCCTGTCTCAACTAATTCCTCTGGCAGCTTGTTCCATGTATCCACCACCCTTTGCGTGAAAAAGTTACCCCTCAGATTCCTATTAAATCTTTTCCCCTTCACCTTAAACCCGTGTCCTCTGGTCCTTGATTCACCTACTCTGGGCAAGAGTCTCCATGCATCTATTCCTCTCATGATCTTATACACTATAAGATCACCCCTCATACTCCTGCACTCCAAGGAATAGAGCCCCAGCCTACTCAACCTCTGCCTATAGCTCAGACACTCTAGCCCTGGCAACTTCCTCGTAAATCTTCTCTGAACCCTTTCCAGTTTGACAACATCATTCCTATAACATGGTTCCCAGAACTGAACACGATACACTAAATGTGGCCTCACCAACGTCTTGTACAGCTGCAACATGACCTCCCAACTTCTATACTCAATACTCTGGCTGATGAAGTCCAATGTGCCAAAAGCCTTTTTGACTACCCGATCCACCTGCGAATCCACCTTCAGGGAGCTATGCACCTGCATGCCTAGATCTCTCTGCTCTACAACACTCCACAGAGCCCTACCATTCACTGTGTAGGTCCTGCCCATGTTGGACATCCCATAATGCAACACCTCACTTTTTTTGCATTAAATTCCATCAACCATTCCTCCGCCCACCTGGCCAATCGATCAAGATCCTGCTGCAATTTTTCACAACCATCTTCACTATCTGCAAAACCACCCACTTTTGTATCATCTGCAAACTTGCTAATCTTGCCCTGTCTGTTCACATCCAAACCATTGATATAGATGACAAACAGTAACGTGCCCAGCACCGAACCTTGAGGCACACCACAAGTCCAGTCCGAGAAGCAACCTTCCACCATCACCCTCTACTTCTTTCCATTTGAGTTCATCTGGATGGTCTTGGTCTTTACTCTAAAGCACGTCATTAGTTCTGTCCAAATCTCCCCCCTTCCCTGCACTCAAAGCATGTGTCTTCTCACTTTTCTAGTTCTGATGAAAGGTCATTGACCTGAAATGTTACCCATTTCCCCCTCCACTGATGCAATCTGATCTAATAAGCTTCCCTGGTATTTAATAATTTTTAGTTTCAGTTTTCCAGCATTTGTAGTATATTTGCTTTTAGTTAGCAAAGGTTATACTGACGGCCAAGCAATACAACCTTAATGATTAAAAACCAAAAAAAGACAAAATTGTAAATACCAACTGTATTTTCTATTAAGTTTCAAAATTATTAGAGACATTGCTGTAGCACTAGCATCAGTCTTGAGTGGAAGTGTGAAGGCTGGGCCGCTTCCTTGCCCCTCCCCGTCCTGCTCCCCCCCACTCCCCTATCCCCCCACTCCCCTCCTCCCCCACCCCCACTCGTCCGCCAACTCCCCCCCACTCCCACCCCTCCAACCCCCACTCCCCTCCTCCCCCACCGCCCACTCCCCCCTCCACTCCTTCCCCCATACCCCACACTCCTCCCCCCACCCCACTCCCCCCACTTCCACCATTCCCCTTCCCACCCCTCCCACTCCCGTCCCCACCACTCCCCCCTCCCCTCCACTCCCCCTACCCCTCCACTCCCCCCTCCCCTCCTCCCCGCACCCCCACTCTCCCCTTCCCCTCCTTACCCCCCACTCCCCTCCCACTCCCCCCCTCCCCCAACCCCCTACCTCTCCCCTCCTCCCCCCACTTCTACCACTCCCCCCTCCCCTATCATTTTGATAAGCAGATTTTAAAATTTTAAATCTCTGTAACTTTAAAAATACAAGACCAATTTGAATGAAACCTGGATGAAAGGGTCCCCACGACAAAGGTGAGTAAGGTGATCCTAAAATTGTCGAGCTATCGCGTGACGGGGGCACAAAAACACAGCGGATAACTAACACAAATAAGAACATATATAACAAATCACAAACAAATAACATAACAAACACATAGTTTTAGTAATATACTAGACCAAGTGGATCCGTTAGGTCCAAATCTCTCCTGCGGGCCACTCCTGGGGCAAACCTCCCCCAATGATTCTGCGGGCCCGGCAACCCTCTCCAACTGACGTAGCCCATTGCCGGGCGGGGAGTGTCTCCCGGGGCTGTGGGCGGGTAAGGGGAGACAGGGAAGGGGAGAGGGTGCCACTTACCTCAGTCCCGTGCGCCAGCGCTGCAGCCAAAGCGAGACCTTGGACCCAAAGCCTCTCCTACATTGGTCTAGCAGCCTCCCCTCCCCAACTCCCTCTCCTCCACCCCCCCCCCCCCTCCTCCCCTCCAACAGAACCTTTTTTAGGTTTCAGTTCCTCATTGACTCAAACTGTCGTCTGAGTGAAAAGTAAATAACGAATGATGCTAAATAGAGATAGTTAATAACTTTTGTGTCAATACCCAATATTTACTTCTGTATAATTTCCAATTCTGCAGACACTAAATTTACATAGTGTATTCAGAAAGTATTCAGACCCCTTCATTTTTCCTCATTTTGCTGTTACAGCCTTATTTAAAAATGGATTAAATTCTTTTTTTTATCATCAATCGACACACAATACCCGAAAATAAAAAAGTGTAAACAGGTGTTTAGAAATTTTTGCAAAGTAATTAGAAAGAAATAACTGAAATATCACATTTACATAAGTATTCAGACCCTTTACTATGACACTCAAAATGTAGCTTATGTTCATCCTGTTTCCATTGATTATCCTTGAGATGTGTCTACAAATTAAATGGATTGGACACGATTTGGAAAGGCACACACCTGTCCATGAAGGTCCCACAGTTGACAGTGCATGTCAGAGCAGAAACCAAGCCATGAAGACGAAGGAATTGTCCGTAGACTTCCGAGACAGGATCATGTCGAGACACAGACCTGGGGAAGGGTATAAAACAATTTCTGCAGCATTGCAGGTCCTGAAGAGCACAGTGGCCTCCGTCATTCTTAAATGGAAGAACTTTGGAACCACCAGGACTCTTCATAGAGCTTGCCGCCCGGCCAAACTGAGCAATTGGGGGAGGCCTTGGTCAGGGAGGTGACCAAGAACCCAATGGTCACTCTGACAGAGTTCCTCTGTGAAGATGGGAGAACCTTCCAGACGGACAACTATATCTGCAGCACTCCACCAATCAGGCCATTATGGTAGAGTGGCCAGACGGAAGCCACTCCTCAGTAAAAGGCACATGGCTGCCAGCTTGGAGTTTGCCAAAAGGCACCTAAAGGACTCTCAGACCATGAGAAACAAGATTCTCTGGTCCGATGAAACCAAGATTGAACTCTTTAGCTTGAATGCCAAGCGGCAGCGGATCACAACCTGGTCAATAACATACCTATGGTGAAGCATGGTGGTGGCAGCATCATGCTGTGGGGATGTTTTTCAGCGGCGGGAAGTGTGAGACTAGTCAGGATCTAGGGAAAGATGAACAGAGCAAAGTACAGAGAGATCCTTGATGAAAACCTGCTCCAGAGCGTTCTGGACCTCAGAATGGGGCAGAGGTTCACCTTCCAACAGTACAACGACCCTAAGCACACAGCCAAGACAATGCAGGAGTGACTTTATGACAAATCCGTGAATGTCCTTGAGTGGCCCAGCCAGAGCCCAGGCTTGAACCCGATCGAACATCTTTTTAATTACTTTCCAAAAATTTCTAAACACCTGTTTTCGCTTTTTTATTATATGTGTAGATTGATGATAAAAAAAAGAATTGAATCCATTTTAAAATAAGGCTGTAAAGCAGCAAAATGTGAAAAAGTGAAGGTCTGAATACTTTCTGAATGCACTGTAAGCAAACCATCCTTCAAAATGATGAATAACAAACTCATGTTTATATGACTGGCAGTTGAAAAAATTGATGCAGACTGTTTTTATGGCAAATCACGAGAACATATGCACTAACAGCTTCTGATTTTAACACACATTTAGACAGAGCTACAAAGGCTACTTCCCTGCTATAATAAAAAGCAAACAAACTGTATTTGCCAGAAATCCAAAACAGATTAAAGAAATGATGGAACTATTCAGACAGGGCAGGAAGCACTGTAAAGAGACTAACAAAGTTAAAATTCCAGGTTGTTTACTTGTATTTAGAACTCATTGACTGGAATTCGCATATCACTGTACTTTAATTGGTACACATGACAATAAAAGACCTTTGAGACCTTTGGAACCTTTCAACATTTTCTGCTGTTAACTACTCTGCACTAAATAGACAAACTAACTATTCAATCAACCAGAGTGACAACTGCAATCGACTGCTTTAAAGTACTAAGAATACAATATACATCACCAGGTGGCAGTGTACGATGGCAGCCTCACTAACAGTCTGTCTCGTCTTTTTCTTCTTTTGCTGTTTTTAGTCTGTTGTTAAATGTATGTTTTAGTGTTTCTTTAGTTTTGTATTATGTGGGGGGTCGGGGGAGAGGAAAACTTTTTAAATCTCTTTCCTCGACGAAAATGTGACTTTTTCCATATCATATCAACTGCAGGAGCTTCGACCGTCCCGATTGTGGGAGCTTCGATTGCCCCGACGCGGGAGCTTCGATGGTCCCGACGCGGGATTTTCGATCGCCCCGACTGTGGATGGTTCAACTGCCCCGACCGCGGGAGAAAAGGAGGGAAGAAGATAATATGTTATTGCCTTCCATCACAGTGGATGTTTATGTTAATTTTTATGTAGTTGTGTGTCATGCTGCTTTTTGTTATGACTGTATGGCAAATCAAATTCCTTGTATGTTCTTACATACTTGGCTAATAAATTATTTGTATCTACCTTGTACAATCTGGAAGCTTTTCAGGAACTGGTTAGAAGAAAGATACAAACACTTGTATTTAGTCATAGAAAAGTAGACTGGTGTGCTTCCTTAATGGCTTTTATTAATGTAATAAGGAATTTTAACAATTGACCAGATGGTAAAATAACCAACTGAATCAGGCGGGGAAACTCTTGAAAAATCATAAATTGGGATCTTTGGTTTCTATTGCAATGTTAATAGCATTCTTTGCAGAATTTGTAATGTTCAAACTAAATGCATTACAAGCTCATTTCCTGCAAAGGAAACATTCGTCTACCACCATTTGCTTAGAACCGCAAAGTCGATCTATGATCCCCAAACCCAGCTCTGAACATTGGCAGCAATTTTACATTCCTTAATCTCGGCAATTGATGTATAGAAGAGAATAAAAGAGTAACTCCCCGTAGCCCTCATAACCAGCCTTACCAAAACTAGTCTCTGGCTGAAATAACAAAGTGACCACAACGTGAACGGTGTTCAAGAATAATCAAGATAATAGAAACAACGTACGAGAGGTAAGTTGAAGTTATAGATTGGGAAACTATGTTTATGATCAGGCCATGGAAATTTAAGGAAATAATGCAGCAAAGATATAAAACCAGATAAGGTACTTTTGTACCCAGTCCCTATAAGCTAGGAGTGATTTTTACAGAAGCCAATTAAGCTACAAGCCCGCACCTCTGTGGAATTTGTGAGGAAATCGGAGCACTCAAAAGAAACCCATGCGGTCTCAGGGAGAACATGCAAACTCCACAGAGACAGCACCCTAGGTCAGGATCAAACCTGGGTCTCTAGTGAAACTCGATAAATCAAGAGCATCCACGAGTGGAAAAGAATGGTCAACTTTTTGGCAAAATACTGAATCAGGACTCGTAGTGGAGAGAGGTGATAGACAGTATGAAGAGAGGAGGAATGATGAGACAGAAGTGAGAGGCACACCAGAGGGATGAAGGATGATGGGCATATGGAGCCAGGTAGGGGAGGGGTGGATTTGGGAGGCACAGGTGGATGCTGGATGGAAGCAATCATAAGAAAATAAATTCCAATGTTGAATTTCAGTATTCGAAGTTAAATTTTTCATCACCCCAAATTCAAATCAATCCACTGGCGATCAAGCCTTCAGTTACCAATGTTCTGTGCTATGAAGCTCCGTCCTCACACCCCCGTCTCCAATTCCAACTTTAAGGCATCTCACAATCTCCTTGGCTCACTGTGAAATTTTGTAAATAAACTCCTGTAACATATCGTGAGATGTTTTGCTATGTCCAAGGTACTTAATTAATATGGTTTGTTATTTCTACTTTGTAAAACCAGACACAAGTTAAACTTTGAATAGAAAGATTCCAATCATTCCCTTAAATGATGGAGACTCATTTATGTAACAATTGATTACAGTGTACAACTTCTTACCAAATTTATCAGCCTTCTCATGGCACGCTCATGTGAGCATATGCATTCACAAGGGTCAAAACCTCCTTCCGCCATCACTGGATAAAGCTTCCTCCAGCCAGTCTCTAGTGATTGTCAAAGAAAACAATTATAATAGAAATTAACAGGGAAAGTCCTAATTCAAAGTATAATTTACAATTTTAAGAACCTCTGCAGATCCTTAAATCGGCAAACTTTTAAGTACACGTAAAAGCTGTACAGCATATTTAGACATTTATATTACCATTTCATCACTTAACCCAGTGAAGGTTAAACATTCATCCACTTAATTCCTTTATCTTTCATTAGTTCAATGTTATGGGAGTGGATGGGCATAATGCAAGTGTTAATTAGATACCGTCTTGTGCTATATTCCAGTGATTAGAGATGTAACAGTGCATGCCATCTTCATATAATGCAAAAAAAGATTTGTTTAGAAACAAGATTTTTTTTTAATGTTTGCTGTGGTATTTTTCATGCCGTGCAATTGTAATGCAGATTTGGTGCAATTTTTAACATATAAAATACATGTCCTAGATTGATTACAAGGAAGTAATCCAAAGCACTAGGTCACTGAGCTTAATGCCATTTGGTAGTTTGTTTTTCCTTTAGTAGCCCTGTCATTCGTGTGAAGGCAGATTAGCTGCAATGAGGTTTTACAATGAAATGTCTGTTGCTATTGCAACAAACCAATTCTGTTGCCTGGAATGTTAAAATCACAAATGAATTATGAAAGTGATTTAATTTAGAAGATCAAAAGAACAGAGATATTTTGGGTAATTCTAGTACTCTCACCTTCAGCATTTGCCATTAACCTGGTGCTCATTTTATAGATTATCAGACATGGACAGGATGCATTATTTTTGTACAGTCTGGTGTCACAAAACAGTTGCAGCTATTAACTTTTCCAAAAAAAAACAGCTTTCGTATTTTTTTTAAAATGTTCATCTCAGAACACATTTTTACAATATTATATTAAATATATTGTGAATAATAAATACATTAGAAGCAAATGCAAGTAGAATAAGACATTTGCATAGTGCACAGTATTTGCATAGTAGAACTGTAGAAATGTGCACTTCTGAAAACAGCTGTACAGTATGTAAATATTTGGTCATCTATTTATAAATAAACTTCTCCATCGGAAGTAAAATCTAAATAGAAATTACTTTCACCAGTCCTGTTTCAAATTCACTTGCTAACATCTGTGATCTTACAATTTCCTTCAATAGCAATACAGGTGTTATCTTAATTTAAACAATTCTAGGTATTACCGGTCAGAATATGACCAAACTCATGAGTGCAGAACAGGAATTATAAAGAGGCATTCAGGAAATTTAAAGCTGAACAATTAACCCACTGTCATCCAAATTGTAGCTGGATTGGGGCTTCCGTATAAAAGAAAAAACAAAGCAACTAAAATCTGTAAAGATTACAAGCCGTCGTTAAATGTCACTGATCAAAGACGTAATGCAAGTTTTGGGTTTGATTGTGGGGCGATCGGTGTATTAACGGGCCAAATTTATTAAAATCTTGAATTTATCTAATGTACCCGAGTCCAAATTGAATCTGTTAACTACGGTATACCCAAATAAAGAAAACGGTAAGAAAGGGAATTTGTGAATCGGACCAATTTATATGATGAATCAGCCTCAATCTACGTACAGACGGATGACACTTTTAAAACCTAGGAATCTGCGAAATTATAGATGTACGATTTTTTAAAATACACTTCCTGCATAGACTTACAACAGAGCCAATTTGAATAAAGTAAACACTAAAACAACCTAGGAAAGACACAACATGCTGGAGTAACTCAGCGGGTCAGTCATCCCTGGAGAGCATGGATAGGTGACGTTTCGGACCGGGACCCTTCTTCAGCCTGATTGTCGAGGTGTGAGGAAATAGAAGAGGTCCCGCCAGCATTTTGTGTCTTTCCTTGGTAAACCAGCATCCGTAGTTCCTTAATTCTACTAAAGCAACCTAACTGGAAGTGGAAACAAATCGGTCAAAACAAGCAAACAAGACTTCAATGTCTCATCTTGAATAGTTTGATCACATCCATAAAACGCAGTAACGATAACAACGTAATTAAATCATAACACTTGGCCCGAAACACAATTCATAAAATGGGGATAGGGGATCGGGGATCTCTCCAGACTCGATAGTGAATTATGTACAATGCTGAGTTGCTTGACACAAATGTTTTTCCTTTCTGAACCGCATCCATCGGCGATATTGGACGTGGCACGATCGATCCTCAGCCGGTACCGGAAAACTGCTGCATTGTAGGATGCATCGGGGCTCGCCTCGTCCTTCACCCCCACCCAGGGGGGCTCGCCTCGTCCTTCACCCCCACCCAGGGGGCTCGCCTCGTCCTTCACCCTCACCCAGGGGGCTCGCCTCTTCGTCCACCCAGGGGGCTCGCCTCGTCCTTCACCCCCACCCAGGGGGCTCGCCTCTTCGTCCACCCAGGGGGCTCGCCTCGTCCTTCACCCCCACCCAGGGGGCTCGCCTCTTCGTCCACCCAGGGGGGTCGCCACTTCTTCCACCCAGGGGGCTCGCCTCTTCCCCCACCCTTTCTCGTGTTGCCCCCCTTCACCCCCGGGGCTCCCCCTCCTCCCCGGGGGCTCGCGTACTCTCCCACCCGCTTCTCATTCCCCTTCTACACCCCCAATCTATCATCCCCCCCCCCTCACCCCATACCCGTCTCCCCTCTCCCATCCCCCCCCCCCCCCCCCCATCCCCGGTTCCTCTTCATCCTCACGGTTCGTGTACCCACCACCCACAGCCGCGATCGCGATCCAGTTCCCGTCCCATTCCCCCTCATCTCTCTCTCCCTCCGCCGCCGCCGCCGGCGGGCCTGTCGTCCCTTACCCGGGCTGTCGCTGTCCCTGTCCCTGTGTCTCCGCCGCCGGCGGGCCTGTCGTCCCTTACCCGGGCTGTCCCTGTCCCTGTGTCTCCGCCGCTCCGGGCCGCGCTCCCTCACTGTTTTGACACAATGAGCACCAACAGCCGCGTCACGAGGAGGCGGGGCAGCGGGACCCGGATCTCTGCCACCTGGCCCCGTGCTGCCGCCGCCGCGCCCGTGCCCGTGCCCGAGGCGTGGGCGTACGCGCCGGGACTCCCCGGGCAAGTCAGGCAGTCGAGATAGATTTGCCAACCGGACCTTTTTTTTTATTGGTTATACTAGCATCTGCAGGTCTTTGTGTGTACCTCTCTATCTTATTTAGGCAGAGGAAAATAATATTTCAATACCGAGCCCACATGCCTTGCAATTTATAGGGTTTAGTTAAAGTGGCCGAGCTAATGCATGAGCAACAGGGTGTAGTGTCGTGCAGTACAGTACACTGCAGCCTAGCCCGGCCCGCTGGGGGGCGCGATGCGGGGAGGGCCGGGCCGGGCCGGGCCGCATCGCGCTCGTTCCGGCGTCGTGTCCGTCTCGGGTTGGTTCGTGCGCGCGGTGTCAGCGACGGTTAGTGGCGGCGTGCGCATGCGCATGCGCCTGCCCGGGCCCCGCCTGCTGCCGCCCGACTCTTGCTGCCCGCCCCTCGTCGGCGGCGCCGCCACACAGTCAGGTGCTTCCATGTGCGGAAGACTTTCACCCCCAAGAGGTGGGCGCATCCAGAGAGAAGTAATTCAAATACGCGTTAGAGAGAAGTATTACATGTATTTTGAGAGAAGAAAGCTGGAATGTCTTTAAATTCTTCTGAGTGCTTCAGTAGAGAGTCACCCACAGGAGGAATCCAGTTACCATGAAGTAACTAGGAAAATGGACAAGGGAGAGCCAGTGGATGTTGTGTACCTGGACTTTCAGAAAGCCTTTGATAAGGTCCCACATAGGAGATTAGTGGGCAAAATTAGAGCACATGGTATTGGGGGTAGGGTACTGACATGGATAGAAAATTGGTTGGCAGACAGGAAACAAAGAGTAGGGATTAACGGGACCCTTTCAGAATGGCAGGCAGTGACTAGTGGGGTACCGCAAGGTTTGGTGCTGGGACCGCAGCTATTTACAATATACATTAATGACTTAGATGAAGGAATTAAAAGTAACATTAGCAAATTTGCAGATGACACAAAGCTGAGTGGCAGTGTGAACTGTGAGGAAGATGCTATGAGGTTGCAGGGTGACTTGGACAGGTTGTGTGAGGGGGCAGATGCATGGCAGATGCAGTTTAATGTGGATTAATGTGAGGTTATCCACTTTGGTGATAAGAACAGGAAGACAGATTATTATCTGAATGGTATCAAGTTAAGAAAAGGGGAAGTACAAAGAGATCTGGGTGTCCTTGTTCATCAGTCACTGAAAGTAAGCATGCAGGTACAGCAGGCAGTGAGAAAGCTAGTGGCATATTGGCCTTCATGACAAGAGGAGTTGAGTAGAGAAGCAAAGAGGTCCTTCTGCAGTTGTACAGGGCCCTGTATGCAGTTTTGGTCTCTAAATTTGAGGAAGGACATTCTTGCTATTGAGGGTGTGCAGCCTAGGTTCACTAGGTTAATTCCCGAAATGGCGGGATTGTCGTATGTTGAAAGACTGGAGTGGCTGGGCTTGTATACACTGGAATTTAGAAGGATGAGAGGGGATCTTATTGAAACATAAGATTATTAAGGGATTGGACACACTGGAGGCAGGAAACATGTTCCCAATGTTGGGGGAGCCCAGAACCAGGGGCCACAGTTTAAGAATAAGGGGTAGGCCATTTAGAATGGAGATGAGGAAAATAGTTTTCACTCAGAGAGTTGTGAAGCTGTGGAATTCTCTGCCTCAGAAGGCAGTGGAGGCCATTTCTCTGGATGCTTTCAAGAGAGAGTTAGATAGAGCTCTGAATGATCGCGGAGTCAGGAGGGAGAGGGCAGGAACAGGAAAATGATTGTGGAGGATCAGCCATGATCACATTGAATGATGGTGCTGGTTCGAAGGGCCAAATGGCTTACTCCTGCACCCATTGTCTATTGTCTAAGTACAAGATGGGGCACTCGACCCTGGAAGAGGTGAAACATCATCCCTACCTGGGAGTGGAACTTAGCAGTGATTTGAAATGGTCTACTCACATCAACCAAACAACCACCAAGGCTAACAGAATGCTGGGATTACTGAAGAGAAATATTTATTATTGTAACAACAGAACCAAGTCTATAGCCTATAAGACTCTGTTAAGACCCAAACCTGAGTATTGTTCCGCGGTCTGGGATCCACAACACAAAACAGATGGGGACAAGTTAGAAAGAATTCAAAATAGACCTGCAATGTTCACCGTTGGTGATTACAGCAGGGAATCCAGTATCACAGTATGACTGGCCAAGTACAACACCAACTGGATCTTTATGTTCACTGATGATACCACCGCTATTGGAAGAATGTAAACAATGATCAGGCAGTGTAGAAAAGATTGAGAATGTAGCGTCACGGTGACAGGACAATAACCCAGCCAGGTATCGGCAAAACTGAAAGATGTGAACATTTAAGATAGACACAAAATAGATCAAACGTAGATTGGACGATCGTTTTGCGGAGAACCTTCGCTCAGTCCGCCTGAACCTACCTGATCTCCCGGTTGCTGGACACTTTAATTCTCCTTCCCATTCCTACACGGACCTTTCTGTCTTCGGTCTCCCTCATTGTCAGAGTGAGGCTAAACGCAAATTGGAGGAACGGCATTTCATATTTCGTTTGGGCAGCTTACAGCCCAGTGGTATGAATATTAATTTCTCTCACTCCAGGTAGCCCCTGCATTCCCTCTCTATCCCTCCCCCACCCAGGTTGCACTAGCTTCTCGTTTTCACCCTACAAACACCTAACAATGGCCCGTTTCCTTTTTCATCGTTACTTTTTTGCATATCTTTTATTCATTGTTCTTTTTCTCTCCACGTCATCGTCTATGTCTCCCATTTCCCTTATCCCTAACCAGTCTGAAGAAGGGTATCGACCCGAAATGTCACCCATTCCTTCTCTCCAGAGATGCTGCCTGTCCCGCTGAATTATTCCAGCTTTTCGTGTCTATCTTCGGTATAAACCAGCATCTGCAGTCCCCTCCAACACAAAATACTGGTCAGCGGGTCAGGCAGCATCTCTGGAGAAAAGGAATCGGTGACGTTTCGGGTTGAGACCCTTTTTGAGACATTGAATTAGCTTGCAACCTAACGGTCTAAACATTGAATTCTCCAGTTTTACATAATTAAAAGGCAAATACCCCTCCTCCCCCCCCCCCTTCCCGTGTCCCACCTGGATGCGCACCCATTTCTCCCACTATATCTTTGCACTAAATGTTGTATCCTTTATCTTTACACTGTAGATTATTTGATTATTTATGTATAGTCTTTTTCTTGACTGGATAGCATGTAAAAAGCTTTCCACTCTAAATACATGGGACAATAATAAACTAAACTAAAACAACAATCCTATACCCGTCCACTTATGTCCCTTCCTCCGGCTTCACGTTTCATGCTTCTTCTCTCCTTATCTCACAACCTTTTGTCGTTTCATCTTTGGTCTTTGTCCAACCATCTGCCAATCAATGCCCCCCCCCCACTTATCACTTGCCTGGTTTTGTCATGCCCCCACCTCTTTTCCAGCTTTCTACCCCCTTACTACAATCCTGAAGAAAGGACAAGACCTAAAGTGTCACCTATTAATGTCCGCCAGAGAAACTACCTGACCTGTTGAGTTACTCTAGCATTTGGTGTCTTTCTTTGTGGCAACTGCTCTGTACTTGACCACCTAAACCTGAAGAGAGCGTTGAACACAGCCCAGCGCATCACAGGCTCATCACTTCCTTCCATCCAATCCATCTTCACTCTGTGTTGCATCAGGAAACCTGGAAGAATCGTCAAGGATGCCTGCCACCTTAGCCATTCCCTTCCCTCTTCTACTGTCTAGGAGAATATATAGGATGTTGAAAACTCAGATGTTCAGACTTCCAAACAGTGTCTTCCCTTCTGCTATCTGATTCCTGAACAAATTGGTTGGGAGTGTTACTCCCTTGTAAGTTCATAACAAAACCTTTAATTTGAATACCGAAAAAGGTTGACACTCAGTAGCAGTGTTGAAGAAATCTTCCATCTTTAAGCTAAAATGTTTGCACTTTCAGAAGATGTCAAAGATCCTGTTGTACTTATTCAGTATTTGATGTCCTAGCCAATTTTTATTCCTCAATCCACTGCTGAAACATCGTTCAATAACTGTGAAATTGTTTGTAGTGATTTTTACGTTTTGCACACTGAATTCAATTTGGAAGTATTTAATGATGTCCTGTAAGGATAATGAAAATGATGTAATTACAAATACTTCTTTTGATGTATGTGATTAAATGCTGGTGCTCACTTATTTCTTGTAATCACTACTGTCACATCCCTTAAAATTACTTGCTTAATCTTGTCTCACCGCTCCTAAATAATTATCAGAACAGGTCTTAAGTTTACCTCCATATTTTTTTAATATATCTTTTGTGTAAACTTTTATCAGTCGTCTCTGGGAATTTAGTGTTGTGACTTCTCCAGAAATTTTACGCTTTGTCAGTGTTTCTGATGGAATCCAGTATTTTCTCCTCTCCTGATGTGAAATTGAAAATAATGTAACTTTGTTTGGAGATACAGTGTGGAAACGGGCCTTTCAACGAGTCCATGCCAACCAATGATCACCTGTACACTAGCTCTATCCTACACACTCGGAACAATTTACAGAGGCCAATTAACCTACAAACCTGCACGTCTTTCGAATGTGGGAGGAAAATGAAGCAGCCGGACAGAAACCCCATGCGGTCGCAGGGAGGACGTCCAAACTCCGCACAGACAGCACCCATAGTTAGGATTGAACCTGGGTCTCTGGCACTGTAAGGCAGCAACTCTGTCGCCCCCTCACTTCCATTTTTTTCTCTTACCATTTTCTTTAAAGAAACATTAGTTGCGACTTTCCTGTCAAGGACGGTGCAATCACCTGTCATCCCAAAAATTGAATATAACATGGTAATGTTTACATGTGTTCCTCACTCACAAAAAAAGGAAATGTATATTTCTGTGCATGCTATGTTGCAAAGGCAGAAATCCTAATTCTAAAGCTTTGTGCGATTCAGTTCAGTATAGTTTATTGTCATGTGTACAGTGAAAAGCTTTTGTCGCGTGCTCACCAGTCAGCAGAAAGACAATACATGATTACAATCAATGCATTTACAGTGTATAGATACATGATAAGGGAATAACATTTAGTGCAAGGTAAAGCCAGCAAAGTCTGATCAAGGATAGTCTGAGGATTATCAAAGAGGTAGATAGTAGTTCGGCATTGCTCCCTGGTTGTGATAAGATGATTCAGTTGCCTGATAACAGCTGGGAAGAAACTGTCCCTGAATCTGGTGGTGTGCGTTTTCACACTTCTATGCCTTTTACCTGGTCGGAAAGGGGAGAATGACTAGCATATTTAAATTTCCTCACTTTTTTAATAGCTGAGGTAGAATGCATCTACTCTTGAAGATTTGCAGACTATAAGGTCTGCTTTTTTTGTGAGTGGGGAACACATGTAAACATTACCATGTTATATTCAATTTTTGGGATGACAGGTGATTGCACTTCATTCTCCGTCCATGACAGGAAAGTCGCAACTAATGTTTCTTCAAAGAAAATGGAAAGGGGAAAGAAATGGAAGAGTGACTGCCTTACAGCGCCAGAGACCCAGGTTCAATCCTAACTATGGGTGCTGTCTGTACAGACTTTGGACATCCGTCCTGTGACCGCATGGGGTTTCTGTCTGGGTGCTCCATTTTCCTCCCACATTCGAAAGACGTGCAAGTTTGTAGGTTAATTGGTCTCTGTAAATTGTTCTGAGTCATACAACACAGGAAACAGCTCTTTCACCCACCACTTCCATGTTCATTTTTTTACCCACATTTTGTCCATTTGCCTGCATTACAACCTTGTCTATTCTATAATGTGGCGATGCCTTGTCTATTCTATAATGTGGCGATGCCCCGTTACATTCTCTACCACTAAATCCAACACATTTGTTAGAACATATCTGTTTTTCAAGGATGTTTAGAGTCCGGTGGTAGGGTGCAAGGCTTCACAGCTTACATTTCAGCCAAGAGGAGAAAAATCCACCAAGACAAACAAAATCCAAAAATCACTGCTTATACAAGCTTACTTTATACAAATAATTTGCATATCCTCTGCCATTCATCTCACTGACCTAAACCCAGTCTCCAGGTCATGTCCTCGTCCCGTCCTTATTGGTCCCGATCCCAGGGGTCTGGTTGGCATTACTTCATGACCTTTGTCCAAATAAGGGTTTGGGTTACCCATATCGAATTCGATTTTGTCAGTTATAACCTGTTCAGGCTAGTGGCTGGACTCGGATTACCCCAGTAACAGGCTGTTCTTTGTCCCTGGGTTCAAGTTACTTCAGCTTGCAGACTGTTCTTTTCAAGGAGTCAGCAGTTTCTAAGGCTCACTCCACCAAATATGAAGTGTAGATCTGGGCCCATAAGATTTAATGCAACATTTCTCCGCTTTAACTGCACCAGTGGGGAACAGTGGGGACTTGCCCAAAGATTGATATTTTACCACTGTGTGTTTTCTTTAAAGTTTGCTGCTATAACAACAGATTAAAGGATGCCCAATTGAATAGACATACAGGGCATGTCTTCAACAAGTTGGGTCAAATGGTATCCTGTTGTATTATATATTTCTATAATTATGATTTCTTGGTGCTTCTACAATAAAATAAAGTTTGAAATGTTAACAATCCACATTGGAATGACACAAACAAGCACCTGAATGTGCAAAAAAAGCTGGAGTAACTCAGCAAGACAGGCAGCATCTCTGGAGAGAAGGAACGGGTGATGTTTCGGGTCAAGACCCTTCTTCAGACTATCCTTGATTGAGACCCTTCTTCAGAAGGGTCTCGACCCAAAACATCACCCATTCCTTCTCTCCAGAGATGCTGCCTGACCCGCTGAGTTACTTCAGCTTTTTAGAAACATAGAATCATAGAAAATAGGTGCAGGAGTAGGCCATTCGGCCCTTCGAGCCTGCACCGCCATTCAATATGATCATGGCTGATCATCCAGCTTAGTAGCCTGTACCTGCCTTCTCTCCATACCCCCTGATCCCAAGATTTTGTGTCTATCTTCGGTTTAAACCAGCATCTGCAGTTCATTCCTACCTATGAATGTGCAATGTCATTTTTTCTCTGGCATATATGATATGGAAAGATTCAGAGAGAGAGATAAAGCAAAATAAAACTTAAAATTCACAAATAATTTTCAGTCAAAATTTTGGGGGGGTTTCTCCCAATTTCATTGTGGCTAATTGATACTGCAGAGTGATAACGATTTGTAAGAGATGCCCTTTACCCAGTAATATTGTGCGAACTTACTCAAATCTTACAGCTTATTTAGAACATTGCAGAACAGCTCGAGCTATTTTCATTTGGCATTTTAACTGCATTCAACGTGAAATACTTAAAATCTTTTCTATTTTTAAAATTAAACAAACAATTAACATCATCGCATTTGCAGGAAAGGAATCATTTTGCCACCTATTTGAATTCTGCTGCAGGTCATTGGTAAAATTTTAATTACAGTCCCAGAATTTCAAATCTAATGATTTGAGCACAAATATTAAATTATTGCTTTATAGAATGTTACACTGTTTTACCAATGCAATTTACAAAAAACAATGAATCATCTTTCCTCCCATTTGGATCACATCCCAACATCTGGTCTTAACAATGTTATTAAATGTGCACCTTGCAGCATATACAAAAAAAACTAAGCTGACTGTATTTACAGTACCTTGTGCAACATCGCTTATTACTAAGTGGCACTGCACGAGCTTTACTTGAATGCCACCAAACAAAATCTGACACAATGCCACATTAGAACAGGTGACCTAATGGTGGTTGAAAGACGTGTGCTTTCAGAAACGTTTTAAAGGAGGAGGAAGTGGAAGAGCAACAAACAAGCTTGAGGGAATTCCACAAATTTGGGCCAAGCTAGATGAATTCACAGATGGTTTAGGTACAGTGATGACAATCAGGAAGCACAATATTTCATACTGGAGGAACACAGATTTTAAAGTTACACAGCTAGAGGCAAAAGTTTCTGCCAGATGTCGCATTTTGAGAAGTCATGCCAGGTCAGGACCTTCACGGTGAACGATTGTGCCCTTGTGAGTGTTGTAGAGCAGAGGGATCATAGTGTCCTGAGAGGTAGATGGGGTGGTGAAGGCCTTTGGCATGTTGGCCATCGTCAGTCAAGGAATTGAGTGCTGAAGGTGGGACGTTATGTTACAGTTATTCAATACATTGGTGAGGCTGCACTTGGAGTATTGTGTTCAGTATTGGTAACCCTGCTATAGGAAAGATAGCACTAAGCTGGAAAGAATGCAGAAAAGGCGAACAAGGATTTTGCCAGGACTTGAGGGCCTGAGCTATGGGAAGAGGTTGGGCAGGTTAGGACTTTATTCCTTGGGAGTGTAGGAGACTGAGGAGAGATCTGAATTTGGAGTCTGTTTGGAATTTGAAGTTTTCAACCATCTCTACTTCAGCGCATGCGATGTATGTGTACCGCTTCGCTTCTTGAAATCGATCACCATCTCCTTTGTCTTGCTGACATCGAAAGAAAGGTTTTCTCAACAGCAGGACGCGAGGTTTTCAATCTTCTTTCTATACTCCATCTCATTATTATTTGATATCCGGCCCACAATAGTGGTGTCGTCTGTGAATTTGTAAATTAAATTAGATTTGTAGATGGTTGCAGAAGGAGTAAAGAAAGGGGGCTGACAAATGTATCTTTGTGGAGCACCAGTGTTGAGGATTATCGTAGAGGATGATTTGTCTCCTCACTGATTGGGGTCTGTTGGTCAGGAAGTCAAGGATCCAGTTGCAGAGGTGAGTGCTGACTCCAAGTACCGCGAGTATGGTGATGAGCTTGGAGCTGATGAACATGTTTTCTCAGTTCTGATAAGGTCTTTGACCTAAAATGTTTACTCTTTTTCTTTGTTTACATAGATACTGCATGACTTGCTGAGTCCAGCACCCTGTTTTGTTTCAGAATTCTTTGGTTTTTTTGGTTCGCTTTTTTGGTTTACAGGGCTGAATGATTGTTCCATCAGTTTTTACAAATCTTTCTTGCTAGGATACTGCATCTCAGTAGAGCACATCTTTTTCACAGGATGAGGGTATCCAGAACTAAAAGGCATAGGTTTCAGGTGAGAATGGTAAGATTTAATAAGGATATAAGGTCATAAGTGATAAGCGCAGAATTAGGCCATTCGGCCCTCAAGTCTACACCGCCATTCAATCATGGCTGATCTATCCGTCCTAACCCAATTCTCCTGCCTTCTCCCCCAAATCCCTTGACACCTGTACTAATCAATAATTTATCTATCTCTGCCTTAAAAATATCCATTGACTTGGCCTCCACAGCCTTCTGTGGCAACAAATTCCACAGATTTACCACCTTCTGACTAAAGAAATTCCTCATCTCCTTTCTAAAGGACCTGAGGAGCAACTTTTTCACGTGGAGGTTGGTGCATATATGGAATGAGCTGCCAGAGGATGTAATTGAGGCAGTTACAATAACAACATTTAAAAGACGTTTGGGCAGGTACATGGATAGGAAAGGTTTAGAGTTATCTGGGCCATTGTGGGCATATGGCACTAGTTTAGATGGGGCATCTTGGTCAGCATGGATGAGTTAGGCCAAAGAGTCTGTTTCCATGCTGTAAGACTATGAAGTGAGATGGAGTTGGAACCAAAGCAATTAATTTCTCATCCGTGATTATCCATTAAAGACTTTTGGATGTAAGGTGATAAGTAATAGGACCAGAATTAAGCCATTCGGCCCACCAAGTCTACTCCGCCATTCAATCATGGCTGATCTATCTCTCTGTCCTAACCCCATTCTCCTGCCTTCTCCCCATAACCCCTGACACCTGTACTAATCAAGAATCTATCTCTGCTTTGTAATTTTACAAATCTGGGAGATTTTTGCTAGAATATTTCTACAATCCAGTTATCGATGAAATTCTCAGGCGCTTTTATGAGGTTAATCAATAGACAATAGACAATACGTGCAGGAGGAGGCCATTCGGCCCTTCGAGCCAGCACCGCCATTCAATGTGATCATGGCTGATCATCCGATTCAGCATTTATTTGCAGATTTTTATTACCTTAATAACGCTTGTCATTGCAGCAGCTAACTGACAAGGATAATTTTAAATATTCTATAAAGAAAACATTTCATTGTTCCATGCCCAATTAGCTTCCAGTAAATTGAACATCAGAACCTATAACTTGTCATGTCCACGTTTAGGAAATGCTCAACTTCTGATGTTGATTCTATGAGAATTCACTTTTATCAGTTGCTGTTGGTGTAGTGTAGGGACATACGGATTAGCGGGGGGGTCTCGAACCCTCGGTTGGGCTAACGAGGCATGAGATGCGGGAGCACGGGATATAGTTGTGTCTGGCGACCAGCTGGAAAGATGAGATTAGATTATTATACCTAGTTAAGTAGTGTGTGTCCAAAAGCTGCAGTCTGTTTGCAAATACCTTTGAATAAAGACTTTGAACAAAGACGCTCGTTGTGGACTCACTACATTGGTGACCCGAACGCGAAGAAAACACGCAGCATGTCGCAGGTGGGAGCGAGCGCGGGCGAGGTGCACCTACCGCCGTTCTGGGCCCATCAGCCGCACCTGTGGTTCGTACAGGCGGAATCACAGTTCCACATTAAAAAGGTGGATAGCGAACTGGAGAAGTTCCACCACCTCGTGAGCTGTCTGCAGGCGGAGGTGGTGGCGAGGGTCAGTCAGTATCTGACCAGTCCACCCCAAACGGAGCAGTATGTGGGGCTCAAGAGGCTCCTACTGAAGAAATTCGGCTGGAGCCAGAACCAGCGGGCTCTGAGGCTGCTCCATCTACCAGCGCTGGGGCAGCGGCTGCCGTCCGAGTTGATGACGGAAATGCTGACCTTGGTGGGCGACTATCAGCCGTGCATGATGTTCGAGGCGGCATTTCGAGAGAAGCTACCCCAGGACGTCAGGCTGGTGTTGGCCGACGTCTCGTTCGACGACCCGGAGACGTTCCCCGAGAAAGCCGACGTGCTCGTCAGGGAGCGGCACAACCGGGACGACTCGGTCAATCGTGTCTCGAGGCCCAGCGGCAGTCGGGGGAGCGGCCGGGAGAGCGACGGCTCGACCGCTATTTCGCAGTCTGCCAGGCAAGAGGGGGCTGCAGAACATGTTTATTGGTCGCGGGCACAACCAGCACGGCAGAATAAAAGCGGCTGGTGTTTCTTCCATCGGCGGTGGGGCAGTGATGCCCGAAGTTGCAGAGCCCCGTGTACGTTTCCGGGAAATGCCTGGGCCGATCGAACGTAGAGGCAGTTTCGATTGGCCGTAATTGCCGCCTCTACGTGACGGACCAAGAGACCAGGATCGTGTTTCTGGTGGATACGGGAGCGGTTGTGAGTATTGTGCCTCCTTACGGCTGTGAAGTCCAAGCGGGGGGGAAGGGGCCGCCCCTCATTGCGGTGAACGTTAGCGCCATCCGCACTTACGGTAAGAGGACTATGTCCCTGTCCTTTGGGTCTAGGACCTACCGTTGGAATTTCATCGTGGCGGATGTGGGCCAGGCCATTTTGGGTGCAGACTTCCTATGGGCGTTTTCGTTGGTCGTAGACGTCCACGGTAGCGGCCTGCAGCCCTCGGCCGACGTACGGCCCCGAGGTACGGGGCCTGCGGCCCCTCCAAGCGCCGCCCCCCCCAGTTCAGCGATCCAGGCCATCACCACGGCCCCCGGTCAGTTCGATGCGGTCCTAGCGGAGTTCCCGCAGCTCCTCGTTCAGCGTTTCGATGCACCTTCCGAGAAGCATGGGGTGGTGCATTTCATTCCGACCGAGGGCCCGCCGGTTTTTGCCCGGGCACGGCGCCTCCCTCCCGAAAAGCTGGCCATGGCTCGAGAGGAGTTCTTGAACTTGGAGAGGCTGGGAATTGTGCGGCCTTCAAGTAGTCCGTGGGCCTCACCCTTGCACATGGTTTCCAAAGCATCTGGGGGGTGGAGACCATGTGGGGATTTCCGACGACTTAACGCGGCAACACGGCCGGACCGCTACCCGATTCCGCACATACAGGACTTCTCAGCTAGCCTGGAGGGGGCTACAATTTTTTCAAAGATCGATCTGGTGCGGGGGTATCATCAGATCCCGGTCCATCCGCCGGACATCCCAAAGACGGCTACCATTACTCCGTTCGGATTGTTTGAGTGGTTGCGCATGCCTTTCGGCCTTAAAAACGCAGCTCAGGCATTTCAGCGTCTCATGGACCGTGTGGGTCGAGGGTTGCCGTTCGTGTTTATTTATCTCGATGACATTTTGATTGCCAGCCGTTCGGTCCAGGAGCACTTAGTCCACCTCCGCACTATATTCCAGAGGCTGCAGGACCACGGCCTGATTCTGCACCCGGACAAATGCCAATTCGGCCTGTCGGTGGTAGATTTTTTGGGTCACCGGGTTACATCGGCCGGAGCCACCCCTTTGCCAGCTAAGGTGGAGGCGGTCCGCTCTTTTCCACGTCCTACTACCATCAAGGGATTGCAGGAATTCGTAGGCATGGTGAACTTTTATCACCGGTTCGTGCCTGCAGCAGCTCGGGTCATGCGCCCCCTTTTTCTATGCCTCGCGGGTAACCCCGCAGAGTTGGTATGGTCCGCATCTGCAGAGACGGCTTTTGTCGCGGTCAAACAGGCCCTCGCCAACGCCACCATGCTGGTGCACCCGCGCTCCTCCGCCCCCACGGCGCTGACGGTGGACGCCTCAGACGTGGCGGTGGGTGGGGTTTTGGAGCAGCAGGACGAAGGTCAATGGCAGCCCCTGGCGTTTTTCAGCCGGCAGCTGTCGCGAGCCGAGCTCAAATATAGTGCGTTTGATAGGGAGCTCCTGGCCCTCTATTTAGCAGTCCGCCACTTCCGCTATTTTTTGGAAGGCCGTTCTTTTGTGGCCTACACGGATCACAAACCTCTGACATTCGCTTTTGCTAAGGTTTCTGATCCGTGGTCAGCTCGCCAGCAGCGGCACTTCACCCTAATTTCGGAGTTTACCACCGATGTCCGTCATATTGCGGGTAGGCTTAATACTGTTGCTGATGCCCTGTCCCGGCCGGCCATTCCCTCCGTTGCCATGGTAGGCGGACAGGTGGATTTCCAGGAGCTAGCGGAGGCTCAGCGCCTGGAAAAAACGGCCGAGGTGTACGGCTCCACAGCCTCGGGACTGCGTTTGGAGCAGGTGGCATATGGCCCCACAGGTACCAAGTTGTGGTGTGACGTTTCCCTTTCACGCCCTCGCCCGGTGGTGCCTGCCGCCCTGCGGCGTAATGTTTTTGAGGCCATTCACGGCCTGGCACATCCGTCTATCAGGGCGACTTCGGCCATGGTGGCCGCCCGGTTTGTCTGGCACGGCCTGCGGAAGCAGGTGGCAGCCTGGGCACGGGCCTGTATTCCGTGCCAAACCTCCAAAGTTCATCGCCATGTCCAGCCCCCATACCAGAGTTTCGAGGTTCCCCCAGTCCGTTTTTTCCACATCCACGTGGATTTGGTGGGTCCATTGCCTTATTCCCGGGGTTATACTCATCTGCTGACGGTGGTGGATCGGTTTACACGTTGGCCGGAGGCGCTCCTATTGTCGGACACCTCGGCGGCCTCCTGTGCACGGGCCCTGGCATTGCATTGGGTGGCCCGTTTCGGCGTACCGGCTATCATCACCACAGATCGGGGAGCCCAGTTCACCTCCTCCCTCTGGGCCGCGCTGGCACAGTTGTATGGGTCTCGCTTACAGCAGACCACCGCCTACCATCCCCAATCCAACGGGATGGTAGAGCGCTTCCATCGGCAGCTTAAGGCGTCCCTCTGTGCCCGGCTGACCGGCCACGATTGGGCTGACCAGCTGCCTTGGGTCCTCCTCGGCATTCGTACGGCCCCGAAGGCCGAGCTAGGCACATCCTCGGCCGAACTCGTCTACGGTTCGCCTCTGCGGGTACCAGGTGACATCCTCCCTTCCGCCCCCGCTTTGCCACCACCCGTTACGTCGGTGTTGGGTTCCCTCCGGGCACGGGTAGGTTCTCTGGTTCCAGTCCCGACCTCCTGGCACGGAAGCACGGCGGTCCACGTCCCGTCGGACTTGCGGGACTGTGATTTCGTGTTCCTGCGGAAAGATTCCCACCGCCCCCCTCTTCAGCCGGTTTATCAGGGCCCGTTTCTGGTACTTAAGAGAGGGGCTGTCACTTTTACCTTACAGGTGGGTAATCGCCAGGAACTCGTTTCCGTATCCCGGCTCAAGCCGGCCCATTTGGACCAGGACCTCCCTGTGTCGGTGGCCCAGCCGCCGCGCAGGGGCTGGCCTATGGCCGCCCCCCTGGTGCCGCCAGCGGCGCCTTGGTTGCCACCCCTCAGCCCCCCGCCGCCTATGGTTGGGCCCGGGCCCCCGTTCCCGATCAAGCGCTCTCCGTCGCCTACGCCCTCCACATCCATGGCCCCTCCATCGCCTCCGGCGGCGGCGGCCTTCCCGCCTCCCGTCACATTGGCGGTATCGGGTTCCCCCCTCCGTATGCGTTCCGGGAGGGAGGTCCGGGCACCCGTGAGGTGCGGTTTCGAGGGTTCTGGGGGGGTTCATGTAGGGACATACGGATTAGCGGGGGGGTCTCGAACCCTCGGTTGGGCTAACGAGGCACGAGATGCGGGAGCACGGGATATAGTTGTGTCTGGCGACCAACTGGAAAGATGAGATTAGATTATTATACCTAGTTAAGTAGTGTGTGTCCAAAAGCTGCAGTCTGTTTGCAAATACCTTTGAATAAAGACTTTGAACAAAGACGCTCGTTGTGGACTCACTACAGTAGAATCTTTTACATTTAACTGACATTATTTTATTTACTTGGGATTATTGAATTTATTTGCTTTTCTTTCGTATCATTGCAGATATTAATCTAGTGGAATAATTTTCTTTTTTTTTGTTGAGACACTAATTAAAACATATTTAAAAAATTATAATCAGTTACTGAATAAGAGGAGAAACATTGATCAAGTATCTACACAAGTTCCTTCAAGATTTTCTCTGAGCAATAATTCCAGTGGTGTCAATTATTGCATGTAAGTATTGATGTTCTATAACATCATTTATATTCATGATTATCTACAGAATTCAAGTGAATATCATATCATATCATATCATATATATACAGCCGGAAACAGGCCTTTTCGGCCCTCCAAGTCTGTGCCGCCCAGCGATCCCCGTACATTAACACTATCCTATACCCACTAGGGACAATTTTTACATTTACCCAGCCAATTAACCTACATACCTGTACGTCTTTGGAGTGTGGGAGGAAACCGAAGATCTCGGAGAAAACCCACGCAGGTCACGGGGAGAACGTACAAACTCCTTACAGTGCAGCACCCGTAGTCAGGATCGAACCTGAGTCTCCGGCGCTGCATTCGCTGTAAAGCAGCAACTCTACCGCTGCGCTACCGTGAATATATATCACAAAAACAGGGCAATCAGACACTGCTACAGTTTTGATCTCAAACTTTGGAAAGAATCTACATACTAAAACTCTCGTTTGTTTGTTTGTTCCTGAACTAAAAACGGTACACAATAGCACGACAATTTTAGGCCCACCTTACTCACCGTCGTCCCTTTGGTGCTAATGGAAGAAGTTTCATTGAAATCGGTGTTATATTTTCAAAGCTATTCACATTTTAAAGTTCAAATCTATCTCCTAGAGAGGGAGGAAGGGAGGGAGTGGAGGGAGTGAAGGGGGTGGAGGGCGGGAGGGAAAGGGGTGGAGGGAGGGGGGAGGGAGGGAGAAGGGGGAGGGATGGAGGAGGAGGGAGGGAGGGGGAGAGAGGGTGGGGGATGGGGAGAGGAGGGGTGGGTGGAGGAGAGGGTGCTGCACCAATGCAGGAGAGGTTTGGGCCCAACGGGTCCACTTGGTCTAGTAAACATAGAAACAGCAAATTGGTGCAGGAGGAGGTCATTTGGCCCTTCGAGCCAGCACCGTCATTCATTGTGATCATGAATGAATGAATGAATAAGTTTATTGGCCAAGTATGCATATACAAGGAATGTGCCTTGGTGCTCCGCTCACAAATGATAACACAAACATACAGTTAACAATTAAGAATAAAGCATAAACACATCAAAACAATAAGGATACATCATTACGGTCTAAACATGTGGGTGAAAATAAACCAGAGCAAAAAAGAGACTACAGATTTTGGTTATTGAGTAGAACTATCACTCGTGGAAAAAGCTGTTTTTATGTCTGGCGGTAGCTGCTTTGACAGTCCGGAGTCGCCTTCCAGAGGGAAGTGGAAATGATCATGGCTGATCATCCACAATCAGTAACCTGTGCCTGCCTTCTCCCCATATCCCTTGATTCCACTAGACCCTAGAGCTCTATCTAGCTCTCTTTTAAATTCATCCAGTGAATTGGCCTCCACTGCCATCTGTGGCAGAGAAAATAAGTAATGAATATAATCTCCACCCAGAAACTTTCAACTTTGCAATTACACTGCAGTGAACTGCCAATCCATTCTGTAACAAAGACAGATGTATTAGTAAATAATTAAAATCAAAGGGAAATTGGGTTGTGAAAAATAATTCACAAAAGCATTATGAATGTGTTAAGATAATGACAGCAAAGGCCACTTGAGTTGTCCCATATTTTTTATCAATACTGTTGAGACCTGATTAACACAGGTGAGTGAAAATTCACAACATAGATAACCATTTGGCTCATGTCTTCTGCACTAATTGAGTAAATTTGCAGTATTCCACCCTCAGCACAGGTCATGCAACCCCGTCCAACACCATCCACCCTTAACCCTCTGCGATTCCCAGCACATTTTCGTGCAACTTTCGGATGTGATGTGTGCTTTCACTTCAAGCATCCTCCCAGACACAGAGTTTATAGTTCCATACCATCACTAGGCCAAAGAGACTCTTCCTCCCCTCCCTTCTTATCCTTCCACCACTTAAATCTCTGCTCCTTGGTTTTTGATAGCTTTGCCATTGACCACTAATTTACCTCAATTAGGCTTCTCTGGTAGAAATGTTTAGACATCCCGACACATAGAGCAGAAGACTTGACTTGACTTGACTTGACTATACTCAAAGAATGGAGATCAGGGAAGCAGTGTGGTAATGGCATTTTCACATACAGTGAGAAAATAATGTAGAATATTTTACGGCAACCTTTACAAACAACTTATTTTGAACTGACTAGTATATAAGCCATATGATAGTGATTATAAAGAACAGAATTGATTACTAGGAGCAAATACAAAGAATTACATTCTTACTTGCTGTAGCTTAACAGACCTGTAAATAAAATAACACACAGATAAATACATAATAAAAAAATAGTAACACGGTCACCATAATCGTGCAAAAATCCAAATCTATAGAGCAACCAAAGAGACAGTCCATAGAAGATCATAGTTGTTGAGGTAAGTACAGTGTAGTGTTAAAAAGCCTTATGATTGTTGGGAAGAAGCTATTCTTGAACCTGGAGGTCCTGGTTTTCAGGCTCCAGTCCTGACTTTCCGATGGTAGTAATTCTGTCTTTCTCCATAGTTATTATCTGATCTGCTGAGTAATTCCAGCATTTTATGCTTTTTTTTCATGAGGGACATATTGGGTTTTGATAATACAGAATTATTAGGATAAAATTGAGGATTAGGGAATAACTTTGAGGTATAAATGGTTATGAGGACTGGCCACACAAACTTGAGTAAATTTCTCCCCTCAATATTAAATGAACTATAATTATCCATTTTACATTTTTAAATAAATGTGGTTAATTGGCTGTTTCTCCTAATAAACTGTAAAAACATGCCTGAAATGTAATCCCTGAAGAAGGGTTCCGACCCAAAACGTCACTTATTGTTTTTCTCCAAAGATGCTGCCTGACCTGCTTAGTTACTCCAGCATTTTGTGTCTACGGTATAAACCAGCATCTGAAGTTCCTTCCAACACCTGAAATGTAATTCCTCAGCATATCAATCTTTTAACACACCTTCCACAAGATACAGCCCATTAGGCTCAGGTACAATTTTCCTTTAGATTCTTCCAGGAATGTGATACTAGGCATGCAAATGGTGTGATCTGTCCATTGGAGTATACTGAGTGGAACAGGGGTCACAATACTGGTTACATTGGCCTGGGAGAGGGCACTGATGTTAGTTTCCTTATCCCTCCAGTGCATTTCTGGAAACAATATTGATGGTATCTTTCTAGAGCATTGGGGTATCTACTGTATGTAGTCCAGGTCTCAGAAGCATATTGGAAATCAGGGATTATTGCTTATCGATAGACCATGAGTTTAGTATCAGGTCTGTGGTCTTGATCTTTAAACATCTTTTTCTCAGTCAACCAAAGGCTGTGCTGATGTATTGAAGACAATGTTGAATTTTATTATTGATGTCTGCCTTTGCTGAAAGATGGCTCTCAAAATATGAGTTAACCTATGTTTTCCATGGCTTTGCCGTGAACTTTTATTGTCAGAGGGTAATATTATAGATGGGTAGTTTGGTGGAGTTAAGTGTAGAGTCCATCTCCAGTGGTTCAGGGATCTTCTGATAGTTTATTGCACTATGCTGTGGTGGAGGAAACTTTTTATCTCTTTCCTCGTTGGGGAGATACTTTTTCACGGTGTCTCTCTGCACTGCAACATCTAGGAGCTTGTATCTTTGTTGTCTACACCAGGTTGTGTAGGAAAATAACAGCAGATGCTGGTACAAATCGAAGGTATCACAAAATGCTGGAGTAACTCAGCGGGTCAGGCTCAGTCTGAAGAAGGGTCTCAACCCGAAACGTCACCCATTCCTTCTCTCCAGAGATGCTGCCTGACCCGCTGAGTTACTCCAGCATTTTGTGATACCTTGTCTACACCAGGGATCAACTGCTGGAGCTCTGACCATCCAGACCGGCTGGCTTCGCCAGGCTTACATCAGAAATTCCCAAGGAACTGAGGAGAAAATACAAGGGATGCCGGCCGGGAATAAAATGACTTGTGGAGAAAATGAGGTACAAGCCATACTTGCCTTCCATCACAATGGGGAATGTGAGATCGCTGGCTAACAAGATGGATGAGCTAGCTGCACTAGTGAGGACCCAGAGGGAGTACCTTGAGAGCAGTGTGATGTGTATCACAGAGACATGGCTCCACAAGAACATCCCGGAGTTGAACACGAGTGTGGACGGCTTTCAGACTGTTCGGGCGGACAGGGACTGCAGCGAGTGGCAAGTGTAAAAGGACTTGCTATTCTCGTTAACAACAAATGGTGCAACCCTGGTCACGTTACAGTTAAGGAGCGTGTGTGTAGCCCGGACATTGAACTGATGGCTGTGAGTCTCCGTCAATACTATATGCCATGGGAACTTTCACACACCACTGTAGTGGCTGTTTACATTCCCACCCACTGCGATCATGTGACATCATCCACACAGTCACCGCAAGATCCCAGACACAGCACCCGATTACTTTCATTGCAATCTCGAGGGATTTCAACCACGTGACTTTGGACGCTACCCTACTCACATACACTCAGATTGTTGACTGTCCCACCAGGGATATGAAAACATTGGACCTGCTGTATGCCAATGTTAAAGAGGCGTACAGCTCCATAGCCCTTCTGCCACTGGGAAGATCCGATCACAACCTGGTTCACCTCCTGCCCAGTGACCACAAGGTCAGTGAGGATGTGGTCACAGGGGGGCTATGATGCTCTACAGGGCTGTTTTGAGGACACAGACTGGGACGCACTCTGTAGTCCCCATGGAGAGGACATTGATGGACTCACGGTCTGTGTTACCAGCTACATAAAGTTCTGTGTGAATAACGTTGTCCCTGAGGAGACTGTACACTGTTTCCCCAACAACAAGCCCTGGGTCACCGGTGACATAAAGACCCTTCTCAACCAGAAGAAGAGAGCCTTCAGGAATGGTGACAGGGAGGAGGTGAAACAGGTGCAGAAAGACTGAGACAGGGCAAGGACGACTTCAGGAGGAGCTGAAACTTCAGCAGAACAACATGAGGGATGTGTGGAGTGGTATGATGAGCACTACAGGCTACAATAAGACAAGTGGCCTGGGATGGGAAAGCAATCGGGACTGGGCCATCGAGCTAAACCTGTTTTTTTAAATAGATTTGATGGCGGGGTCTCTGCCCACCCTCCCCCCTGCTCCCCGACACTCTCCCACTCAACCCCTCTGGTCCACTTCCTCTGCCCTTTCTTTGTCACATCTGGCCATCAAGGCTGAGCAGGTGAGGAAAGAGCTGAGCAGACTCCACTCAGGCAAAGCCATGGGTCCCGATGATGTCAGCCCTAGGGTACTCAAGGCGTGTGCCAGCCAGTTGTGCAGAGTACTCCAGCATATCTTCAACCAGAGCCTGAGCCTGGAGAGAGTTCCTGTGATGTGGAAGACATCCTACCTGGTTCCTGTATCAAAGTGGACATGTCCCAGCTCCTCCAATGACTACCGACCGGTGGCGCTGAGCACTCATCATGAAGTCGCTGGAGAGGCTGGTGCTCACTCACCTGCGACCCCTCGTTAAACCCCACCTGCAACCCATGCAGTTCGCTTACCAAACATAGATGGGGGTTGAGGACATCATCATCCACCTGCTCCATTGTTCCTCTGCTCACATGGATGAGCCGGGAAGTACTATGTGAGTCATGTTTTTTTACTTCTCCAGTGCTTTTAAAACCATCCAGCCTGCATTTCTAGGGAGAAGTTTGAAGAAGGCTCTCGACCTGAAACGTCACCCATTCCTTTTCTCCAGAGCTGCTGCCTGTCCTTCTGAGTTACTCCAGCATTTTGTGTCTACCTTCCAGGGAGAAAACTGACGAAGATGCCGCTGGACACTCCATTGGTGTCCTGGATCACCAACTACCTGACTGGACGACCACAATATGTCAGGCTACAGAACTGTGTCTCAGACATGGTAGTGAGCAACACAGGGGACGGTCCTCTCTCCCTTCCTGTTCACCATCTACACCTCGGACTTCAGATATAACTCGGACTCCTGCCACGTGCAGAAGTTTTCAGATGACTGCAATGGGCTGCATCAGTGAGGGGAGGGAAGCTGAATACAGAAGTGTAGTCAACGACTTTGTTGAGTGGTGTGGGCTGAATCACCTGCAGCTTAACACCGACAAGACTAAGGAATTAGTGGTGGACTTTAGGAGGAGAGGAGCACCCCTGGCCCCTGTCTCCATCAATGGTGTGGATGTGCAGTTTATCAGGGAGTACAAATACCTTGGAGTGTACCGAACAGTAAACTGGACTGGTCCAGGAACGCTGAGGCCCTACAAGAAGGGACAGAGGTGGCTGTACATTTTGAGAAGGCTCCGCTCCTTCAACGTCTGCAGTAAGATGCTGCAGATTTTCTACCAATCGGTGGTAGCCAGTACCATCCTCTTCACTTTCGTGTGCTGGGGCGAAGGCCACAGACACCAATAGGATTAACAAACTCATCAAAATGGCTGGCATCGTCTTGGGGGCAGAGTTGGATTCATGGGAGGTATTCTTGGAGGGGAGGATGCTCCTCAAACTGCGGAGCATCTTGGACAATACAGCTCATCCCCTCCATGACACACTGGTCAACCTGAGGAGTACTTTCAGCAACAGACTGGTTCCACCAAGATGCAGGACAGAACGCCACAGGAGATCCTTCTTCCCTGTGGCTATCAAACTGTACAACTTTCTGTCGTGGGCCCACTTTCGCATCCTAAACACTAGGAGCAATTTACAGAAGCCAATTAACCTACCAACCTGCACGTCTTTGGAATGTGGCAGGAAACCGGAGCATCTGGAGAAAGTCCAAGTAGTTACAGGGAGAATATGCAGACTCTGCATGGGTAAAACCCATAATCTGTCCTGGGCCTCCTCCATTGTCAGATTGAGGCCACATGCAAACGGGAGGAACAGCACCTCATAAAGATTGTGCTTTTTGATAGGTACAGTAAGTGTTGTGGAATAACATTTTAAAATTTGCAGATGAGTAAGTCTTGGGGGGTCAGGTAAACAGTGAGGAACATTATATCAGATTGCAAAAGGACATAGATAGGCTGGCAGAATGGACAGCGAATCAGATGAAATGTAATAAAGAGAAATGTAATTAATTTTGGTAGAAAGAATAAAGAACACATTGTAGTTTCAATGGCCATTTTGTAGAATGAATATAAACAAAGCATCTATCTATATACTAAAACTCTCGTTTGTTTGTTCCTGAACTACAGCCAAAACGGTACACGCTAGCACGACAATTTTAAGCCCACCTTACTCACCATCGTGCTAATGGAATACGTTTCATTGAAATCGTTGTTAAATTTCTAAAGTTATTCACATTTTAAAGTTTAAATTTATCTCCGAGGGAAGGAGGGGGGGGGGAGGAAGGAGGATAAGGGGGTTGAAGGGGAGGGGGAGAGGGGAGGAGGGAGCGGAGAGGGAGGGGTGGGGGAGGAGAGGGTGCTGCACCATTGCAGGAGAGGTTTGGGTCCAACGGGTCCACTTGATCAAGTAAATCTTTAAAAGTGCCGGAACACATTTAGAAAGCTGAAAGTAATGGGTTATTACTTCTGGCCAACGTCCAGTCCCTGGAGAACAAGCTGGATGACCTGAGGGCAAGGATCAGATTCCAGAGGGACATAAAGAACTGTAACATCCTTTGTCTGACTGAAACATGGCTGACCCCGCTGGTGCCTGACCAGGTGATCTGCCCATCCGAGTCCTTCACTGTTTTCCGGGCGGACAGAACGAAAGAATCTGGGAAATCCAAGGGCGGAGGAGTCTGCTTCTTGACCAATAATAACTGGTGTAATCCTGGGAATATTAAGACGCTTTCTCGTTCCTGCTCGCCGGACCTGGAACATCTAACTATCCTATGCCGACCATTCTACCTACCCCGGGAGTTCAGCTCGGTGATCATCACAGCCGTCTATATCCCACCGCATGCGGACACCGACGTGGCACTGTCCACCCTACACGATGTGTTGTGTCAACACCAAAACAAGAACCCTGATGCGGCTGTGCTGGTGGCTGGAGACTTCAATAGGGGAAATCTCAAAAAGGTCATGCCCAACTTCTACCAACACATCACGTGTGTCACCAGGGGGGAAAGAACTTTGGACCACTGCTACACGCCGTTCAGGAAAGGCTACAAGGCCGTTTCTCTCCCTCCTTTTGGGAAATCTGACCACGCTGCCATTTTCCTGCTGCCGGAGTACAAACAACGGATAGTACGGGAAGCGACAGTGACGAGGGACGTAAAGCGGTGGGCTGACCATTCAGAGGCCATGCTGCAAGATGCACTGAGCGAAGTCGACTGGAACATGTTCCAAGCAAGTTCCAGAGACGTAAATGAGTTTGCGGAAGCGGTTACGGACTTCATTGCCACAATAGCCGATACCATCATCCCCACGGTAAGGGTCAGTATCTTCCCTAACCAAAAACCCTGGGTAGACAGGTCTATTCGCGTGGCCTTGAATGCTCGCACCGCTGCTTACAACTCCGGCCTGGCATCCGGCAACATGGACGACTACAAGGGAGAGTCCTACCGACTGCGAAGGGCAGTGAAGGATGCAAAAAAGAGGTACCGGGACAAGATGGAGTCACAGATGGAGCAGCAGGGCACCAGGCGCCTTTGGCAGGGGCTACGGACTATAACTAGCTACAGGTCCAGCACCCCCTCAACCGGAAGTGCCGGCTCCTCCTTAGCTGATGACCTGAACTCTTTTTACGCACGGTTTGAGACGGGTAACACCACCAGCTCGCCGTCTAAAAACAGCACCGAAGGGGCGCTGGCTAGCGAGGCTGGAGGGGGATCCACCGCCGGGGATGTGCACACATTCTCGGTGTCCGAGCATGAGGTGAGGTGGGCTCTGACGCGTGTGAACACGAGGAAAGCTGGAGGCCCAGATGGTATATCTGGGCGAGTACTAAAGTCTTGTGCTACTCAGCTTGCTCCAGTGCTCACCACAATATTCAACCTCTCCTTGGCAAAGTCCGTGGTCCCTGCATGCTTCAAAAGATCCATCATTGTACCGGTGCCAAAGAATGCCTCTCCAGCGTGTTTAAATGACTACCGACCGGTGGCCCTCACCTCGGTTGTCATGAAATGCTTGGAGAGGCTAGTCAAGAAGCACATCTGCGCCCTCCTTCCTCGCAACATGGACCCACTACAGTTCGCATACCGTCCGAACAGGTCCACGGATGATGCGGTCTCCCAGGTTCTACACACCGCTCTCTCTCATCTGGACAGCCAGGGGGGCTATGTGAGGATGCTGTTCATTGACTTTAGTTCAGCATTCAACACAATAGTCCCCAGCAGACTGGTTGAGAAGCTGCTGGAACTGGGGCTTAGCACCCCTCTGTGTGCCTGGGTCCTGGACTTTCTCACTGCCCCAAGTGGTCAGGATGGGGGAACACACATCTAGCTCCCTCACCCTGAACATAGGATCCCCCCAGGGCTGCGTCCTTAGCCCCCTACTGTACTCCCTGTACACACATGACTGTAGGGCCAGGTTCAGCTCAAACTCCATCATCAAGTTTGCTGATGACACTGTGGTGGTGGGCCGGATCTCCAACAACGATGAGAAGGCCTACCGGGAGGAGGTGGCTGATCTGGCACTCTGGTGTCAGGACAATAGCCTCCTCTTGAATGTCACTAAAACAAAGGAGCTGATTGTGGACTTCAGAAGGGCTAAACATCCAAGGACGTACACGCCACTGGAGATAAATGGGTCTATTGTGGATAGGGTGAGCAGTTTCAAATACTTGGGAGTCCGCATCGCAGAGGATCTGACGTGGGCAACGCACATTGCCGCACTGGTGGGTAAGGCTAAGCAGCGCCTTTACCACCTTAGACAACTGAGGAAATTCAGAGTGTCGCTGAGGATCCTTCATTGCTTCTACTCTGGGGCTGTAGAGAGCATACTGTCCGGCAACATTACAGTCTGGTTTGGGAACAGCTCTGCCCAGGACAGGATGGCCCTGCAGAGAGTAGTGCGTTCGGCAGAACGCACCATGGGAACTACACTCGTCCCCCTGCAGGACCTATGCATCAGGAGGTGCAGATCCAGAGCAAGCAAGATCATGAGGGACCCCTGCCACCCCAGTAACAGACTGTTCCAGATGCTACGGTCAGGCAAACGCCTCCGCTGTCACGCTGTGAAAACGGAGAGGATGAGACGGAGCTTCTTCCCACAGGCCATCAGGACTGTCAACTTTGATAAACCCAGAGACTAAATTTTTGTCGACACTTTTTGTGCTATGTTTAGTAACTTATTAACTTTATTTATATGCTGTAACTGTAATTATTTTTGTGCACAACCCGCAGGCATTGCCACTTTCATTTCACTGCACATCGAGTATGTGTATGTGACAAATAAATTTGACTTGACTTGACTTGACTTGACATAGCATGGGATATTGGGCAGGTGAGTCATGTTGAATCTTGATATATATATCACAGAAAGGTTTTTTATGGGAATGGGAAGATTTTTAGATTTAGATATACAGTGCGGAAACAGGCCCTTCGGCCCACCGAGTCCGCGCCCCCCAGCGATCCCCGCATTAACACTATCCTACACACACTAGGGACAATTTTTACATATTACCCAGTCAATTAACCTACATACCTGTACGTCTTTGGAGTGTGGGAGGAAACGGAAGATCGTGGAGAAAACCCATGCAGGTCACGGGGAGAACGTACAAACTGCGTACAGACGGTGCCCGTAGTCAGGATCGAACCTGAGTCTCCGGCGCTGCATTCGCTGTAAGGCAGCAACTCTACCGCTGCTCCACCGTGCCGCCGGAGTAGAAATGATTAGTAATTGTGAGATTCAGCAGGCCTTGGCGGACTGAGCACATGTTCAGCAAATTGGCCGCTTTGTCTCGCCATTGTAAAGAAGGCCACATCGGGAGCACCAAATGCAGTAGATGTCCCCCCTCACTTTCCAAGCTTTGTCCTTCCCCCCATCGCTCTTTCAGCTTGTTCCCCCCTCCCCCCCCCCTCCCCCAAGGGTCCTGACAAAAAACACCATCTATCCAAGTTCTCTTGAGATACTGCCTGACCCATTGAATTACTCCAGCATTTTGTGTCTTTTTTCCTCTAGTTTGTGTTTGACTTCACCCTGGCAGAGGAGGAGGCCGAAGTTTTAATTTAATTATTGCTACTTAATAAAATAGAGACCATCAGACTTTAATTTCTCAAGGGCTTACAAATAGAACATTTTGATTACAAATGGTTTGAAAATCATTTTTATTTACCTCTCTATATTCACCTCTCTCAAACAAAACAGGCTGTATAAATTGAATCAATAAGTTACCAGAGCATTTTAATTGTCTGAAAGTGTAGCCACTTAAAACATAATGATTTATTCTCTATAAATATCTTCTCTTCACTGATCATCAGCACACCTGCATCCCCACCTGCATTATCAATTTGTCAACACCACCACTGCTGTTGCCGAATCATGGGTGGTTTTGAGTCAGAGTACAAGAAAGAGATAGAACAGTGGTACGGCAACAGCAACCTCTTGCTCAATGTAAACAAAACCAAGATCCTTATTGTTGACTTCATAAAGGGGAAATCGGGGGACCACGCAGCAGTTTTCATTGGTGGGTCAGCGGTGGAGAAAGTTAGCAACTTAAAATCCAGGGTTTTAACTTCATAGATGACTTGTCATGGGCCCAGCACATAGATGTAATCACAAAGAGGCTATCTCTACTTCCTCAGTTTAACAGATTTTCAGTATGTCACCAAATCTTCTATATACTAAAACTCTTGTTTGCTTGTTTGTTTGTTCCTGAATTACAGCCAAAACGGTACACGATAGCGCAACAATTTTAAGCCCACCTTACTCACCGTCATCCCTTTGACAATAGACGCAGGAGGAGGCCATTCGGCCAATCGAGCCAGCACCGCCATTCAATGTGATCATGGCTGATCATTCTCAATCAGTACCCCGTTCCTGCCTTCTCCCCATACCCCCTGACTCTGCTATCCTTAAGAGCTCTATCTAGCTCTCTCTTGAAAGCATTCAGAGAATTGACCTCCACTGCCTTCTGAGGCAGAGAATTCCACAGATTCACAACTCTCTGACTGAAAAAGTTTTTCCTCATCTCAAGATCTGTGTGTTAATTATGTTATGAATTTCTTTTATAGCTACACCAAACTGACATAGGGATAAGAATACACCTTTCAGCCCTTTATGTTGTTCTACATTTGCTCAGATCAGCTCACCTGCTTATGATACTTGCTAAGTGTGTAGGAAGGAACTGCAGATGGTGGTTTAAACCGAAGATAGACACAACTTTGGAGAGAAGGAATGGGTGACGTTTCGGGTCGAGACCTGAAGAAGGGTCTTGACCCGAAATGTCACTCTTCCCTTCTCTCCAGAGATGCTGCCTGTCCCGTTGAGTAATTTCAGCTTTATGTGTCTATCTTATGATACTTGCTGACCTGATCTCATTCTTGAAGATTTAAATGGATTGAGAATTCACAGGATTTCCATAACATTGAGGAAAAGTGATTTCTGCCTCACTCCCAGAGGACATATTATATGGTTCTTTCGAGATTCTCTGACATGATGTAATAACTTTTCTGTATTTATTCTGCCCAATCCCATACTCATTTCAGCCAAGATATGCAGACTGTCTTTATTTAACCTAATGCCTCATATCAGTGTCAAAGTTGTGCTATATATTTTTTCCAAGACCAAAATATATTTTTCTAAAATTCAGTCCTCCATAAAGAGTCTATTCAGTATACAACTGATACACCATATCCAGTCTCACACATTTTGCCATATTTTTGATAAAAACAACATGATTTTATAATATATTAATTTATTGGATTTGTGAACATGGACTCTAACTCCCTTCCCTGTTCCACATATCTTGGTCTCTCATTATTCATAAAATATTCTGATCTGCATTTCTCAGACCTAGAGTTTGTTTAATCTGATAATTTAGGTATACAGCTGTCTTAACATCCAGATTAGTTGCATACATTGCAAAATGCTGAGCCACAGTAACACTCCTGTTTATCTTTTCATCCTACTTCATGAGGTCCCATGTACTTTCTGTTTATTATTCTAGATTATCTCTGAATGGAAACTCATCTAGCTTTTAGAAATCTCCATTGACACTTACTTCCGTAGTGCTTAAAGTCTGTGATTTGATTGGTTATTTTTGAATGTGAAAGTGAAAGGTAAAAATAGAATTTAAAAGATATATATTTTGAGTATTTTGTTTAAAACTGACCAAGCACTGTTGAGGTTTAATTAGATTTTTATTAATAGCAGGGATTGTAGTGTTGAGTCCAGTAACAAGTAATATTTTGCTGCCAAGATGCAGCTGTGTTAAACTGACCTTCATGTCACAGTCTAATTGTTGCACATGGATAAACCTCAACTCAATTTAGTCTTAATTATTGTTTTCAATAAAAATATAGTGTGACAGTTAAATTCTACAGAAACCTGAATTAAATGAATGTTATTTTTAATACTTTCAACATTTTGAAATGAATGTTGATTTGAGAAAGACAAATTGCATATTCAAATCTTTAATGATATAATGATGGATGGATTGAAGTCCTTCATTACTTGTCCTCCATGAGCATGGCAAATATGTTGCCACAATTTCTAAACGTATTTTGCTCCACAGAAACTAGACGATAAGTACCATTTCAAAATCATTTATACAAAAATAAGTAATAGTGACTAAAATTGTTCCTAATTTGCGTGAGAATGCAGGATGTTCTGAGGAAGGAGATTAAATTCAAGGACATCTGTATAAACGTATCAATAATGCTGAATAAACATGCATGGCATTGAATATGAAGTGTTACTAAAAATACACATGTGATTATAAAGTGAATGATCCATCATTTTAAAATAACTAGGTGTTCGGTCGTATGGTAGTCTTTTGATTGTTTTGTAAATGAAATCAATGTTAAAAATGTACTATTTATTTCACATTCATGGTTTACATCTCAAAAGTTCAAAATATTTTAGATTGTAAGCTTAAATAATAAATTATAAAAATACTATTATGTTTTATAAAAACAATATTATAAAACATTTTATATATTATATTATAAACTTTTTCTAATTATCATTTAAATGTAATGTGCAACATTTTATTTAAAAACAAATAAAGGGCTGTATTCTTTTTAAAGCAGCTGCGTTGAGAAAAACTTTAAGATTGTCACGGAACATTAAAACTGTCACACATTATGTAATTATGTCATGTCCACTTCACTGAAAAGCATTAGTGACCCAGCTGATCTTTTGTTAAGATTTGACAGCTTTCATGGTCTTTTGGGGAGGGCATTATTGGATTTGAACTCATTATCACTTCATCACTAGTATTCTACAATAACCAAGGTATTTAGCTAGCTATAAAAGTTTCCATGACACCATCTTGAAGATGACCTGAGCAATATATCTTGTCCAATATTTATCATTTTATAAACACAAAATCATATCATTTACATGTTATCATGCTGTTCTTTGTGGGAGCTTGGAATAATTAAATTGGGTGTTGTATTTTCTCTGTTACAGCGGTAACTATGGGCAGCTCGAGTAATGTAAGGGTTCCATTCCTGAGAATTGTCCGTAAGCCCATTTATCCATAAAATATTTGTTTTCCTAGGCTACAGGTATCATCACACTTGCTATAATTCATTCATTTAATTGCATAAGGCACCTAATGCTCCCCGTAATTAAACTAATGGGATGTACATTGCATCCAGTCATTGATGTATTCCATGAAATGTTTCATTATTGTTATCATGGGTTTGTAAAATGCTTTAAAAATGTATGGGAAAATTTGCATGAAGTTGGATTTTGTAAATGAGATCATTCGTAACACAGTTAATGCACTTCAGGTTACTTCATTTGAGCATCCTGAGATAATGGCTACATAAATCTAGGCTCTTACTATTACTGTCACAACTTTGTATGATATCAATAAAAAGTGTAAAATATTGTAAAACCTACAAATTATCAAATTTTCGTTTGGGTGGAGTTTCATACCCCTGTGGGAAGATTCCACCAATAACTTGAAGTGTATTCCGACTTATAACGATGTCATGCATCTGCTCTTGTGAAGCTAACCAGAGACCATGATTTTAAAATAACTTGTACTTTATGCTACTTTTAATTTAATTAAAATATTATAATATGTTTCACAAGAGTTTTATCAAATGAAATTTGATGTTGCACTGAAGGTGATATTTTACGGCCTGTAAAATAAAATATAAATGTTACTATTCACGGACATAATTTATGATTGCTGCCGTGAAATAACGTTAAATGCTTTAAAATTATTTAAAAGTAATTGTTAAGTATTTCCTTTTCCTTAAATGTCCGGAATTTTCACTTGGGCATCTGCAGTTTTAGAATCCACACCAACCTAGGGCCAGGAAAGTGGCATCCGTTGTATATCCTGTCTCTTTAGAAATCTAAGTCAAGAAAGTGTGGAAAGCGATTGCATATTATGACAGATTTGTCAGAAGAGTGGTGAAGTATCTGAAAAAGGCTCCTACCTGAAAGGTCGCCAACCACAGATGCTGTCCGACTTACTGAGTTACTCCAGCACTTTGTGTTTAGTATTAGAAAAAGTCATGATAAATTTGAATTGACACCAGACAGGTAAATCAAATGGTTGAAAATAGATATAACAGGAATGTAATAAAGTTTAACATTTTGTAGCGATGTGATTGACATATAATTTTGCTGCAAGCGAATTTATAATACCAAGACGCTGAAAATTAGCAATAGCACATTAGATTGGTGTTTAGGTTGAGCCGGGCGATTAACAAACTGAATTAATTTCAATGACTATTCGATGCAAGATTGTGATTTGGGGGATGCAAAGGTCGACCGTCGGTAATGGCTGCCATCAGATGCATTTGGCCTACACGCCACACGTAACATCTCCACCTCACTGTGCTGCTGCAATGAGCCTGTTGTATGTGAGCTGCATCAACAAGTCGGCGAGTGAGTATTGTGACAGGTCGCCTTGAGGCGGGTGTCATTTGACACGGGTGCGGGTGAGGGGTGGAGGTCTGGCCCTGTCCAGCTGGACAGTGCTCCTGGCGGCCTGAGTTTACTGAATGAAGATTAGAGCGGGCAAGCGCTGCTGCCACACCACTGCTGCCGAGTCCGGAGCGGAGCCGGCGCTCGCCCTTCTCGCCGACCCGATTCGCTTGACATAGAGCTGCAGTGCGCCTGCGCGGAAGCGCCGCCATTTTGGCCGTGCTGATAGTCTGATGTTGTAAGGGAAGGCTGAGCCGAGGCCGAGCAGCGTGTCGCGAAATGGCCAATATCGCAGTCCAGAGGATTAAACGAGAGTTCAAGGAGGTCTTGAAGAGCGAAGAGGTGAGGTTCGCACTGCGCTCGCTCGCCCTTAATCGCCTTGGTTGAGCGGCTGCTGACGGGAAGCTGGCGGGCGGGGAGAGTGGGCTGGCGGTGACGGGCTGGGGACCGGCTGACGGACAGGCGCCGGCGGGGGCGAAGCTCGGGGTTGCGCGGCTCGCCACAGGTCACTTTTAAATACATCTTTGAAGCGTCGTCACCTCTGCTCTTTAACGGCATCTCAGGGAGGGCCAGGTCAAGGGAACCGCCGTAAAGCCAGCGAAATCCAGCATTTTGGGAGATCCGGCCGGTGTGTACAGCGAGAGGATGATGACTGCTGGTTGGCATTTGTTAGGTGGGATTAGAATGTGTACATTTATTTACACCTTTACAGTTCTAAGCAAAGGAAAGTGTATTAGTACAGTCAAGAGTGTTTTATTGTCATATGTCCTGAGACGGAACAATTAAATTCTTACTTGCAGCAGCACTAAAAATATGTAAACTTAGTACTCCGTAAATGCCATAATAAACAAACAAGTTGTGTGTATATTATATCTATATATATATAATATACACAAATAATAATAGTACAAAGACAAAAATTATCCTGAAGTCTCTGTAGTTCGAAGTTTATTTGGAGGTTGTTTAATAGCCTGATGGTTGTTGGGAGGAAGCTTGCTCCAGGACATCATAGTTTTCAGGCTCCTGTTCCTTCTTAGACAATAGACAATAGGTGCATGAGTAGGCCATTCGGCCCTTCGAACCAGCACCGCCATTCAATGTGATCATGGCTGATCATTCTCAATCAGTACCCCGTTCCTGCTTTCTCCCCATACCCCCTGACTCCGCTATCCTTAAGAGCTCTATCTAGCTCTCTCTTGAATGTATTCAGAGAATTGGCCTCCACTGCCCTCTGAGGCAGAGAATTCCACAGATTCACAACTCTCTGACTAAAAAAGTTTTTCCTCATCTCGGTTCTAAATGGCCTACCCCTTATTCTTAAACTGTGGCCCCTGGTTCTGGACTCCCCCAACATTGGGAACATGTTTCCTGCTTCTAACATGTCCAACCCCTTAATAATCTTATACGTTTCGATAAGATCCCCTCTCATCCTTCTAAATTCCAGTGTATACAAACCTAGTCGCTCTAGTCTTTCAACATATGACAGTCCCGCCATTCCGGGAATTAACCTAGTAAACCTACGCTGCACGCCCTCAATAGCAAGAATATCCTTCCTCAAATTTGGAGACCAAAACTGCACACAGTACTCCAGGTGCGGTCTCTCTAGGGCCCTGTACAACTGCAGAAGGACCTCTTTGCTCCTATACTCAACTCCTCTTGTTATGAATGCCAACATTCCATTGGCTTCTTCACTGCCTGCTGTACCTGCATGCTTCCTTTCAGTGACTGATGCACTAAGACACCCAGATCACGTTGTACGTCCCCTTTTCCTAACTTGACACCATTCAAATAATAATCCGCCTTCCTATTCTTAACACCAAAGTGGATAACCTCACACTTATCCACATTAAACTGCATCTGCCATGCATCCGCCCACTCACACAACCTGTCCAAGTCACCCTGCAACCTCATAGCATCTTCCTCACAATTCACACTGCCACCTAGCTTTGTATCATCGGCAAATTTGCTAATGGTACTTTTAACCCCTTCATCCAAGTCATTGATGTATATTGTAAATAGCTGCGGTCCCAACACCGAGCCTTGCGGTACCCCACTAGTCACTGCCTGCCATTCTGAAAGGGACCCATTTATCCCCACTCTTTGCTTTCTGTCTGTCAACCAACTTTCTATCCATGTCAGTACCCTACCTCCAATACCATGTGCTCTAATTTTGCCCACCAATCTCCTATGTGGGACCTTGTCGAAGGCTTTCTGAAAGTCGAGGTACACCACATCCACCGGCTCTCCCCTGTCAATTTTCCTAGTTACATCCTCAAAAAATTCCAGTAGATTAGTCAAGCACGATTTCCCCTTCATAAATCCATGCTGACTCGGAACGATCCTGTTACTGCGATCCAAATGCTCCGCAATTTCGTCTTTTATAATTGACTCCAGCATCTTCCCCACCACTGATGTCAGACTAACTGGTCTATAATTTCCCGTTTTCTCTCTCCCTCCTTTCTTGAAAAGTGGGATAACATTAGCTACCCTCCAATCCACAGGAACTGACCCGGAATCTATAGAACATTGGAAAATAATCACTAATGCGTCCACAATTTCTAGAGCCACCTCCTTAAGCACCCTGGGATGCAGACCATCAGGCCCTGGGGATTTATCAGCCTTGAGTCCCATTAGTCTACCCAAAACCTTTTCCTGCCTAATGTGGATTTCCTCCAGTTCCTCTGTCACCCTAGGATCTCTGGCCACTAGAACACCTGGGAGATTGTTTGTATCCTCAGTGAAGACAGATCCAAAGTACCGGTTCAACTCTTCTGCCATTTCCTTGTTCCCCATAATAAATTCCCCTGCTACTGCCTTGACTATTTTTTTCCTCTTCACATACCTAAAAAAGCTTTTACTATCCTCCTTTATATTATTGGCTAGTTTACCCTCGTACCTCATCTTTTCTCCCCGTATTGCCTTTTTAGTTATCTTCTGTTGCTCTTTAAAAGAGTCCCAATCCTCTGGCTTCCCACTCTTCTTTGCTATGTTATACTTCTTCCCTTTTATTGTCCTTGACTTCCCTTGTCAGCCACGGGTGCCTCTTACTCCCCTTAGAATCTTTCCTCCTCTTTGGGATAAATTGATCCTGTAACTTCTGCATTATTCCCAGGAATACCTGCCATTGCTGTTCCACAGTCTTCCCTGCTAGGGCCTCCCTCCAGTCAACTCTGGCCAACTCCTGCCTCATGCCTCCGTAATCCCCTTTGCTATACTGCAATACTGACACCTCCGATTTTCCCTTCTCCCTCTCCATTTGTAGAGTAAAACTTATCATATTGTGGTCACTGCCTCCTAATGGCTCATTTACCTCGAGTCCCCTTATCAGGTCAGGTTCATTACATAACACTAAATCCAGAATTGCCTTCTCCCTGGTAGGCTCCAGTACAAGCTGTTCTAAGAATCCATCTCAGAGGCACTCCACAAACTCTCTTTCCTGGGGTCCATTACCAACCTGATTTTCCCAGTCTACCTGCATGTTGAAATCTCCCATGACCACCGCAGCATTACCTTTGTGACATGCCAATTTTAGCTCCTGATTCAACTTGCACCCTATGTCGAGGCTACTGTTTGGGGGGCCTGTAGATGACTCCCATTAGGGTCTTTTTACCCTTACGATTCCTCATCTCTATCCATACTGATTCTACATCTCCTGATTCTATGTCACTCCTTGCAAGGGAGTGAATATCATTCCTTACCAACAGAGCTACCCCGCCCCCTCTCCCCACCTGCCTGTTTTTTCTGTACGTTGTGTACCCCTGAATATTGAGCTCCCAGCCCTGGTCCTCTTGTAGCCATGTCTCAGTGATTCCCACAACATCATACTTGCCAATGTCTAACTGAGCCTCAAGCTCATCCACTTTATTTCTTATACTTCGCGCATTTAAATACAACACTTTAACTTCGGTATTTACCTCCCCTCTCACACCGGTCACCATTGGCCCTGACCTTACTCTCATATCCCTTCTAGAACTTCCCTTCCCATTCATACGAGAGTCCTTTACAGTTTCTCCTGTATTCGCTTCCCCTTTAACTCCATATTCCCAATTTGTCAACCCCTCCCCCCCACTACTTAGTTTAAAGCCACGCTTGTAGCACTAACAAACCTGCCTGCCAGAATGTTGGTCCCCCTGCTGTTAAGGTGTAACCCGTCCCTTTTGTACAGGTCACCCCTACCCCAGAAGAGATCCCAGTGGTCCAGAAATCTAAATCCCTGCTCCCTGCACCAGCCCCTCAGCCATACATTCATATCCCCGATCTCTCTGTTCCTGCCCTCACCAGCACGAGGGACAGGCAGCAGTCCAGAGATAACCACCCTCGACGTCCTGCTTCTCAGTCTTCTTCCTAACTCCCTAAACTCACGCTGCAGTATCTCCTTCCTCTTCCTCCTGACGTCGTTTGTGCCCACATGCACAACTACCTCCGGTTGATCACCTTCCCTCGCTAGGATGTTCTGAAGCCACTCCGTGATGTCTTGAACCCTGGCACCAGGGAGGCAACAAACCATCCTCGACTCCCGCCTGTCGCCACAGAATCTCCTGTCCGTACCTCGGACAATGGAGTCACCGACTACTATGGCTCTTCCTGACTTCGGTCTCCCCGGTCGAGTTTCCTTGCCTGGGATAGAACCGCCAACGCGACTGCCGCTCGGACTGGAAGCGTCTTCTGCCCCAACAGTTCCCAATAGGGTGTACCTGTGTGCAATAGGGTCTCCTGTAGTCCACGTTCGCTTCCCCCTGAAACGGTCTCCCACCTTCGCTCGACCTGGACCCTTGGCGTGACAGCCTCACAGTAGGTCCTGTCCCGGAAACTCTCGCATTCCCGGATGGCCCTGAGGTCAACCAGCTGCTTTTCCAACTCTGCCACACGTCCAGTCAGGAGCTGCACCTGGACACAGTTCTTGCAGGTGTAGCTCCCAGAAGCTCCAGCAGTGTCTCTACCTTCCCACATCCTGCAGGAAACATACTGCACCAACTTGTGCGCCATCACTTCGGTGTCAAAAACAATTCCGGCTCAAAAAACAAGCGTAACCTCCTCGCCGAAGACTCGCACTTTACTCACAGGGCACTTCCCTCAACAGGGCTGCACCCCTTGTGCAAGCCTTACTTATATCAGTCACTAAATTACTTAAATGGTCAATTTACCAATCGTCTGCTTTAATTGATCAACCAATCTCACTTCTCTGCTGCCTTCCTGACCAGCTTCGAGTTATGCGCTCTTATTAGTCTGCCTTTTCCACTGCAATTGCCAATTACTTTTCTTCTCAGCCAATGGGCGTCCTTGCTCTGCTCCCGGACTTTTCAAACTGACTACTAGCGTCCTCTTGGCGCTCTTTTTAAACTGCCTTTTCCACTGCAATTAACACTTACTTTTCTTCTCAGCCAACGGGCGTCCCAATGGCAGGAGTGAAATGAGAGTGTGGATAGGGTAATTTGGGTCTCTGATGATACGGGCTGCCTTTTTTGAGGCAGCGATTCCTGTACATCCCTTCGATGGTGAGGTGGCCAGAACCTGTGATGGACTGTACAGTGTTTGCCACTTTTTGCATTCTTGCCGAACCAAGCTGTGAAGCAACCAATTAATATGGTCTCTACAGTACACCTGTAGAGGTTCAAGAGAGTATTCATTAACATACACAATCTTCTAAGGAAGTAGCGGCATTGATGTGCTTCCTTTTTGATTGCATCAATGTGCTGGGTCCAGGATAGATCTTCGGAGATATGCATGCCGAGGAATTTGAAGTTTTTGACTCTACCGCTGTCCTGTCAATGAAGACAGGTTTGTCGATCCTCGGCCTTCTTCTATAGTCAACAATGAGTTCCTTGATTTTACTGACGTTGAGAGCAAGGTTGTGGTTCAGGCACCATTTGGTCATTCGATCGATCTCCCTCCTGTACTCCGACTCATTGTCATCTGCAATTTGTCCAATAATGGTGGTGTTGTTGGCGAATTTGAAGATGTAGATGTGTCTTTGTGGCGACACAGTCATGAGTAGAGTGTGGGGGGTGAGCATGCAGCCTTGAGTTGCTGATGGCTATGGAGGAGGAAGTGTTGCTGCCAATTCATACAGATTGTGGTTTGTTGATGAGGAAGCCGAGGATCCAAAGGGATGCAAAGAGATCCAGTTTCGTGAGCTTGGTAACCAGATTGGAAGAGATGATGGTATTGAATGCCAACTGTAGTCTAGGAACAACAGTCTGATGTATGTGTTTCTATTGTCCAAGTGGTCCAATGCATAGTGGAGAGCCAATGAGATCCCATGGTAGACACAAATTGCTGGAGTAACTCAGTGGGACAGGCAGCAACTCTGGAGAGAAGGAATGGGTGACGTTTCAGGTCGAGACCCTTCTTCATCCTTTGTTGACCTGTTTTGTGGTAGGCAAATTGTAATGGGTCCAGGTTCTCGTTGAGGTAGGAGTGGCATTACCAAATTCTCAAATCACTTCATCATCATGTTAGTGCCACTGGTTGGTAGTCATTGAGGCACGTCACCTTACATAATTTTGACTGGGTGATTAGTGGGTTTCCGCTAATGATATTTAGCTATTTTGCTTTGGTAGTGTGTTTTTTACTTTTTCTTCCTCATTGTAGTCAAGTTCGTCTTTTAATAAATACATGATAATGCAATTCAATGACAGGATTAAACAAAACTGTTGTGAAATATTTTATGATAGCTATGACTTCAATATTTGCACCTTAATTGCTCATTACACTTTATCTCTACACATATTTGAGACTCTTAATGATTATTTAGTTTTTTAGCAATGTTCCTATTTATTTAAAGAATTATAATCTGGCTTGTCATTATGGGGATAGACACAAAATGCTGGAGTAACTCAGTGGGACAGGCAGCATCTCTGGAGAGAAGGAATGGGTGATGTTTCAGGTCGAGACCCTTCTGTCATTATGGGGAACTGTTATTAGCATAGTATGATGTACAGAACCCTTTATAGTTCAGTGGTTGATATGTCTACTTGCCTTATCATTTTGTTGTGTGCCTCTACAAATATGTAGTTCACAGATATTTAAATTAGACATTTAGTGGACTCATTTAGAGGTTGTTAATAATGAATACATCTCAATGTGTTTTGTAGTGGCTCAGCTATCTTTTGAAATATTGAGTTTTTCAAACAACAAATGAAATTAATATAGGTGGCTAATCTGTTTTGGAGATAATGACCGATGGTGTTGACATGTACATTAGAAGTACTGATCTTTTACGAACAGTATAATTTTTATCTTTCAAAAATAAAAAGTTAGAATTTGAAAAGAAACAGGAAATGTGGAAAATGGGCCAGGCAGAATCAGTAGAGAGAGAAACAATTAATATTTTAGGCTAATAAGTTATTTTATGTCAACTAGAACAAACAGATAGGATCTCTATTTCTTGTTTAAAATATGGCACCTCTGACAGTGCATCTTCTGCCAATTATGTTTTGGCCTGCAATGAAGTAAGCCTTAGTCTTACAATCTTGACTGAATTGAAGTACTTTGAATAAACTAATCATAGCTCTCTAACTGTAAGTGTAAGATAGAACACAGAACAGTACAGCACAAGAACGGGCCTTCAGTCTACAATGTCTGACGAATGTGATGCCAATACAATCTCTTATCTACCTGCGTACAATCCATATCCCTCCTTTCCCTGCATATTCATTTGTTTATCCAAAAGTCTCTTAAAAGCCACAATGGTATCTGCCTCAACCACCACTACCAGCAACATGATCCAGGTGCTCAGCACCCTCTGAAGTTAAAAAAAATGTTGCTCTGCACATCTCCTTCAAACTTTGCCCCTCTCACCTTAAAACTATGCCCTCTAGTATTTATTTTTTCCATCTAGGAAAAAGGTTCTGATTGTACTGCATACCATATCTATGCCTCTGATCATTTTATTTTCTTCTACCAGGTTTCCCTGCAACCTCTGGCATTTTAGAGAAAACATTTCAAGTCTGTGCAACCTTTCCTTGTACCTAATACTCCCTAATCGGGGCATCATCCTGGTAATCCACCTCTGCACTTTTTCCAAAGTCTCTACATACTTCCTGTAATGAGAGCAACCAGAACTGCATGCAATACTCCAAATGCGGCCTAACCAAAGTCCTGTTAAACTGCATCATGACTTTCTGACACTTGTATTCAATGCCTCAACCTATGAAAGCAAGCATACCACATGTCTTCTTTACCACTCCATCTACTTGTGTTGCCACTTTTAGGAAAATATGCTCTTTGACTCCAAAATACCTTTGTACATCAATGCTTTTGTGTCATACTATTCATGTATATTCCCTTACGTTTGACCTCCAAAAATGCAACACTGCACACTTGTTCATATTAAACTTCATTAGCCATTTCTCCACCCTTTTCTGCAGCTGATCTGTATCTTGCTGTATACCTTGACAGCCTTTGACGCTGTCCTCAACCCTAGTAGTCTTGGTGTAATTCACAAATTTACTAGCCAACCCATCTATGTTAATGTCCAAGTCATTTATATATATCCTAACAGCAGAGGTCTCAACACAGATCCCTGTGGAACTCCACAGGTCGCTGACCTCCATCCTGAATATTGTCTGTCCACCGCAACGTTTTGTCTTCTATCAGTAAGCCAGTTCTGAAACTATACAATTAAGTTATTGTTAATCCTGTGCCATCTTAATCTTTTGGATCAGCCTACCATGAAGGACTTTAACAAATGCCTTACTAAAATCCATGTAGGCAACAGTCACCACCCTACCTTCATCGATCACCTTCATCACTTCCCCAGAAAACTCGGATCAAGTTAGCCAAGACATGAGCTGCCATGTACAAAGTCATGCTGATTGTTCCTAATTAACCCATTCTCTTCCACATGGGAGTAAATCCTATCCTGAAGCATCCACTCCAAGAGCTTCCCTACCACTGACATGAGGTTCATTGGCCTATAATTTCCTGTATTCTCTTTACTTTTCGTAAATAAAGAAACAACATTAGCTACATCCAGGCCATCAGAACCTTGCTTGTGGCTAGAGAAGACACAAAGATCTTCTTCAAAGCTCTTGTAATCACCTCTCTTGCCTCTCTCCTGCATAAATCTCATCAGGTCCTGGGGATCTATCCACCTTGATGCTCTTGAAGAGCCACCGCCATCTTAATCTCAAACTACTCTTGCATACTGATATTCACCACAGTGATCTCATTGTCCTCCATATCCTTCTTCATGAAAGTAAATGCAAAGTACTCGTTTAGTGCCTCGCCTGTATCCCAGACTCCACACACAAATTCCCTCCTTTATCCCTAGGTTGTCCTACCTGGTTTCGCTCTTATTTTGAATATGTGTGGGATTTTCCTTAATCTGACTCGCCATAACCATTTTGTGGCTCTTTTTGGCCCTTGTGATCGCCCGTTTGATTTATTTCCTCCTTTCGTTATATTCCTCAAAAGCCCTGTCTGATTCCATCTTCCTAAACCATGCATGTGCTTTGTTTTTGACTAAATTTACAACCTCCTATTTCACTTAGGCAGTTTACACCCCAGTGGTATGAATATTGAAATCTCTAACTTCAAGTGACCCTTGCTTTCCCTCTCTCTCTATCCCTCCCCCTTCCTAGTTCTTAGACCAGTCTGACTGTCCCCCTGATTAAATGTTATCTCTGTATGCTTTGTTGTCACTTTCTCCAAGTTAACAATGATCTATTCTACAGTTTCCTTGAGCTACATACCCTTTGATGTCTTGTTTTCACACATTACACTTCCTTATGTCTGTGTCTCTGTCTCCTTTGACTCTTTGTCTGAAGAACGGTCTCGACCCAAAACGTCACCCATTCCTTCTCTCCGGAGATGTTGCCTGAGTTACTCCAGCATTTTGTGTCTATCTTTTACAACCTCTTTGGTCATCCTAGATTCTCTTTCTTTGCCAACCTTATCCCTCCTCCTCACTTAGAACATGCCAGTTCTCAACTTCAATCAAATGGCCTTTAAACAACTCCCACATGTCAGATGTGTTGCATAGTTAAACCAAAGATGGACACCAAATGCTGGAGTAACGTTGCGGGACAGGCAGCATCTCTGGAGAGAAGGAATGGGTGACGTTTTGGATTGAGACCATTCTTCAGGCTTGTATGTCAGCTAGTTTCATAAGATGAAATTTACTGGGTTCTGCTTCCTGTGCTCGTGGGGAAAAAAAAGACATAAAAGTATGTCCAATTGTCCAAAAAATCTGCTCGTCTGGTACACCAAAGTTCTGAAGATGCTGGAGTATCTGGTCTTTATCGTAGCGGGAATCATTTGACTCTTTTTTGGAGCTGCATGCACAATCCATCTTTTGCATCACCACTTCACCTTGCAGCAAAGTTACAGATATGTAAAGAGAATTTGTGACAGATCAAATTGATTTGCAGACCTGCTTGTCTTAACAGTCAAACCAAAATGACTGTTCTTTGACCACAAGGCAAGTTAGGAAAAAGTTAGTTGCCTTATTGGTTATAGCCCACCTGTTAATCTTTTGGAGCAATATTTATGTAGTTGTTAGTTAGATGACTTGCACACAATCTAATCTGTTTCTATTTATCACCCACCGTCTCAGTCTCCAATTTTCACCCATCCTGGCTCCATCTATTTGTCATCCTTCACCCCTCCTCTGTCTACCTATCACCTACTGGCCCTGTCTCATCCCTCTTTTTATATAGCTATCTCCCCCTTCATTCTCACTTATGACCCAGTCTTGGACCCGTCTACATCTACTATCCCTGTTCCCACCACAGCTGTTGCTTGACCCACTGAGTTCCTCAGCAGTTTGTTTTTTACATGTATCTTATTTTTCTCTCCTTTTCCTTGTTTTAATCTATTCCATTGTGAAAGTAGAGAAAAAAGCTAGTATGAATGCTTATAGCTCAGTAGTTCAGTAAAGTATTATCCTATTTTAATATCACTATTGAATGGCGCAATCAGAACAATTTTTCAGTTCTTGATTTTTTTAATTTTCCCTTCCCATCATCCAATAATTCACTTCATAGAATGAATACATTTAGCAGTTTATTGACTTGCCTATCCAAATTTAGCAACTGATTTCAGTGACAGATGGAATTATTGGATACCTAAAAGGACAAACTTAATTGTGTAATTTCAACAATGCATCAATAAGACAAGCCAGTGGAGAGGTTAAGGGAAGTTACTTCATTAGAAAATGAAACAGTTCCAAACCAGAGTGAGCAAAGCTGGTGAATTCTTCATTTGTCATGGAATTATTGAAGAAAATGTAATGTAGACAATAGACAATAGGTGCAAGAGTAGGCCATTCGGCCCTTCGAGCCAGCACCACCATTCAATGTGATCATGGCTGATCATTCTCAATCAGTACCCCGTTCCTGCCTTCTCCCTATACCCCCTGACTCCGCTATCCTTAAGAGCTCTATCTAGCTCTCTCTTGAATGCATTCAGAGAATTGGCCTCCACTGCCTTCTGAGGCAGAGAATTCCACAGATTCACAACTCTCTGACTGAAAAAGTTTTTCCTCATCTCTGTTCTAAATGGCCTACCCCTTATTCTTAAACTGTGGCCCCTGGTTCTGGACTCCCCCAACAATGGGAACATGTTTCCTGCCTCTAACGTGTCCAACCCCTGTAATAATCTTATACGTTTCGATAAGATCCCCTCTCATCCTTCTAAATTCCAGTGTATACAAGCCTAGTCGCTCCACTAAAATCCTGTGTGTACAAGCCTACTCGCTGTACTAAAATGATAACCGTACAAACAAAATTGTGTAAATTAACCTGTTAGTGCCACCCCTGAGTATGTTCGGGTCATGGCCAATAGTGATAAAAAAACATGACAGTGACCAGGTTAATGTTAGAATTTGCATTTATGATTTTGTTAGAATTCTGACTTGCCAAACTGTAGTCATTTTTCCAAAAACAAGTGGAGGTTTAGAGGGGGGTGTGTCACAGAGAAATACTGTGGGTGCTCAATCTCAAAACAAAGGTTTGTTGGGAAAAGTGAATGGATTTGACAGCATCTTGAAATTAACTTTTAAGGTTGATCTTGTATTAATCCCATTGTCATGTCAAGCTTATTGTCATAGGCACAAGTGCAGCGAGGTACAGGTACAATGAAAATCTTACGTGCAGCAACATTACAAACATATAGACTGACAACACCAAAAAACATAAATTATAAGTATATTAGCATGAAAACATACTTGCATCACAGATTAGCTTGGGAACAGCTCTGTCCAGGACCACAAGAAATTGCAGAGAGTTGTATTGATGTATGGTATTATCTGATCTGATTGGATAGAACTTTTCACTGTACCCCAGGTTATGTGACAATAATAAAACGAAAACAGTAAAAAGAAAAAGACTGCAAAAGCAGTTAGAAAACAAGTCCACAGTAGTGTCCATGGTGGTTCGTGGTGTTCTGTTGCTGAGGTCGGATTACAGTTGTGCAAGTTGGTTCATGCACCCGATGATCATAAGTAGAGCCAGGATTTTGCCATAAGTGCCTTTTCATGCCTTTTTTGATGATTTCAGCAAGATAATGCCCTTTTCACGATCGAGTGCCTAAATCTGCCTTTTTTTTGCCGTGTTGACGTAACTTACAAGAAAATTTCCACCACTGGGGTGAAACCGGGGGCGCCACCATCGGTCGTTCATTTGTAGGCAGTGGAGGAGGCCCCGGTATTTTGCATTCAGGCTGTAAGTGGGTGTTAAGTGGTGAATGGAGAGGAGTGGATGGGGAAGGGTCCAGTCTTTTCAAACTGGAGTCAGGATGTGAGTAGGTGTGAAGTGTTGGTTGGGGAGGGGGGGAGGGGTACCAGGGTTAAGATTCTGTTTATCGAACCTGCAGTAGAACTCGTTCAGGTCGTTGGTCAGCTGACGATTGTCCAAGGAGCGGGGGGTTTTCCTCTTGTAGCTTCTGATTTCTTGCAAGCCCTTCCAAACTGAAGAGTCATAGCTGAGAACCAAAGATACTAGAGGAACAAGATGGACCACTCCGTTGAAATCGCCATTACTGAAGTGTAGTACGCAAAGGAGCGTAACGGCCGCCATTTTAGTTGACAAAACCTACCGCTATGCCTCTCGCAGTGCAATCAGTGTTTTGGCGGAACAGTATGTGTGATGATACCATTAAAATGCAGAATATTTCTCATCTATCAATTCACAGATTTTTGTTATTTTTCTTTAAAAATGTTTCTGCAAGTTTCTGCCTACTAAAATGGCGCTATGACATACTACGGTTTTTAGGGTCGAGTGGTCTATCTTGCTCCTCTAATATCTTTGCTGAGAACTTGCTCTTCAACTTCTCAGAGTACCTTTCCTTGGCAGCTCTGATTCCTCTTCTCAGCTTGTACTTGGCCTGCCTGTAGAGGTCTGCATCCCTGCTCCTGTAGGATTTACCCCTCAAGCGTCAAAATGCCTAAAGTCAAGTCAATGCCTTATTAAAAAAATGGAACGATTTGGTGAGTGTACGGGAGTGATATATTCTCTACAGTCAACTGTGTGCTGTTTTGCAAAGCATGTGAGAAAGCAGAGAATCATGAGAAGAAATATTTTGTCTCCCAGCATGTACAGACAGCTAAACACAAGTTGGCGGCAGAGAAACTGAAGGCGGGAAATAAGCAAGCTTGTCTCCTCACTACATTTACTGCTGGCTCCAGTCGCAAATCTGAATTTTTGAGTGATCTGTACAAGGCATTCATTGATGCTGGAATTGCACTGTGGAAATTGGAAAACAAATCTCTGAGTTTTTTTTAGAGAAATACAGAGAGGAACATATACTGAATGAGTCATCATTACAGAAAAATGATGTTGACAGAAACTTCAACATTGTTGTGCAGAAAATTAGAGATGAAGTTGCATGCAACAAAATATGGATCTCAATAGACGAGACAATATCTGTGGGGAGATATGTTGCCAATGTGGTCATCGGTACACTGGAGGCAGGTCAACCATCAAAGGAGTATTTGTTGACATCGGAAGTATTGGAGAAGTCAAACAGCTCAACTATTGCTCAGTTGTTTACATCTTCTCTTGCTGTACTTTGGCCAGAAGGTATAAAACACGAAAATGTTTTTCTGTTTGTGACTGATGCAGCTCCGTACATGAAAAAAGCTGCTCGTGCTCTTAAAGTTTTATTCCCCAAAATGTTGCATTTGACATGCTTAGCTCACGGACTTCATAGAATTGCTGAGCACATACGTAGCTTGTTTCCAAATGTTGATCGCCTAGTTTCCACTGTCAAGAAAATCTTCCTCAAAGCAGTGCAGTTGTTGAAGGAAATGGCACCCGAGATTCCGCTACCTCCTCAGTCCATTTTGACTACGTGTGGTACATGGCTCACTACTGTACTCTACTATGCTGCAAATTTGGAAAAGATAAAATAAATCGTCAACTGTTTTGAAGAAGAGGAATCTGCTGCAGTCAGGATTGTCAGTGAAATCATGCAGAAAAAGTCCCTCCAACGCAATCTTGTGTTTATTGCTTCCAATTTTGCAAACTTCCCACAAGCTATCACTTCCCTTGAGAAACATGGTGAAACATTAGTGAATAACTTGCAGGCTTTCAACAAAGTAACTGACGATATTCGTAAAGGTCCTGGCGATGTAGGTTAAGTCATACAAGGAAAATGTGAGAGAGTGATTTTAGGTAACAAAGATCTTGAAGAAACACAAAACATAACTAAAGTTCTCAAAGGCAGTTGTTATGCACAAGATAACATCATGAATATAAAGTCTGTAGCTTGTTTCGGGTATGCACCAGTGACAGCTGGGGTCGAAATAAGTTTTTCACAACTGAAGCATATTATGTCTGACAGACGGCATAGTTTAACACCAAATAATTTGAAAAAAATGCTCGTAATTATGTGCAACCAGGCAACTTTGGTCATTTAATGTAGTATACCTTTATATTATCATTTTTAACCATATGTTGGTGGGGGAAATACATGCTTATGCCTTTTTTTTGTCAATAACTGCCTTTTTCGTGCCTTTTTTGTAATTTTATTATGCCTGTTTGCCTGCCTATTTCAGAGATTTTTAGTGCCTAAACATCCTGGCTCTAGTCATAAGAAAGTAGCAGTTTATTAACCTGGTGGTGTGGGACTTCCGGCCCGATGGTAGCAGTGAGAAGAGGGTGTGGCCCTGCTGGTGGGAATCCTGAATATGCAGTTCTCTTGATGTAGTGCCTCGTGTAGATGTTTTATCTGGTGGGTTGGGCCATGATGGAATGGGCTGAGTCCACTACTTTATTTTTAGTTTTTTGTTTTAGAGATACAGTGTGGAAACAGGAACTTTGGCCCACCGAGTCTGCGCCAACCAACGATCATCCATACACTAATTATATCCCACAAGCTAGGGCAATTTACAGAAGCCAATTAATCTACAAATCTGTAGGAAGGAACTGCAGATGTTGGTTAATTCCACCACTGACCCACCAATGAAAACAAGACAAGTGATTTCTCAACTTCCCCTTTCTCCAGACAACAATTCAGTTCCTTGGTTTTGTTGATGTTGGACGAGAGGTTGTTGTTGTGGCAACAGTCTACCATGTGCTTGTTCTATTTCCTGTGCATTGACTATTCACCACTCTGCCAATAACAGTGGTGTGTTAGCAAATTTGCAGGTGGCATTGGAACCGTGCTTACCCCACAGTCATGACTGTAAAGAGAGTAAAGCAGGTGGCGAGTCATACAGGCCTGCAATGCAGATTGTGTTGATGGTCAATGAGAAGATTGTGTTACTAACCCTTACTGAATGAAGTTTGCTCACGTGGAATTCAAGGATTCAATTGTAAAGTGAGATACATAGGTCCAGTTCTTGGCATTTGGTGATGAGTTTGTAGGGAGTTATAGTGCTGAATGCTGTAGTTAATGAACACCTGATGTAAGTATTCCTGTTATCCAGATTGTCCTGAACAAAGTGAAGTGCCAGTAAAATAGTATCTGGCATTGACCTGTTGTGACAATAGGCAAATTAAAGTGGATTCTAATATGTTCCAAAGCAAGATTTGCACCATAACCAATCTATCATAGCACCTCATTGGAGATGTCAGTGGATGCAAATGCTACCGAATGGTAATTGAGGCAGGTCACCATGCTCTTCTTGGGTACTGGTACAATAGTGCCCTTTTGAAGCAGGTAGGAACCTCGGACAGCAAAAGTGAGAAGTTGAAGATTGTAAGGTTGAGAATAATCAGCCATGATCACACTGAATGGTGGTGCTGGCTTGAAGGGCCGAATGGCCTACTCTTGCACCTATTGTCTATTGTCTATTTAGCCACATGTGCCTTCTGGATAGTTTTGCATAGTTTTACCCTCTTGAAGGATAAAACTTGACTTCAACCTTGGAGACTGAGATCACAGTCGTAGAGGTTGTGGGGGCTCTTGTAAGTGTGTCAATGTCCTCCCTTTCAAAAGCATGCATAGGAGGCATTGAGCATCCAGAAATTATGCATTGTTGCCATTTATGCTACTCATTTTGTCTTATAGCAAGTGTTAGTGTGCAAGTCTTGCAGCAGCTTTTGAGCTTCTATCTGTGATTCCAGCTTAATCTGGAGTTATCAAGTTGCTTTTGATGACCTTCAGAAGGTCATACCTGGACTTCTTGTATGATTAAAGATCACCAGTCTAAATACCTCCGATTGAGATTACAAATTTTCTGATTCATCCAGAGCTTCTGGTTGGGAAGACCTTTGTGGGATTACACTTGACCATGCAAAACTTTATGAAATTGTTGATGACTGTGACATATTCACACAGGTCTTCTAATGAATCCTTATGTGTGGCCCAGTCTACCGATTTGAAGCAGTCCAGTAACTGTTTTTCTGCCCAAGACCAGCTCTTCACAGTCCTCTTCGCTGGTGCTGAATTCTTTAGTCTCTGCATGTTCACAGCAAGAAGTGCAGCCAGCTGACCAGATTTTCCAAAGTGCACATGAGGAATGGAGCAGTCGGCATTCCTGATAGTAATGTAGCAGTGGTTAAATGTGTTAGGTCCTCTGGTGTTGAAGGTGACATGGTAGTTAGGCAGCTACAACTTCAAACTAAACTGACCTCAAACGTCACCTATCCATTTTCACCAGGGATGCTGCCTGACCGGCTGAGTTACTCCAACATTTTGTGTCAATCTTTGGTATTAACCAGTATCTGTAGTTTCTTTTTTTCACAACTTCAAACTAGTTTGTCTGGTTGAAGTCCCCAGTGCTGAAGAGGAAGTCATTGGGGTACGCCGTTATGCACTAGCTGAACGTGGCTCTCAATTCCTTAGGTGTTAGCTTGATATCTGCTTGAAGCGGGGTGTAGACTGCAGTTGGGATGATGATGGAGAAATTTCTTTGTAGGTAGAATGATTAGCATTCAACTGCAAGATGTTCCAGCACGAATGGGACAAGACTACCAAATTTGAACACCACGATGAGTTTATCACAAAGCAGACACTGACCTCTTTTCTTTTACATGATGTTGCCGTCCAGTCCATACAGTGGATGGAAAAACTTGGATTGCAGTGCATTGTCTGGAAATTTGGGGATGAGCCATGTCTCTGTGAAACACAGTATACAGCAGTCCTCGTCCTTTTAATACAGCAGTCTCCCTATTGTGTCTTCTATTTTATTCTCTGGCGATTTGGGTGTTGGCCAGAAGATGTGAGGGAGGTGGAGTTAGGGGTTACATGCCTTCATTACCTTTATGCCTTCATTACCTGAAGACCTCTCTGCAACCATGTGCTCTCTTACAATGGAGGCTTCTCCATTGCTTTCAGGTGCCCTGCTGGTGTTTCTGGGAGTCGGGTCTGCTGGCCAATCGTAAGGTCACAATGCATTTAAAAGTCCATTTCCTACTTTTGTTGTAGATTTCAGCTATAAAAGGGCAAAATATGAGTGTACATGTGTTAAACTAGGTGTTAAACTAGCTAACTAACAGGGATGGCGATTTTCAAGTAGAATAATGGGCAGGAAGTAAAGCAAAGCTGAAAATGGATGAAAGGGGTCTGGATGAAGGGGTATTTAAGGAAGCGAATAAAAGCATTAGTGACAGTGGCACAAGTGACATTGACAGAGTCAACAGTAATGAGAATATCATGGAGGATGAATGAGAACACAGCAAATGCGTAAGGAATAGTAAGATTAAGGCTCTTCTCTGCATGCAGCATTTGCGACTAGAGAGATGATTTGATGGCACAAAGAGCAATAAAGGTTATTATTAGATATGGTTACAAGGTAACCAGGGCTGGAAATTGAATATTTGGGCGTATTTGAAAATTTAAGGATAGACAGAAAGAAAACCAAGATCAGGTAGATTAGACCGAACATCGAAAATGTGTCTCGATTTGGACTTTCGTGACCCATCTCTGGTATCTACTTGAAATTTGGCACAGATTTAGATTAAAAAATCATTGAGAAGTAATTCATAACTCATCAGTGCAAAAGGTTGCACATTAATTAATTAAGCAAATTAGAAAAAGTTAGCCGCGGGCTCTGTCGATCTGCGAGACCTCGCTCTGGCCTGCTCCGGTCCCGGCTTCTCCGTGGCTTTCCGGGAGCTCAGAGAGAGAATTCTGAACATATACTGCAGGGTTTTGCCAGGCTTTACTGCAGAGATATTCTGTTTGTGTTAATATGAAAACTAAATTGGACGGAGAACTTCTTAATCTGTGAATTCACGTTCTTAAATTGGTATCGGTGAATGCACTCTTTATTTAAAACATTAATTCAAGGGATGTGAGCATCACAGGCTGTGCCAACATTGAATTATTCATCTCTAGATGCTCTTGAGAAGGTGCAGGTGAGCTGCCTTCTTGAATCGCTGCAATCCTTGTGTTGTTCATGAGTGAGTGAGTTCCAGGACTATGACCCATCAACAGTGAAGGAACAGCGACACGTTTCCAAGTGGGGATGGTGACTGGCTAGCAGGGCAACTTCCAGGTGGTAGTGTCCCCTTGCACTCGGGGGAGGGGGTAATGAGGACCGACGTAGTCACAGGGGGCCCGCTTCCAATGGACATGGGAAGGGTGGTTTGTCGAGCGGGGGTGAGGGCGCCCTCTAGCCCCTCCACCAGCACCCTTGGGCCGTGTATCTTCCCGGGATCCCCTGGGACTATGGTATGTTCTGCCCCAGTGTCCACTAGGGCCAACCAGCGCTGTACATTCCCCCCGCCCCAATGTACTGCAACGGGTACGTATGGCCACGGGTCTCCCTGCCGGGAGAAGGGCTGCCAACTATATTTGCCGGGGGACCTGGCCACACCCTTATGGGAGCGGGGCAGGGGGTCTCCATCCCTCACCCCCTCCCCCTGTGGATGCAACCCCATGGGTATTGTGACTGGCCATCTGTAGGGTGTCAGGGGGAGGGTCGAGAGAGGACATCATCCCTCTTTCTGGGTATCATCATATCATATATATACAGCCGGAAACAGGCCTTTTCGGCCCTCCAAGTCCGTGCCGCCCAGTGATCCCCGTACATTAACACTATCCTACACCCACTAGGGACAATTTTTACATTTACCCAGCCAATTAACCTACATACCTGTACGTCTTTGGAGTGTGGGAGGAAACCGAAGATCTCGGAGAAAACCCACGCAGGTCACGGGGAGAACGTACAAACTCCTTACAGTGCAGCACCCGTAGTCAGGATCGAACCCGAGTCTCCGGCGCTGCATTCGCTGTAAAGCAGCAACTCTACCGTTGCGCTACCGTGCCGCCCATTTTGGTTCCTTTCTCCCCAGACTCGCTCGTCCTCCCCTGTCAGTGATCTTTCCACAAAGCATAGATGGTGGGAGTGGGTATCCCAATCCACCCTCTCCTTAGGGAACCCAGCGCTCAATGAAGCTATTAACATCTCCTTACGGCTGAGATGGGGGCCGAGATGGAATGTGCCCCGGTCCCCACTTTACCATGTTCTATCTTACGCACTCGGCTACTGTAAGGACCCCCCAAATGTTCCAGCCCCTCCAGGAGAACTAGGGCCTCCCCCACAGATTTTGCCTACGGACAGTCCCAAAAGAGGCAGAAGTATACCTTTCAAGTGAGGAGCTGCCGTTTTCACTGAGAATCCAACCATGGTGGAGGTTAGCGTTCACTCCTCAGGGAATCCCAGCTGCCCATTATAAATGCCACTGATGAGGGCCCACTGTCTGAGAACACTGCTCCCCTCGTCCACCGTGGGCCACTCCTCTCGAGACCGGGTCCCAATCCAGCAAAGAGGGGGTTCGTACCCAGCGAACAGGGCTGGCCATGGTTAAGCATTGCTCTAAATTTTGCTCCAATTCAATTATTCGCTGCTCTTCCCCATGGCCTCGTGTTGGTTCCTAATTAAGGTGGCTAGCAACCTGAAAGCCCCCCCCCCCCCCCCGTTGACTCCCCCTTTTATTTTGGCAAATCCACTATCCCGTAGGACCGAAACAACATGGTAACCCAATTTTGGGGATGGGTCTTGTCTGACCAGCCGACTGGCCACCAGGAGATTAGCCAGAGCCCCAAATCCCTTGGTATTGTCAGACTACCCTGGAATGCGGTACTCCTCTGGACCGTTTGATTTCTTTTTACGAAACATTATTCTATTCGTCAGATCCTGCCGACTACGCTAAATATTACAAGGGAACAGGTTCAAGGATCTGTGTAATAGAACAGAAAAAAGGCACACTCTTCCGTTAAGTGACAAATCAGTTTTATTGGCACGAGAGAGAGCAAAAACAATACTTATCTTGGTGTGCGCGGGGGCCTATCTTACAGCAGCACACCTCCCTCGCGTCCTCCGTCTGCGGGGCTGATCGCAACCCAGCCCTTCGGTGAACCCCTCTCGTCAAGAACTACCTTCTGGCTTACCGGCACCTGCCTTTATAAAGGCAGAAATCAGTTATTGAAATGACCACCTTGGCCAATAGCGCTGCTTCCAAATTCAAACTACAACCAATGGCAGGGGACTGCATCCGAGCAAGGCCCCCCCCCTGCATCCTTTGGAAACAGCACTATCGGCTGCAGACTGGCGCGTAAAACAATACACACAGCGCTACAGACTTGGCATGCAAAGCAATACACACAGCGCTACAGACTTGGCGAGTAAAGGTAATAACACACGGCACTGCCGGTTTGGCGCGCAAAGTTTTAAACAGCGTTGTCAACTCGTGGGATTTTAAACAAAGAGCTGTCGGCTGCAATGCTATGGGTTCTAAATATAGTGCTACTGCCTACAGCACAATGGGGTTTAAACATGGCGCTTTGGGCTTTAAATATAGCGCTATGGATCATAGACTGTTCGGGCAAAATTCTCGTATAACAATCGGTGATGTGAAAGGTACAATTAATGATTTTGAGGTAAAGTATCCCCAAAGTAAGAGTGATCAAAAGTATAGTAGAATTTCAAATTCAGCTTGAGAACGAGCAATTTATGTTTAAAACTGGTGTCCTAAACATAAAGCCAACCACAATGGTACGAAGACAAATGATTGAAATCAACTGGGAAAATTGATTAAATAGTGAGATGGTAGATCAGCAATGGCACATATTAAAGCAGATATTTCACAAATCTCAGCATCGAGGAGAGATTTTTGAGTCCTGGCTGACTGAGATATATGAATACACAGACGTGATGTGCCGGATGGATATCTGGAGGATGGCTAATGTCTGGAGGATAAGAAGGGCTGCAAAGTAAAGCCTTGCAACTATGGACGTAAGCCTGACATTTCTGGTAGGAGAGTTACGAGAGAAGAATCTGAGGGATAAGATATACATGCATTTTAAAGGACAGAGGTCGATAAGGGATAGTAAGCATGGTTCTATGTGTGGGAAATCGTATCTCCTGAATTTGATCACATTTTTTAAAGAAGTATTTAAAGGACAGAGGTCGATAAAGACGCTTGGTGAGGCAAGGCCGTAGTCTAACTGGACTTCAACAAAGCTGCGTTGGAAAGTTAGTTTGCATGGGGTCCAGGACGAGCTAGCTAACTGGATGCAGAAATAACAATGGTTAGAAGCAGAGGGTGGTGGTGGTGGAAGATCGCTTTAAGGATTGGAGGCCTGTTACAAGTGGTGAATGCCAGGGATTGGTGCTAGGCCCATTGCTGTTGTCATCTATATCAATTGTTTGGATGAAAATGTACAAGGTATGATGAGTAAGTTTGCAGATGACATTAAAATAGGTTGTATCGTAGACAGTGAAGGTGGTTATCAAAAATTACCAACTGAACTGTAATCAACTAGGCTAGTGGGATGAGGAATGGCAAACGGTGTTTAATTCAGATAAGTGAGAGGTGTTGCAGTTTGGGAAATCCGACCAGAGCAAGACGGTAGCGCAGCGGTAGAGTTGCTGCTTTACAGCGAATGCAGCGCTGGAGACTCGGGTTCGATCCTGACTACGGGTGCTGCACTGTAAGGAGTTTGTACGTTCTCCCCGTGACCTGCGTGGGTTTTCTCCGAGATCTTCGGTTTCCTCCCACACTCCAAAGACGTACAGGTATGTAGGTTAATTGGCTGGGTAAATGTAAAAATTGTCCCTAGTGGGTGTAGGATAGTGTTAATGTGCGGGGATCACTGGGCGGCACGGACTTGGAGGGCCGAAAAGGCCTGTTTCCGGCTGTATATATATGATATGATATGATATGATATGATAAGACCTTCTCAGTGACAGTAGGGCGATGGAGAGTGTTATCGAACAAAGGGATCTATCAGTAAAGTACAGTAAACCCTCGTCTTTACAGCCCTCTTTATAACGGACTTTGGTAAAAGCAAAGTGTTTTCAGAACACAGGCTGCTAGTTACACCATGGAGGCGACTGAAATTGACAAGGCATTGATATTAACAAACAATCGACTGCTTCAATCGGCACTTAACTCTATTAAACAATGTAACAAACAGCGCTTATTATATTTAGCTTAAAGTAAAAAAAACATTTTTAGTTGTTAAAATTAACTTTGTACACAGCAGGGGGTTAGTGTCATTGGAAGGAGAAACGGAGTTAATGTTAAAGATCGATGTCCTTTCACCCTGAACTTCAGACGGGCAGTTGATTGTGGGGATCTCATTTAGAGCAGGACACTGCTCATCCTCACCCTCAATGCTGCAGACCTCTCCTTTTTCACTCCATCTCTGAACGTGGGAATCAGCAGCAAGGGCAGCGGTTATTTCTGTTCCCAGCTGCGCTGGACAAGGTGGTGCCCGGTGGCCTTCTTGGGCAGCTGTGCGGTGAGAGTGGTCTCACTAGGCTCCAGGATTCTGACCCAGCACCCGGGCAGTGATGTCAATGGGGGATTAACCCTTACTTGTCATGGCAGAGAATTGCCAATAATGAACAACATCACCACCCCCCTCCCCCCATGATCCGTTATAATGAGGCTTTACAGTACATAGTTCCCTGAAAGTGGTGTCGCAGATTCAGGATGGTGAAAGCGGCTTTTGGCGCATTGGCATTCATTAGTCAAGGAATGAAGTGTGGAAGTTGTAATGTTATTTTACAGATGTACAAGATATTGGTGTGACCATACTTTGAGTATTGAGTTCAATTTTTGCTGCCCTATAATAGGAAACATGCCATTATGGTGGAAAGGGTGCAGAGAACATTTATGCGGACATTGCCAGGACTCGAGGGCCTGAGCTAAAGGGAGAGGTGGCGTAGGAAAGGACTGCTCCCTGAAGCGCAAGAGGCTGAGGGTCAATCTTATCAAGTCACGAGGGAAATAGATCAAGTGAATGCACAGAGTCCTTTTCCCAGGGTAATGCAATTAAGGACAAGAGGCATATAGAGTATGAGAGTAAACTGGTGAACAATATAAAAGCAGACAAAGAGATTTGGCAGGTAAGTGAAAAGAAAAAGGGTAGCAAAAGTTAATGTTTAGGAAAGAACTGCAGATGCTGGTTTAAATCGAAGGCAGCTAGAGTAACTGAGCGGGACAGGCAGCATCTCTGGAGAGAAGGAATGGGTGATGTTTTGGGTCGAGACCCTTCAGACTGATGTCAGGGGAGTGGGCGGGACAGAGATAGAAAATAGTCGGAGACAGTAAGACTGGTGGGAGAACTGGGAGGGGAGGCGTGGAGAGAGAGGGCAAGCAAGGCCTATTTGAAGTTAGAGAAGTCAATGTTCATACCGCTGGGTTGCAAACTACCCAAGTGAAATATGAGGTGCTGCTCCTCCAATTTGCGCTGGGCCTCACTCTGACAATGAAGGAGGCCCAGGACAAAAAGGTCAGATTGGGAATGGGAGGGGGAATTAAAATGCTGAGCAACTGGGAGATCGGGTAGGTTAAGGCAGACTGAGTGGAGGTGTTCAGCGAAACAATTGCTGAGCCTGCGATTGGTCTCACCGATGTACAGGAGTTACCACCTGGAACAGCGGATACAGTATATGCGGTTGGAGGAGGTGCAATTGAACCTCTGTCTCACCTGGAAAGACCGTCGGGGTCCTTGGATGGAGTCGAGGGGGGAGGTAAAGGCACTGGTGCTGCATCTCCTGCGGTTGCAGGGGAAAGTACCTGGGAAGGGGGTGGTTGGGGTGGGAAGGGACGTGTTGACCAGGGATTTGTGGAGGGAATGGTCTCTGCGGAAAGCAGAAAGAGGTGGAGATGGGAAGATGTGGCCAGTATGGAGATCCCGTTGGAGGTGGCGAAAATGTTGGAGGATTAAATGCTGTATGCGACGGCTGATGGGGTGGAAGGTGAGGACAAGGGGGATTCTGTCCTTGTTACGAATGGGGGGAGGGGGTGCAAGAACGGAGCTGCGAGATATTGAGGAAACCCTACCGAGAGCCTCATCTATAATAGAAGAGGGGAATCCCCATTTCCTAAAGAATGAGGATATCTCCGATGACCTGGTATGGGAAAACCTCCTCCAGGGCGCAGATGCGGCGTATGAGGAATTGGGAGTAGGGGATCGAGGTTTTACAGGAAGCAGGGTGGGAAGACGTATAGTCCGGATAGCTATGGGAGTAAGTGGGTTTGTAATAGATGTCGGTCAATAGTCTGTCTCCTGTGATGGAGGCAGTGAGATCTGGAAACGGTAGGCAGATGTTGATCCAAGTCAATTTCAGTGCAGGATGGAAATTAGTCGTGAAGTTGATGAAGTCAGTGAGTTCTGCAGGTAGAGTTCGGGGATAGGGCCAGTGTACAACTGAAACGGGGATTGTTTGACGTACCCTACAAAGAGGCATAGCGTGGCCCGTGCGAATGCCCATAGCAACGCCTTGGATTTGGAGGAAGTGGGAAGAGTCGAAGGAGAAGTTGTTGAGGGTAAGGACCAGCTTTGCAAGGTGGAGGAGGGTATTAGTAGAAGGAAAACGGCTGGTTCTGCGGTTGAGGAAGAAACTGAGAGCTTTAAGACCTTCCTGGTGGGGGATGAAGGTGTAGATTGACTGGACATCCAAAGTAAAGATGAGGGAGTGGGGGCTTGGAGAACGGAAGTCATTGAAGAGACGAAGAGCGTGTGAGGTGAATTGGACTTAGGTAGGGAGGGATTGGACCTGGGGGGATAGGATGGAGTCGAGGTATGTGGAAATTAATTCAATGGGACATGAACAAGAGAAACAATGGGTCTGCCACAGATCCCCCAACCCTTCCGAATTTGGCGGAAAGTTTAGGCTTTCTTATTTCATTTCCGCCATTCCGATTTCACCTCACATTTTTCCGCAAAACATGTGCCTCGCCCCTCGCCCTGCTTCTCGCCCCGCCCTGCCCCGCCGCTCGCCTCACACCGCTGGCCTTGCCTTGCCGCTCGCCTCGCCTTGCCGCTGGCCTCGCCTCGCCTTGCCGCTGGCCTCGCCTCGCCTTGCCTTGCCGCTGGCCTCGCCTCGCCTTGCTGCTGGGCTCACCTTGCTGCGTAGCGCGAGGCCCGTTGATGAGGGGGGAGGGGGCCAGGGGGGTCGGGGGATGGAGGAAGGGAGTGGGGGTGGGAGGGGGGTGGGGGTGGATGGGAGGGGGGAGGAGGGGAGGGGGAGTGGAGGTGGGGGGAAAAGTTGGGGAGGGCAGGAGTGGGGGGAAAGGGGAGAAGGGAGTGGGGGGAGGTGGTAGTGGGGGGGGGTAGGGCAGGAGTCAGGGGGGAAAGGGGGAGTGGGGAGAGTGGGGTTTGAGTGGGGGGAAGGGTAGTGGGGGTGGTGGGAGGGAGGGTGAGGGGTGGTGGGGAGGGTAGTGGGGGGTGGGGGGGACATGGACTGTTGTGATTTGCTGTTGAAGACCACTGGAGCAAGTATGTCTTCAATGAATTTAGGTATGTGCAGTTTTAAATGAAACTCTTTCTTCATAACTTAGTCATACATTTTGTGTAAGGATAAAGCAAAATAGAAAAAACTAAACAAAACAATTTTTTCTTTGTGTTGTGAAAAGTATCTCTGTTCAATAACCTTTCTAAAAATAGCAGGATATACTCATGATAGGCCTGACATTGTACATGTAGTCAAAGAACTACAGACAGTTGGAAATAATAGGGGGAGGGATGGTGGGTGTTGAGAGAGTAAGGAGGCATGACTATTGTATGGGTGGGGAGTATCCCTGTAGGAGGGGAGGGGGGGGGGCAGGAGGTCTATTTCAGAGAGGAGGGGGGCATGAGGACTATTGTATTTTGTTTGGAGAGGAAAGTAAATGTTGGTCTCTTGGCAGGGGAGATTGAGGAACTAATAATGGGAAATTGAAAACTGACAGATTCTAAATCAATATTTTGGGTTGGTCATATTAGGACAATATAAGCATCCTAGTAATAAAACAGATAATCAAAAAGTTGTAGGGAGGATTTTCTTCATCACTAGAAAAAAATGTTAGGCAAAGCATTAATGAGTGGTGCAGCGGCAGAGTTGCTGCCTTACAGTACCCAATGCCAGGTCCAATCCTCACTGTACTAGATGCTGTATATTCTCCCTGTGACTGCGTGAGTTTTCTCTGGGTGCTCCGGTTACCTCCCACACTCCAAAGATGTACAGGTTTGTGGGTTTTGGTAAAATTGTAAATTGTCCCTCGTGCAAGTCACAGAGTGACACAGTGTGGAAACAGGTCCTTCGGCCCAACTTGTCCACACCGGGCAACATGTCCCAGCTACACTAGTCCCACCTGCCAGCATTTGATCCATATCCCTCCAAACCTGTCCTATCCATGTACCTGTCTTAACTGCCTCTTAAATGTTGGGATAGACCCTGCCTCAACTACCTCCTCTGGCAGGGTGTTACATAGAAACATAGAAAATAGGTGCAGGAGTAGGCCATTCGGCCCTTCGAGCCTGCACTGCCATTCAATATGATCATGGCTGATCATCCAGCTCAGTAGCCCGTACCTGCCTTCTCTCCATACCCCCTGATCCCTTTAGCAAAAAGGGCCACATCTAACTCCCTCTTAAATGTAGCCAATGAACTGGCCTCAACTACCTTCTGTGGCAGAGAATTCCACAGACTCACCACTCTCTGTGTGAAGAAATGTTTTCTCATCTCGGTCCTAACAGACTTCCCCCTTATCCTTAAGCTGTGACCCCTGGTTCTGGACTCCCCCAACATCGGGAACAATCTTCCCGCATCTAGCCTCTCCAACCCCTTAAGAAATTTATATGTTTCTATAAGATCCCCCCTCAGTCTTCTAAATTCCAGCGAGTACAAGCCCAGTCTATCCAGTCTTTCCTCATATGAAAGTCCCGCCATCCCAGGGATCAATCTGGTGAACCTTCTCTGTACTCCCTCTAAGGCAAAAACGTCTTTCCTCAGGTTAGGAGACCAAAACTGCACACTATACTCCAGGTGCGGTCTCACCAAGGCCCTGTACAACTGCAGCAGAACCTCCCTGCTCCTAAACTCAAATCCTCTTGCTATGAATGCCAACATACCATTCGCTTTCTTCACTGCCTGCTGCACCTGCACGCTTGCTTTCAATGACTGGTGCACCATGACACCCAGGTCACGTTGCATCTCCCCTTCTCCCAATCGGTCACCATTCAGGTAATACTCTGCTTTCCTGTTCTTGCCGCCAAAGTGGATAACCTCACATTTATCCACATTATATTGCATCTGCCATGCATTTGCCCACTCGCCTAATCTATCCAAGTCACTCTGCAGCCTCCTAGCATCCTCCTCGCAGCTAACACTGCCACCCAGCTTCGTGTCAACCGCAAACTTAGACATGTTGCATTCAATTCCCTCGTCCAAATCATTAATATACACTGTAAATAACTGGGGTCCCAGCACTGAGCCTTGCGGTACCCCACTAGTCACTGCCTGCCATTCCGAAAAGGACCCGTTTATTCCTACTCTTTGCTTCCTGTCCGCCAACCAATTTTCTATCCACCTCAACACTGAATCTTCAATACCGTGTGCTTTAAGTTTGTACACCAATCTCCTATGTGGGACCTTGTCGAAGGCCTTCTGAAAGTCCAGATATAACACATCGACTGGTTCTCTCTTATCCACTCTACTAGTTACATCCTCGATAAATTCTATAAGATTCGTCAGACATGATTTGCCTTTGGTAAATCCATGCTGACTTTGTCCGATGATTTCACCACTTTCCAAATGTGATGCTATCACATCTTTAATAACTGACTATAGCATTTTCCCCACTACCGATGTTAGGCCAACTGGTCTATAATTCCCCGTTTTCTCTCTCCCTCCCTTTTTAAAAAGTGGAGTTACATTAGCTACCCTCCAGTCCTCAGGAACTACTCCAGAATCTAAAGAGTTTTGAAAAATTATCACTAATGCATCCACTATTTCTGAGGCTACTTCCTTAAGCACTCTGGGATGCAGCCTATCTGGCCCTGGGGATTTATCTGCCTTTAATCCATTTAATTTACCTAACACCACTTCCCGACTAACCTGGATTTCCCTCAGTTCCTCCATCTCATTAGACCCCCGGTCCCCCGCTATTTCCGGCAGACGGTTTATGTCTTCCTTAGTGAAGACAGAACCAAAGTATTTGTTCAATTGGTCTGCCATCTCCTTGTTCCCTATGATCAATTCACCTGTTTCCGACTGCAAGGGACCTACATTTGTCTTAACTAATCTTTTTCTCTTGACATATCTATACATGCATCCACCACCCTTTGTGTGAAATGATCACCCTTCAGATCCCTATTAAATCTTTTCCCCTTCACCTTAAATCTATGTTCACTGGTCCTCGATTCTGGGAAAGCGACTCTGGGCATCTACCCGATCTATTCCTCTCATGATCTTGTAGACCTCTATAAGATCACCCCTCATACTCCTGCGCTTCAAGGAATCAAGACCCAGACTACTCAACCACTCTCCATAGCTCAGACCCTCTAGCCATGGCAACATCCTCGTAAATCTTCTCTGTACACTTTCAAGCTTGACATCTTTCCTATAACACGGTGCCCAGAACTGAACACAATACTCTAAATGCAGCCTCATCAACGTCTTACACAACTGCAACATGACCTCCCAACTTCCATACTCATTAGGCTGGCTGATGAAGGCCAATGTGCCAAAAGCCTTTTTGACCAGCCGATCTACTTGTGACTCCACCTTCAAGGAACTAAGCACCTGCACGCCTAGATCCCTCTGCTCTACAACACTACCCAGGGCTCTACCATTCACAGTGTAGGTCCTGCCCCTGTTAGACTTCCCAAAATGCAACTCCTCACATTTCTCTGCATTAAATTCCATCAACCATTCCTCAGCCCACTTGGCCAATCGATCAAGCCTGCTGCAATTTGTCACAACCATCTTCACTACCTGCAAAACTACACACTTTTGTATTATCTACAAGATCTAGTGTGCAGGGATCGCTGGTCGGTACAGACACAGTGGGTCAAAGGGCCTGTTTCCATGCTGAATCTGTAAAGACTACGGTCAAACTAATGGGTCTAAAGGTTAGCAAGTGTCCAGACCTGATGATCAACATCCTGAGGCATTAAAGTAGCTGAATTCTGGAGAGGTCCAAGGGGATTGGAAGATGGCAAATGTTATGTCTGTTCAAAAAAGGAAGGGGACAAAAACCATATTGGTCTATTGCCTCATTATTGAGGTAATATTAGGACATTTGGAAAATCTTAAGACAGGCAGCATTGTGAAATGGTTTAATGCAAAGGAACTTGTATTTGACAAAGTCGGATGAGGCCTTCGCACGTGTTTCCTCTATCCCGTAGCTCTGCTTCTTGCTTCCCCTCTCCCCAGTCGTAACAGGGACAGAATCCCCCTAGTCCTCGTCTTTCACCCCATCAACTGTCGCATACAGCACATAACCCTCAGACATTTTCACCACCTCCAACGGGATCCCACCACTAGTCACATCATCCCATCTCCACCCTGTGTCGCTTTCCACAGAGTCCGTTCTTTCCACAACTCCCTGGTTCACTCATTCCTTCCTACACAAACCATCCCAGAGTACCTCCTTAGGTACTTACCCCTGCAACCGCAGGAAATGCAACACCTGTTCCCATACCTCCTCCCTCAACTCCATCCACGGATTCCAACTGGCCTTTCAGGCGAAAGAGAGGTTCAGTTACACCACCTCCAACCTCATCTACTATATCCGTTCTTGGATATATCAGTAAGACCAAGCGCAGACGGGGCGATCGTTTATCTGAATGCCTACGCTTCATCTGACTTGGCCTACGTGATCTTCCGGTTGCCAAACATTTTAACCTCCCTTCCAATTCCCATACTGACCTTTCTGTCTTGGGCCACCTCTACTGGCAGAGTGAATCCACAGGCAAATTTGCCTGGGCAGCTTACAACCCATTCAACTCAGTATGTGTATATTGATATCTCTAATTTCAGGTAACTCCTGCATTCCCTCTCTCTCCACCCCTTCCCCTCTCTAGTTGTCCTGCTAGTTTCACTGTTCGCATCCATATATCCCTTCATAATCGCCGCTTCCACAGTCACCAATGGACCATTGTGAGCACCACTTTTCCTTAGTCATCGGTGCTGGCTCTGATTTGTTCTGAAGCTTTTCATACCTCTAGTTTTCCTCGCCTCTGTCAATCTGAAGAATGGTCACCTATTCCTTTTCTCGCGAGTTGGTGCCTGAGCCGCTGTGTTGCTCCAGCATTTTGTGTCTATTGTGTTTGGCAAACTTGCTAATGTTTTTTGAGGATGTAATGAGCAGTGTATATGTAGTGTATTTGGATTTCCAGAAGGCACACGATAAGGTGTCATAGCAAAGTTTACTACAGAAGACCAAGTGGGTTTGTGGATTGTAGCAAGTATGCAGGAATAGCTAGCTAACCAGAAAGAGTTGGGATGAGCATTTTCAGATTGATAATTATTAACGAATGGGATGCCAGACGAATTGGTGTGATAATTTTATATAATTGTTCAGCATTTTCATTATTTTTAGCATATAGTTGCATTGCATAATCACACTCCTGCGGGGGTTTTAAGATCTCCTGGCTTCCTCCTTGTTAAAGACATTCTACCACTCCTTTTCTTTGAGTCTTAAAACCCGTGTAATGTTAATTATTCCAACTCTGATGAAAGGTTATTGGCTTGAAATTTTCTGTTTCTCAACAATTGCTGCCTGACAAACTATTTCCTGCAATTTCTAATATTTCAGAAATTAATGTATTTCATTATGGTGAAAAATTAAGTTGATTGTCACATGCCTAGAAAATGTGATTAAACTGTGAATGAAAGTGATGATTCTTCAGGTGCAGTTGTTACTCTAGTGTTTGGAAACGTGTTCTATTTTTGTGCTTTTTTTAAGACCAGCAAGAATCAAATAAAAGTAGAACTCGTAGATGAAAACTTTACAGAATTGAGAGGGGAGATTGCAGGGCCTCCTGATACACCATATGAAGGTAAGCGACAATGTTATTCTGTGAAAATTTGGCTCTGAATGCTGAAGGATAATTTTAATCAATTAATTCTAAATTGCACCGTAACTATTTTCATTTAAGGGTTTTGCACGAACATAAGGGTTAGAGAGAAGATTTTTTTTGTTATGAATATTTGCGGAGGATAGGTTTGTTAAATTATCTTAAATGGTTTTTAATGTTGCAGTTTCTTGGGGAGCTATTGAAATAAATGTTTGGAAAAGTAAGACAAAAAAGAAAAGCCATTAGACCCAGATCGTACACAGCCTTGGATATGGCAGAGGAGTTTTGAAATAGCACCAACATTAACTATGATTTTTCGAAACTCTTAAATGCGAATTGCCTTAAAGAATTGGAGAGTGACAAATTTTAAATCCTTTCAAGTCAAGTCAATTTTATTTGTATAGCACATTTAAAAACAACCCACGTTGACCAAAGTGCTGTACATCAGTTCAGGTACTAAGAAACGAACATACAATGGCACACAAACATAACAGCACATACATAAACAGTTCACAGCGCCCCCTCAGAGGGCCTCAAACGCTAGGGAGTAGAAATAGGTTTTGAGCCTGGACTTAAAAGAGTCAATGGAGGCGGCAGTTCTGATGGGGAAAGGGATGCTGTTCCACAGTCTCGGAGCTGCAACCGCAAAAGCGCAGTCACCCCTGAGCTTAAGCCTAGACTGCGGGATAGTGAGTAGCCCCAAATCGGCCGACCTGAGGGACCTGGAGATAGAGTGGTGGGTTAGAAGATTTTTGATATGGGGGGAGGGGCAAGCCCGTTTAGGGCTTTGTATGTGAATAGGAGGAGCTTGAAGTTGATTCTGTACCGTACTGGGAGCCAGTGGAGAGAGGCCAGAATCGGGGTGATGTGGTCCCTTTTACGGGTACCCGTCAGGAGTCTCGCTGCGGCGTTTTGGACCAATTGTAGGCGGGACAGGGATGATTGGCTGATCCCAGTGTATAGGGAGTTGCAGTAGTCTAGGCGGGAGGAAATGAATGCGTGGATGATTTTTTCAATGTTGTCAAATTGGAGGAATGGTTTGATTTTAGCTATGGTACGAAGCTGGAAGAAGCTGGCTTTTACCACAGCGTTGACTTGCTTGTCAAACTTTAATGCAGAGTCAAATATCACGCCCAGGTTTTTGACATGCGGTTTGACCAGGGAGGATAGGCTTCCAAGGCTGCCTGTTATCGTTTTGATGGAGTCGGGGGAGCCGAATAGGATGACCACAGACTTGCTCTCGTTTAGTTGAAGGAAGTTCTGTGCCATCCAACATTTTATGTCCTCAAGGCAGTGCATGAGGCTGATTAAATTTGACCGGTTGTTGGGTTTCAGGGGGAGATCCGCATAGCAGTGGAAAGAAATGTCGTGCCTTTGAATGATTTGGCCGAGGGGGAGCATGTATAGAGAGAAGAGAATGGGGCCTAGGATGGAGCCTTGTGGAACCCCGCAGGGATTCCACAAGGGAAAGGTTGTAATATGGCATTGGGTGGGGAAGGTCATTGAGGAGAAAAGAACATTGCAAATTATAGGCTATCTCTATCTGACTCGGCATGTGCAAGATTGTCTGAATTGGATAATTGTAAGATTTTAAAATATTTCACAGACTTAAATGCATTCTATGTCATTGGATTGTTATTTTAATATAATGCAACACCATGTCTGAGAAATCTACTGCAGTGCTATTGAGTAACTTCAGAAGTACTATAAAAATGGCCTTTTTACCTTCCTTCTCACCATTGAGTGCCCTAATGGTTGCTTTCTGTGAAGCAGCAATATACTTGTACAATTAATTTTAAATATTACATTAGCTGCTTGTGATTTGTGGTTGTGGATCTATCGTCCACAGCATTCCCTTATGAAATTGGGATCTGCGCTGGGTCCACTGTGCTGTGAGAATCTATGGTGGGTCTACTATTGTTTGTCATTCAAATGGTTAACATAGATGTGAATGTAGGTTATAATGTTAGTATATTGCAGATAGCAAAATTGGTGGTTTAGTGGACAGTGAGGAAGCTTATCTGAGTTTTATAAAAGGAATCTGGATCGACGAGGGAATTGGGCCAAGGAAAAGCAGATAGAATTTAACTCAGATGATGATGCATTTCGGTAAGTCAAACCTGGCCAGTATTTACACAATAAATGGTTAGGCCCTGGAGAATGGTGTAGAGCAGAGAGACTTAAGGATACAGTTCCCTGAAAGTGGTAACACAGGTAAATGGGGTGGTGAACAAGCCGTTTGGCACACTTGTCTTCGTCATTGAGGGTATTGAGTACAGGAGTGGAGACATTAGCTGTGCAAGAAATTGGTGAAATCATATATGGAGTATTGTGTAGAGTTCTGGTTTATAGGTAGAACATTGTTAAACTGGAAAGTGTACAGGAAAGATTTGCCAAGATATTGATAGGACTCAAATGTTTGAGTTATAAGGAGAGGCTGAATTGGCTGGGACTTTTTTTCCTGGCTTGTAGGAGGCTGAGAAGTGACCTTTTCAAGGTATACAAAATCGCAGGAGGCATAGATAAGGTGATGGGTTGCTGTTTTTTCCAAGCTAAGAGATGTCCAGAACTAGAGGGATAGATTCATGACGAGAGCGGAAAGATTTAAGAGACCTGAGGGGGCATTTCTTCACACATGGACTGGTGTGTATTTGGAATAAACTGCCATAGAAAATTGTATAGGAGGGTACAATAGCGATATTTGAAAGAGTTTTGGACATGTACATGAATAAGAAAGCTTTGGAGAGATATGGGCCAAACGTGGACAAACGAGACTAGCTCAATAATAATACCCGGTCGGCATGAGGTAAGTTGGGCTGAGGAACCTGTTTAGTGCCCTTTGAGTGTAGCTAAAATGAAATGTTAAGTTGGGAACTTGGTGAAAATGGGGAAAGGAAGTGTTACTTGGTGCTTATGATGCTTGTGGTTTGTGGAGTGCTTAAATTTTGACCTGTGCTTGATGCAAGTTGATATGTTTTGTTTTAAAAAAAAAGTTAAAGTAGACTAATCAACTTGTAGATAAACTAATGACTTGAACGTAGATTTTAAGCAAATAGAAACCACAACTAATTAAAAGAAAAATGTCAGTGAACAGCAACCACAACTAATTGAAAGCAAACTTTTATGTATCACATAGGTCAGATATTTTGTTGTAGCATATGAGAGTTTGTGGAGACCCATGAGGTTAAACATTGCTATTGTAATCAGTATATTGAGAATTGATTGGCGGCACTGGTACAGGAGGTAGAGCTGCTGCCTCACAGCTGAGCTCGGGTGCTGTCTGAGGACTTTCTCCCTGTGACCACTTGGGTTTCCTCTGGGTGCTCCAGTTCGCTCTCATATCCCGAAGATGTGCGGTTTTGTGGGTTAATTTGCTTCTGTAAATTGCCCCTAGTGTGTAGAGAGTGGATGAGAAAATGGGCTAACATAGAACTAGAATGAACAGGTGATCGATGGTCGGTGTGGTCTCGGTTTGCCAAAGGGCTTTTTCCCATGTTGTATCTCTAAACTAAACTAAACTAAAAACTTCAGGTCAAGAAGTTAAGTTGGAATCTAAAATTCAGAGGTTAAGAGCATCAGAAAGGGCAAGTTACCGTTGCAGTTTGATGCAGGAGGGAGAATTGTCTGTTAAGTTGCAATGTCCTGGATTCGGCCAGTGGTCAGACAATAATGAATGCGATTTTGTGTCAGGTAGGTATGGGGATCCAAGATCTGCCAAATTGATTTAAATTTTAGTGCATTTAGTTAATTGTATGGCCCAGATCCATGTGAAGTAGAGATAGATATTGGTAGTACACTTGCTTGGAAAGGCTATTCCAATGAGTGGGATTCACAAACTGGGCTGAGACCATGGACTGAGCATGACAGAAGGCAGGTGGGGTGTTATGTGGGAAAATGTGAGGTTTTGCCGTTGGATAGGAAGAATAGAAACAGTGTTTTAAATGGTAAGATCTGAGAAATGGTCTCATGACAAGGTTTGACCATTTGGATTGACTTGAGGTGAAATTTCTTTACGCACCAGTTTGTCCATCTTTGGCATTCTTTATTGCAAAGGGTTGTAGCTGCTCAGTCATTGAATACATTCAAGGTTGAGAAGGATAAGTTTTTTTAAATTTAGAAGATGTGAGGATCAGCGGTCACAATGTTACTGAATTGTGGTCAAGCTTAAGGGGTTGTTTGAGTCATCAAGCCATACAGCAGGGAAACGGGCCCGATCTACACGTTCCACCTGCCCGCATTTAGCCCATATCCCACTAAACCGTTCCTATCCAGGTACCTGTCCATATGACTTAAGTGTTGTTATAGTACCTGCTTCAATGGTCTCCTCTGGGACCTCATTCCTTATATACACTATCCTCTATGAAAAAGTTGCCCCTCGGGTCCCTAATAAATCTTTCCCCTCTCACCTTAAACCTTTGTCCTCTGGTTTTGATTCCCCTACTCTGGATAAATGTGCATTAACCCTTTCTATTCCTCTCATGATTTTATGCACCTCTATAAGATCATTCATCTTCCTGTGCTCCAAGGAATAAAGTCCTAGCCTGTTCAAGCTCTCCCGATAGCTCAGGCCTTCGAGTCCTGGCAGCATCCTTAAATTTTCTCTGCGCTCTTTCCAGCTTAACAATATACTTCCTAAAGCAAGGTGGCCAAAACTGAACACAATACAGTTGTGAGTTGAATGGCAGCATCTTGCATCATTAGTTCTCAGACCACAGTTGCTAGGCATCCATTGCCCCCCCCCTCCCCCCCCCACCCCGGCTTAGTCTCATGTTTAAGTTTTTAGAATTTTCCTTTTTCCCAGGCAAATAAAATAAGTAAATTTAGTTTACCTACTTTGTGACTATTACTTGAACACTTCAGGCAGATATTAAATTGAAGAAACTTAATGTGCCAAGTGCTGTAGTGAAATCCATGTGAAAAATGTAAGAGCAAAAAACTTTGTATCCACGGTCTTAGTTAATTCCAGAATCCTGTGATCCGAGTGTGTAACTCAGCACATGGGATTGTGATATTATTGCAATTATGAAGTCATAAGATCATGTGATAGGAGCAGTATTAGGCCATTCGGCCCATCAAGTTATGGCTGATCTGTCTCCCTCTTGATCCCACTCTCCTGCCTTCTCCCCTGGTTGAAGGAGGGGTAGGACTTGCAGCTTGGTGTTTTGGGGTATGGACGTTTTGGGTATGACAGGTGGGGTGCAACTGCTCTGCCTGATACCACAAGAAATTGCAGTTGTGGATGTAACACAGTCCATCACATAGATCAGCCTCCCCACATCAATTCCATGTACACTTCACGCTGTCTTCAGAAAGCAGCCGACATAATCACGGATAATTTGCACTCCTTCATTCCTCCTTCTCCCCTCTCTCGTCGGGCAGAAGATGTGAAAGCATGTACCACCCGATTCAGGAACAGCTTCTCCCCTCTGTTACCAGACTTATGAACTGTCATAGAAACATAGAAACATAGAAAATAGGTGCAGGAGTAGGCCATTCGGCCCTCCGAGCCTGCACCGCCATTCAATATGATCATGGCTGATCATCCAGCTCAGTAACCTGTACCTGCCTTCTCTCCATACCCCCTGATCCCTTTAGCCACAAGGGTCACATTTAACTCCCTCTTAAATATAGCCAATGAACTGGCCTCAACTACCTTCTGTGGCAGAGAATTCCACAGACTCACCACTCTGTGTGAAGAAATGTTTTCTCATCTCGGTCCTAAAAGACTTCCCCCTTATCCTTAAGCTGTGACCCCTGGTTCTGGACTCCCCCAACATCGGGAACAATCTTCCTGCATCTAGCCTCTCCAACCCCTTAAGAATTTTATATGTTTCTATAAGATCCCCCCTCAGTCTTCTCAATTCCAGCGAGTACAAGCCTAGTCTATCCAGTCTTTCTTCATATGAAAGTCCCGCCATCCCAGGGATCAATCTGGTGAACCTTCTCTGTACTCCCTCTAAGGCAAGTACGTCTTTCCTCAGATTAGGAGACCAAAACTGCACACAATACTCCAGGTGCGGTCTCACCAATGCCCTGTACAACTGCAGTAGAACCTCCCTGCTCCTAAACTCAAATCCTCTTGCTATGAATGCCAACATACCATCCTCTGGTAAGGTAGGATATATTCCCAATCTTTAGATTTTTTTTTAGAGATACAGCGCAGAAACAAGCCCTTCGGCCCACCGGGTCCGCGCCGCCCAGCGATCCCCGCACATTAACACTATCCTACACCCACTAGGGACAATTTAAAAAAAAACATTTGCCTAGCCAATTAACCTACAAACCTGTATGTCTTTGGAGTGTGGGAGGAAACCGAAGATCTCAGAAAACCCATGCAGGTCACGGGGAGAACGTACAAACTCCGTACAGTACAGCACCCGTAGTCAGGATCGAACCTGAGTCTCCGGTGCTGCATTCGCTGTAAGGCAGCAACTCTACCATTGCGCCACCGTGCCGCCCTTCTAACCAATGTCATTGCAAACCTTGGACTTTTTTCCTGAAATAATGCTATATTGCTGTTACACAATATTCTGTACTCTAGTATTTTACTCTTTGCACTACCTGTTGAACTGGCTTGATTGCATTCATGTATAGTATGATTTGATTTAGGTACACATGACAATAATATACCAATATGAAAAAGAGGAGGGAGTTACACCGCCAATATAAGACAGCATTATGGCTGCACCCGGGAAATCTATCCTGCCACATATGGCTGATGTGGCTATATGGGTAGAATATAAGATGGTCACCGATGTTGTAATACTGTAGGCCTCCTGATATCAGCAGAAATTATAATGAGAACAGGCATGCAGGCAGATTGCAGAAAGCTGTAAAAGCAATTGGGTAGTATAGTTGGGGATTTTAACTTTCCCAATATCGACTAGTGGTGGGGGGGTCAACAAAGTGGAAGTGTACGGGTGGAGTTAAAGGGAAAGAAAGTGCCGGAAAGGTTACAGAACTTTCCAGAAGTAATAGGACGGAAAGTTTAAGAAGAGATAAGAGAGTAACTACGGGTAAAATTGTGACTGATGTGAGAGGAGGGGTGGTGAACACCGAATTAAAGGTGTTATAGTTGAACGCACGCAGAATAAGGAACAAAGTGGATGAGCTTGCGGCATAGTTAGAAATTGGTAGGTATGATGCTGTGGGCATTACAGAGCAGTGGCTGCAAGAGGGTTGGAGCTGGGAGCTGAATATTAAAGATTACACATCTTATCGGAAAGGCAGAGGGGGTGGGGTAGCTCTGCTCCTGGTAAGGAATGAAATTCGGTCCTTGGCAAAGGATGACATCGGATCAGAAGATGTCGAGTCCTTGTGGGTAGAGCTGAGAAATTGGAAGGGTAAAAAGATCCTAATGGCCTCCAAACAGTAACCAGGATATATGGTACATGTTACATCAGGAGATGCAATCTGCATGTAAGAAAGGCAATGCGATGGTGGTCATGGGAGATTTCAATATGCAGGTATTCTTGGAAAATCAGGTTGGTATTGGACACCACCAAGAATGGGAATTTGTAGAGTGCCTCCGAGATCAGAGCAGTTTGTAGTGGAGCCTAGCAGGGAAAAGACAATTCTGGATTTAGTGTTGTGGAATGAACTGGATTTGATGAAGGACCCCAAGGTAAAGGAACCACTAAGAGGCAGCGACCACAATACGATAAGATTTAACCTGCAATTTGAGAGGGAGAAGATGAAATCCGATGTGTCGGTATTACAGCTGAGCAAAGTGGACTACAGAGCAATGAAGGAGGAGCTGGCCAACGTTGACTGGAAAGGGACCCCAGCAGGAATGATGGTGGAATAGCAAAGGCAGGAATTTCTGGGAATAATTCAGAAAATGCTGGATCTTTTCATTCCAAAGAGGAAGAAAGATTCTAGAGGGAGAATGAGCCTACCATGGCTGACAAGGGAAGTCGGCAGATTAAAACTAAAAGAGAAGGCATATAACATTGCAAAGATTAGTGGGAAGCCAGAGCATTGGGAAGTTTTTAAAGAACAACGGAAGGTAACTAAAAAGGCAATATGGGTTGAAAATATGAAATGCGATGGTAAGCTAGCCAACAATATAAAAGAGGATAGCAAGAATTTCTTCAATTATATAAAGAATAACAAAGAGGCAAGAGTGAATGTTGGACCTTTGGAGAATGATGCAGGAGAAGTGATAATGGAGAATAAAGAAATGGCAGAGGAATTGAACAATTTTTTTGCATCAGTCTTCACAGTGGAAGACACCAGCAACGTGCCAGATATTCATGGGAGTCAGGGGGTGGAAGTTAGTGGAGTGGATATTACTAAGGAGAAGGTGCTTGGGAAACTGAAAGGTCTGAAGGTGGATAAGTCACCAGGACCAGATGGACTGCACTCCAGGGTTCTGAAAGTGGTGGCTTTGGAAATTGTGGAAGCATTAGTAGTGATATTTCAAGGATCATTGAAGTTGGAGTGGTTCCAGATGATTGGAAAATTGCAAATATTACCCCGCTGTACAAGAAGAGAGCAAAGCAAAAGAGTGGAAACTATAGGCTGATTAGCCTGACTTAAGTGGTTGGTAAGATTTTAAAGGATGAGTCATAGAGTCATAGAGTGATACGGTGTGGAAACAGGCCCTTCGGCCCAACTTGCCCACACCGGCCAACAATGTCCTAGCTACACTAGCCCCACTTGCCTGCGCTTGGTCCATATCCCTCCAAACCTGTCCTATCCATGTACCTGTCTAACTGCTTCTTAAACGTTGGGATAGTCCCAGCCTCAACTACCTCCTCCGGCAGCTCGTTCCACACACCCACCACCCTCTGTGTGGACAGAGTACTTAGTTCATGATAAAATAGGTCTAAGTCAGCCTGGGTTTTGTGAAGTGGAGATTTTGCCTGATGAATCTGTTGGAATTCTCTGAGGAAGTAAAGAGCAGGACAGACAAAGGAGAGTCAATGGATGTTGTTTACCTAGATTTTCAGAAAGCCGTTGATAAGGTGAGGCTGCTAAAGAAGATGGGAGCCCATGGTATCAAAGGGAAGATACTTGCATGGAAAGCTGGTTGGCTGGATGGCAGAAGACAAAGAATGGCAATAAAGAGGGCTTTTTCTGGTTGGCTGTCAGTGACTAGCAGAGTTCCGCAGGGGTCGGTGTTGGGGCCACTACTCTTCACGTTGTATGTTAATGATTTGGATGAGGGGATTGAAGGCTTTGTGACCCAATTTGCAGATAATACAAAGATAGGTAGCAGGGTCAAGTAGTGTAGAGCCACATGCTATCAATTTCTGAACCAATGTTGCTGAAGTATAGATTATTTGTTTATTAAAAAGTTAAGTTCACACCTTTTCTCAATGTAGGGGGGTATATCAGAATCATACAAGTGAACATGTGCTACCAATATTAGTATTGATTCTTGCAGTGCAATGCAGTCCTGAAGCAGGGGAAAAGAAGCAGGGGAAAAGAAAATCCTTGCTGGCTGTTCATCTTACTTGGTATGATAAAGAGCATTCTGAGGAATAATGACCCGGGTTCCCTCAGAAATTATCAACTGAAATATTAGCTGATTGCTCTTTAAACACACTGCTTGAGCTGCTGAGTATTTCAATATATTCTGCTTTACGAGACTTCTGCAGTACTTTACTTTTGAAGTTATGCCAAACTTTTATGGATATCTGGTTAGCCATAGCTATGTATCCATAACTGGGCACTATACTTGAGAAATGGTATAAAGATTTTGGATTAGAGTAGAACGGACTAATTGACATGATGCTAGGAATTGTCAGATTTTTTAAAAGACGTGCAACTGTATTCTCATTACAAGCAGAAATTTACATGGGAGACTTCCAGTCCTTTTGAAATATTTGATAGAATTATTGCTTTTCCAGCGGCAAAAGTCTATAGATTACGGTGTAGACTTCATTATCTAAAAGGTGGTGGAAATAGATTCACCAATTTACCATTGCTTTCAAATGGAAAAATAATATATTCTTGAAAGAGAAATTGTGCAGCAGGATGTTGAAAGGGCATGGCAGTCAGACTAATTAGTTACATCTTTCAAAGAACTGGCACAGGTTAAATGATTCCCTTATTCCACGTAGTGTAAGAAAATAACTGCAGATGCTGGTACAAATTGAAGGTATTTATTCACAAAGTGCTGGAGTAACTCAGCAGGTCAGGCAGCATCTCAGGAGAGAAGGAATGGGTGACGTTTCGGGTCGAGACCCCTCTTCAGACTGATTTCCATATGATCAGGTAAATCACTGGAACTGCAGACGTGCTCTTCAAAGCCTTTCGATTATAGAATTAGTATGGTAGTTATGTTTCATTATATATTTTCAAAATGGAAACCAGGAGATCTTGAGATTTGGCCTGTTTGATCCTGAAGATCACCTTACTGGAGGCTTGTTTTAAAAGAAAATTAAACACTATGTGGTCATGTTAGCTTAGTTTTGATTCAGCAAACAAAAATGCTGAGGAACTTGGTGGTTCAGGCAGGATTTTTGCAGGGAACAGATGGACAACATTTCAAACTAATGGAGAAAGGATGTGAAGAAAGCTGGAAAAGACGTAGGATTGCGGCATTGCCTCGCTAGTGATAGGTGGATGCAGGTGAAGGGGAGTTACCGTTAATTTTCTGTTCTCCTTAACCTTTTAAAATTATTATGGAAATGCTTCTCAAATTGATCATATTATTTATTATAGCATCCAGAATTGATTGAGCAAGGATTTCCTAAATACAGTAAGAGTTTGTTCATAAGTTTTAGGAGCAGAATTAGGCCATTCGTTCCATCAGGTCCACTCCGCCATTCAATCATGGCTGATATATCTTTCCCTCTCAACCCCACTCTCCTGCCTTCTCCTATAACCACTGATACATGTTAACATGCCACATGTTAAGCTGGCATGCTTGGAACTTCCATTTTCCAGACAATTGAATATATTCCAATTAGTGCTCCCAACATATTTTGAATTAATATTACAAAGTAGTATAATAAAGATTCCAGCAAACAATGTGTGTTTCAAGCTAATTTGGGAAATGGGATGTCAGAGAATTTCAAGGGAGTACAGGAAGCGGAACCTGCTAAGTTTCAAGAGAGTGCTGGAAGAGCAACTAGATCTGTTTCAAGGGAGAGTGGAAATGGAACCTCATTTGGTTCAATGAGAGGGCATGAACTGGGACCCAGCTCTGTCAAAGTGAAGGTGGGAGCTGGGGCCTAGGCCTGTCACGGAGGGATGGAATTAGCTCCCAGAGTGCCAGAAGCTGATTCATGGAGATTTCCAATCAATTGGATAGCAGATTATCAGAGTTTTACTCTATGTAGAATACCAAAGACAGTCAATCAGTTATCAAAACCTCTGCAAAATCTGTTCCCTTCCCATTTCTGTCCCAAGCCAGATCTTTCACACCATTGATGTTGTGTTTGACATGAGTTTTTGTCTACATATAATAAAACTCTGATATCAGCTGTCTGATTGTTCAGAAATGTCAGTGATTCAGCATTGGTTCCTGCAGTGTAAACTCATCTGGGTTGCTGGAAAAGTTATTATAATACTGCGTAACATCTTAAAAGATAATTCAAAGCATGTTGGAATATTAATTGGAATAACATCGAAGAGCTTGGAATAATCCAGCTGCACCACAGTGCAGGATAATGGAACTTTTACTGTATTACTCCATTGCCAAATCTTCCTTGTAATATTGCCTCTGTTTCACTTTTCATTAATGAATATTCATTAATGACTGGATAATTATATCTTCGTGTTTGGATGAGTGATATATTATGGGTTACTATAGAAATAGCTTATGGACAGTTCTCATGAATGGAACCCTTGCATTCCCCAAGCACTGCCTGTAAAGGCCGTTCACACAGTCCTAGTTTTAATGGGTCCACCTCTGATAACTGATTTAAACTTTCTAGAACATAATCTCTAGAATACTCTCTCTAAAACTAATCACATTTTAAAATTTCTACTCTGGCACAATTTCTTTGATAAAGCCTTTGGTCATTGTTTCTAACAACGATTGGGTGAGAAATTATTTTAGTAGTTTTTTTGAGGAAAGTAGTTATTTCAATAGAAATACTAGAATTTAAATACTAAGTATGGTGAATGATTATTGAAGTATTTAAATTTGTGGGATACAGTGTCTGCCATGTCTTAAAGATAAATTTACTGCATTTTGCCAAATTTCAAACTAGAATATTGGTGTGATGACAAACCTAAACAAATGTCAACCAAGAGATTAAAATATATCCTAATAAACAAACAGCTCATCATTACTTTGTGAAATATTCGACAATTCAGAATATTCTTCACCATTGTCAAAGACAGTTCTGTTAAAATTTACTTCATAAGATCATAAGAGATAGAAGCAGAATTAGGCCATTCGGCCCATCACGTCTACTCCACCATTCAATCTATCTCTCCTAACCACATTCTCCTGCCTTCTCCCTACTTATACTTATTGTCTGAATGTACATTATCAGTACTAGGTAACTAGTATTTCATACAAGTTTAATGTTGCTAATCAATTAAAAAAAAACATCTGGCTGTCACATCAGTTCTGGCAAGTTAATCAGTTCACGTCTGGTCAGCAAACATTCTGTTCAAGGGACCACTTAGGAAACCTAGAATGTAAAGGAAATGGACATGTCTGGGGCTCAGTTGCAATGCTTGAGGGGTAAAGTGATTTTGGTTAAGGAGATGGATTGAGGGGTAAGGAGGAGATGGTCAATGAATAGTTGGGGCAGATAATTTAGCAGCTGGGTTGGCACATAGGTCAACTTCAAAATTTTAATGGGCCAGAGATGGAACCTCTGGGTATTTGGGCTATTGAATTACTTAACTGTGATCCGCATGAGGCAGGTTTCCAACAGTTTTCCATGGGTTAACTAATGCTGAATAGATTTTTCAAACATTGCAAATATCCACTTGAATGGACAAAATATTTCAGTGATGTGCAGGCAAAAGGAAAAGTGCAAAGCATTTCATGTTTTGTTGTATTTTTTGTTGTGAATTTTGAATTATACAATACAAAAAATTGAGCATTTTGTGATTCAATTCTAGATGATAATTCCTTTGTGGAATAAAAGCAAACATTTTGTTATCACAAAAAATTGAGCATTTTGTGATTCAATTCTAGATGATAATTCCTTTGTGGAATAAAAGCAAACATTTTGTTATCAATTATCTTCTATCTCACTCTATCAAAGTTTAAAAGTTTTTGATAAATCTATTGAATGTTAATTTTCAAGTATTATAGTGGATATATGCAGATGTATGTAATTCAAAGGAGAAACAATGAGAAAAGTATATCTCAACATGTTGACAAGATGAAGTTAGTAGATTTATAGGGGGATTGCACGGCAGGCAAGGTCACTGCCCCTCACCCGTACTGTTGCCACGCAAAGCCTGCTGGAGGGCACGCTGTGTACTGCAGGCAATCACTTACTCTGGTTTTCAGTCTTTTTCGTCGTCTTTTTCTTCTATTTTATGTTTGGAACGACTTCTGTTGTGGAACAGTTCGCCAGTCCTAATGAGAGGGTGTTGCAATTCAATTTTGCGGCTGCACTTTGCTCCTCCGGTTGGTCTTCTCCCATCAGCGTGTCTCCGGCTCCCTCTCGGCGCCCCGAGTGTCCCGACACCTCTTCCCGTTCCTGCGCTCCTCGCTCCTCCACTACTCGCTTACTGCGACTCTTCGGCCCCTCGCCGCTCCTGCTAGCCCTCCAGCCCGTCTCGCCATCTCTGTCAGCCGGGGTCCGCTTCTACTTGGCCGGCGCTCAACACCTCGTGGCTGGGGCTGCCGAGCAGAGCCGTGGGCCTGGTCCTCCGCCTCAGCGCCCAGCCCAGCTCTTGCTGCTGCTCGGCCTCCGCTGCCGATCAGCCTCTCCCCGGCTCCTCTTCCTCCTCTTCGGGCACGACACTCCGTTCCTCATCGTCCACCGCCTCCTCCTCCAAGGCCGTCGAGCACGGCTCCCTGGGCCCTTCGCCCTCAGGCCCCGGCGGGTCGCCAACCTCCAGCACTCGCTGCTTCTGCCCCTGCAAACCCTCCAGGCCCCTCGGCTCGGGTTCTTCCCTCGGCTCGGGTTCTTCCCGCTGCTCCTCTCCCAGCTTGCTCAACCACGTCCTTTCCTCCTCCTCCTCCTCTTCTTCTCCCAGCCCTCATCTTCTCCCCCTGCCAGCCGGTCGGCGGCCCTCTGCTTCTCGGCCTTGCTCTCCTGCCTCCCTTCCCGGCCGCATTTCCCCTTCTCCCGCTAGCTGGCCAGACGTCTTCCCAGCTGCTTCTTGCGTCCGCGGGCTTGGAAGCCCTTCTCCTGGTTCCTCTTCCTCCGCCAGATCCTCCAGCTTCTTCCTCATTTTTTTACAGCACAAAAGCACTCTGATGGAAATCACACGAAGCATGTATTTTTGCATAGGTTTTTGACTATTAGTAGTAGGTTTTAAAAAATATTTCTAAAAGTAGCCAAATATACTATCCATTTTTGACTGACAGCATTTTATATTCAAGGAACCAATTCAGAATCCATGTGGTTTATTGTCAGTGGAGTGGATTTGTGCAGAGTCTTTGGGGGTTTTTTGGGGGGGGGCATCTTCTTACCCTACACATTTAAATCCAAGGGGTTTTCTTTTACCCCACATTTCCCCCAAAAGCTATTTAATTTATCGATTTCTGAATTGCATAAAATTAGTCCTGTAACCACTTGTTTACACGATTTATTGGTGAGAGTTCAATTTTTATGCCATTGGGTATTGTCAAGGGATCTCACTCCAAGTACCTATTAATTTCAAATAATTACTTCCAGTGAGGAATATCTTGCTCAGTGGTTTTCTTTTTGTAATTAAATATGAAGTTACAATCTCAGGGAAATTAGAACAGAATGCTGGAAATAATTAACGGGTTGGGCAACATGAAGAAAATGAAGTTTATGTTTGGTTGATAACTGTTCATCAGAACCAAAAGGTCGTTGACTTGAACATATTTTTCTTCACTGACTTGTGTATTTGCAGTATTTTCAGTTTATTTTGCATTTTTAGCATCTTTTGTTTTTCTGCTTCACCATGCAGTCTATTGTCTTGTCTATTGTCGAGTTTAATGTCATATGCGCAGGTAAGTTGAGGTAATGAACATTGAAAAATCTATAGGAAAAAAACTGCAGATGCTGGTTAAAATTGAAGGTAGTCACAAAATGCTGGAGTAACTCAGCGGGTCAGGCAACATCTCTGGAGAAGAAAGAATGGGTGACGTTTCGGTTCGAGACCCTTCTTTGTAAACCCTAGTTTGTATCAGCATCACAGGCATGCAGACTTGGACAAACACACTGGTAAAAATGTACAGATATATTATTTCATACTCGAGCATCAGAGATGTCATTCTTTAGGAAACGAGGGTTCCCCTCTTCTTTTATAGATGAGGCTCTCACTTGGGTCTCCTCCATATCCTGCAGCTCCGCTCTTGCTCCCCCTCTCCCCATTCGTAAAAGGGTAGAGTCCCCCTTGTCCTCACCTTCCACCCCATCAGCCGTCGTATACAACAAATTATCCTCCAATATTTCCGCCACCTCTAATGGGATCCCACTACTGGCCACATCTTCCCATCTCCACTGCTTTCTGCAAAGACCGTTCCCTCCGTAACTCCCTGGTCCACCCGTCCCTTCCCACCCAAACTACCCCCTCCCCAGGTACTTTCCCCTGCAACCGCAGGAGACGCAACACCTGTCCCTTTACCTCCCCCCTCGACTTCAGCCAAGGACCCAAACAGCCTTTCCAGGTGAGGCAAAGGTTCATCTGCACTTCCTCCAACCTCATCTATTGTATCCGCTGTTCCAGATGTCAACTTCTCTACATCGGTGAGACCAAACGCAGGCTCGGCGATCGTTCACTCAACACCTTCACTCAGTCCGCCTTAACCAACCTGATCTCCTGGTGGCTCAGCACTTCATCTCCCCCTCCCACTCCCAGTCTGACCTTTCTGTCATGGGCCTCCTCCATTGTCATAGTGAAGCCCAGCGCAAATTGGAGGAGCAGCATCTCATATTTCGCTTGGGCAGTTTACACCCCAGCGGTATGAACATTGTCTTCTCCATCTTCAGATAGTTCCTCTGTCCCTCTCTTTCCCTTCCCCCTTCCCGTTCTCCCACTGTCTTCCTGTCTCCTACTATATCCTACCTTTGTCCTGCCCCCTCCCCTGACATCAATCTGAAGAAGGGTCTCGACCCGAAACATCGCCCATTCCTTCTCTCCTGAGATACTGCTTGACCCGCTGTGTTCCTCCAGCATTTTGTGTCTACCTTTAATTATCCATAAACTTCTAAAAGAAACAAAACTTTCAAAAACCAAGACATTCGTGCAAAAACATAATAGGACATAAACACAAGACTATAATGTTCCATTGTCAAGGTGGGATTACGGTTATGTAGCTTAGTTCAAGAACCTGATAGTTGTGGGAAAGTAGCTATTCCTTAACCTGGAGATGTGGAACTTTGGGCTTCTGTACCTCCTGCCCGGTGGTAACAGTGAGAAGAGGGAATGACCTGGATGGTGGGATATTTGATAATGGACACCACTTTCTTGAAGCAGCACCTTACATAGATGCTTTCGGTTGAGGGGAGGGCTGTGCCTATGGTGGACTGGACCGAATCCACCACTCTCTGTAGCCTCTTGCATTCCTTTTGAAATTGCCATACCAGACCCTATTGCAACCAGGCAGGATGCCTTCTACAGCACTTTTGCAGAAGCCCAAGAATTTGAAGTCGCTATTTCTCTCCACTTCATTCGCTCTTGTGTCAGCCGACGTTCTGCCATCGCTTTGCCACAGCCAGTGCCATATCTGTGCCTCTGTGGTGATCATCTGCAGTGCATGCCTCTTCGCCGCAAGTTAGTAGGTGGTCCATCGTCTGTACCTCTCCACAGTTACATTTGTCAGAGTCCGAGAAGCCCCACTTTTCAGGTTGAGTCCGCAACGTCCCACTCCATTGCAGAGGCGGTTTAGGGCTTTCCAGGTAGTACAAGGCAGGTGGTGTCCTGGTGCCATCTGTTGTTTGGTTTTGGTACCTGGCACGGTTGGCTCTAGTTCCATGAAGCTGTTACGACTCTTCAAGCTTTTCTTGGCATGTTGATGATTGTGCAAGGGGTGATGGGGTCTATGTCCACATTGAAGCGTTCTACTGCAGCTGCCCGATTACGAGTTTGAGATGGTTCGTCGATGCCAGCCAGCTCGTACAGATGTGATTTTCCTGCAGGCAGTGTTCAATGCATAGTCCACCTTGCGTGCATGTTTAGAGCGGCTCCAGACTCTGCCACTGAGTAACAGAGCGCCAGGGCTGCAGTGCGGATTGTTGTTGGGTCACTTCCAAATGAGCTGTTTGCCAGTTTTTCAATGACATTGTTCCGGGTGTTGACCTTTGCCTTGGTTTTCCCAACATGTTGGCGATATGATAACGTGCGATCGAGGAGCGCACCTAGGTACTTTGGGACTTTGCACTGTTCCAACAGGACATCATTCCATCGCATCTGCAGTTGACATTTCGCATCCCGATTCTGGAAGAGGAAAGCTGCACTTTGCGTTTTTGTTGGGTTTGGACGCTGGGAATTCTGTTGGTAGTATGTTGTCATATTCTGCAGAGCAGCCTCTAGTACGGTCTCAATCTGGCTGAAGTCTGAGGACTGTGTTGCGATGCATAAATCATCAGCATACATATACGATCTAGAATTCGGGGTGATGGGTTGTTCATTGGTGTATATATTGAACAACGTTCAATCCACTACCAACACACTGATGAAAACTGGTATGTGGTGTCCTGTATTCCCAAGTCTGAAGTCAACGATCAGTTTCTTGGCCTTGTTGATATTGAGTGAGAGGTTGTTTTTGTGGCAGCATTCAACAAGGTGTCCTTGCTCTCTCCTGTGTGTTGACGCATTTAATTGCATTGTTAAAGGATTGATTAGGAACATTGTGCACATATCTTTAGTGTAGTTTGGAGATACATCGCGGAAACAGACCCTTTGGCCCACCGAATCCGCGCTGACCAGCGATCCCCGCACCGTTACACTATCTTACACGCATTTGGGACAATTTACAATTATACAAACCTGTATGTCTTTCAAGTGTGGGAGAAAAATGGAGATCCTGGAAAAAATCTACACAGGTCACGGGGAGAACGTACAAACACCATACAGACAGCATCCATAGTCAGGATTGAACTTGTGCATCTGGAGCTATCAGGCAGTAACTCTAACATTGCCTCACCGTGCTGTCCTTTCCATGGCCTTTCATCCCCATCACTAAACTTTTCTTTCAATAAGATAACCTTCAATATTGTGTTTCTCTAATTTTGAGCTCTAGACCATTGCTGATTTCCTTTATCAGTTTGTCTTCAAGAACCCAAACTAAAATGTAGGTATGTACCGTCAATAGACAATTGGTCTATTGGCCTTTAGGACCAATAGGACAATAGGCCCTTCGAGCCAGCACCACCATTCAATGTGCTTATGGCTGATCATTCTCAATCAGTACCCCGTTCCTGCCTTCTCCCCACCTTCTCCCCATACCCCCTGACTCCACTATCCTTAAGAGCTCTATCTAGCTCTGTCTTGAATGCATTCGGAGAATTGGCCTCCACAGGTTGAATTCCACAGATTTACAATTCTGACTAAAAAAGATTTTCCTCATCTCCGTTCTAAATGGTCTACCCCTTATTCTTAAACTGTGACCCCTGGTTCTGGACTCCCCCAACATTGGGAACATGTTTCCTGCCTCTAACGTGTCCAACCCCTTAATAATCTTTGTCAAATGTTGTTGATAAAGCATTTGAGAAGTGCTAGATCAAGCTGTTATATAATTGCAAATTAGTGATGCATGTTTGCAGAGCATTCTCTAATAAACAGAACAAAGTAGACCTACCATAGGTTAAATTTATATTCAAAACTGATAGTTTGCAACAGTATTTAATTAGTTTATAGGAAAGAAAACTGCAGATGCTGGTTTAAATCGAGGGTAGACACAAAATGCTGGAGCAACTCAGTGGTTCAGGCAGCATCTCTGGAGAGAAGGAATGGGCGATGTTTCGGGTCAAGACCTTTCTTCAGATTAGTTTATGTTTTATTAATAAAAAGTATCTCTGTCAAAGCAGTTGTATTTGAAAGACAGCAGTGATGCTTATTTCCTTTGATTAGTGGATTTTTCAACACTTCCATGACTACGCAGACTTGTTTTCCCTGTTAGCCCTCTGAGGAGACAGTAATCTGAGGTGTCAATCTTTATAACATTATACGTTTAAGGAATTTTTGTAAACTAAATTTTAGAAAAGGGACTAGAATTATTTCACCACCCACAATTGTTCAGCCTCTGTTTAAATTTACAAAGAGCTAATAAAATAAACCCTGTTGCTGAAGTGATTTTTCATGTTGAATAATCATATTTGATATATAGAAAAAATAACCAGGTAAACAAAATTGAATGTGGCTCACCCTCAAAAGCACAAAACCGTGTTGGTTACGAGTTTGTGGTCCTTACCATCAATATTAATTTCATCCTTGTTCCAAATATTTATTTTCTGGATAGGTATTAAATCTGTAATATCTGCAATGTTGAATACAATAAATCCACAAATAACTTCATATGATTACGTTAAACATGTGAGTGTGATGCATTTATTCCATTAATTTAAGATTGTTTTAAATTGAGACTACTGATATTAGCTGGGTTGCTCTGTGTTTCTCAAATACCATTTATTGAATTGAATGTAGGAATTTTTGCAGTGGCCTTTAATCCTAAAATGTTCTTAAATTGATCTCTGTTGTTTGAAGTAGATGAATTTAGTCAGTGATCCATTGGTATTTTAAAGTTAGGAAAAATGTTTTGATTTCCTATTGCAATGTAAAACCTGGACAATTTTAAGTTTACATTAAATGTAGTAGATGGAGACACGAGATTGCAGATGCTGGAATCTGAAGCAACAAATAATGTGCTGGAGAATTTAGCAGTTCAAGCAGCAACCGTGGGGGGGAGGGGAAGGAACAGTCACTGTTTTGGATTGATATATCAACAATTCCTCCCCCCACAGGTGCTGTTTGACCCGCTGAGTTCCTTCAGCAGAAGATGGACACAAAAAGCTGGAGTAACTCAGCAGGACAGGCAGCATCTTTGGAGAGAAGGAATGGGTGACTTTTGGGTGGAGACCCTTCAGACACGAGTTCCTTCAGCAGATTGCTACTTGTGGTGTATATCTTTAAAATCACTGAAAATAGTACTGTTAAATGATTTTCCAATATTTCTGCTTTATATTTATGCAGGAGGGCGATATCAACTAGAAATTAAAATCCCAGAAACGTATCCATTTAATCCACCAAAGGTGAGACTTGACTGCATGTGTTCACAGATAATCTAGCGGGCATTTACTTGCAATTTTGAAAGTAGCCTTTTTATATGTTCTTTAGACTTAATGGACACTTAAATGGAAAGTCTTTCAATTTTTTTTGGCCAAACCTAAACAATGTCAATCATTTATTGAATCTTCGAACAAATTTCACATTTTTAGAATGTTGTTAACGTCTCTTAAAAGACTTTTGCTTTCTGTTCCTTTTACTGATAACCTGATAGTACACTATTAAATTGCACTCTATTGTTGCCTTTCGGGTGAGACATTAAACTTATTTGAGCCTCTAGAATGATGTAAAAATAATTGGGAATTCTCTTGCTAACCTGGCCGATATTTTTTTTTACACAACTGTACTTAACATTTCTAAAAGACATTAGCTGATTAATTATTTAATTGGCATTAGCGGGGTTTTGAGATGTGGAAATCATTGCTACAATGGCTTCAGAAGTACTTTATTAGTGTAAAATACTTGGGATATTCGGAAGTAATTTTGTTATTTTCTGAGTACATTATTTTTTGGGTTTCTGTAAAAGCAGAAATTTGATTCCTCAAGATTTTATTTTTGCATTCACTCTGCTTTTTGCCCTTTATCTCATTAGCAAGGATTTATTTTCATAAATCGTGGAAGGGGTTACATGAATAAATAAAGTGAAACATACATGGCCATGACCTGGGCAGGGAGAGGGGATAGAGATTCCATTTGCTTACACTATAGGAGCTGCTTCACTTTGTAAGTGCTCAGTATATATGGATACAGATTTTTTTTCTATTGGAAATTAAAATATGGAAACCATTAGACGACCAAACAGGCGAGCTACAAAATAATATTCTAATATTGAAAAATATTTATCCAGGCTTTGTATATTTCCCAGTTATTCTGCTATTCTCTGTTTTTATTGCTACCTCTTTCTACCAAAGCCTTCTATTTGGTGATCACACACAATAAATAGAAGCAAAAAAAAATCTGTACATTTTTGGGATTTACTTGGCGCTTAGCGATGCTGGGTCATTTCTTGCCTCTAACGTTTGGAGGAATCAAGATAAATTTTAGTATACCATTGAGATTATTTGTTTTTTTCCTAGTTTACTGGCTTGTCGTGTTCTCATGATAAAATTAATTGTGTTTTTTTTCAAATAATGAAAGTTGAATGGCAAATATTTTTAAATGATTGTTTCAGATACGAATTATTAAAAATATTTCTGAAAAAAAGATTAATAAGTGCGGTACTGTTTTTGGTAGAGTTTTAGAATTTTAAATTTTGTCCTATGCATTGTGTGTAGCTTCTGCAGCGTTATTTACAATTTTAGATTACTATGTGTCAATTATACTTCCAAAATAGCCTGAATTGTAAGGGGTAAATTATTGGTATTTGCTGTTTTCGCTTGAATGCCTGAGACATATTCAGTAATTTGGTATATATAATTTACATTTTATTTTTCTTGTTAGCATAGGTTGTTTGCAAAAGTTTTCAACCACAGTTAAAGAATAGGGAATCAAGCGATTCATAAATATCCATTTGTGTTAGAACATAGAACATAAAACAGGCCCACAATGTTTGTGCCGAACATGATGGCACGGTAGCGCAGCGGTAGAGTTGCTGCTTTACAGCGAATGCAGCGCCGGAGACTCAGGTTCGATCCTGACTACGGGTGCTGCACTGTAAGGAGTTTGTACGTTCTCCCCGTGACCTGCGTGGGTTTTCTCCGAGATCTTCGGTTTCCTCCCACACTCCAAAGATGTACAGGTATGTAGGTTAATTGGCTGGGTAAATGTAAAAATTGTCCCTAGTGGGTGTAGGATAGTGTTAATGTACGGGGATCACTGGGCGGCACGGACTTGGAGGGCCGAAAAGGCCTGTTTCCGGCTGTAGATATATGATATGATATGATATGATATGATATGATGCCGTTAATCTAACCTCCATGTGCATGTCTAAAAGCCTCTTAAACGCCACTATTGTATCTACCTCCATCACCACCCCGGCAATGTGTTTCAAGCCCCCAATACTCTCTGTCCCACACATCTCTATTAAACGTTCCCCCTCTCACCTTGTTGCTATGCCCTCTCGTGTTTGGCGTTTCCACTCTGGAAAAAGGTTCTGACTGTCCACCCTACCTATCCTCTCATAATTTCAAATATATCTATCAAGTCTCCCTTCAACCTCTGATGTTCCGGAGACTTGCCATGGAAACTATTTTATGAGAAACAGCTGTCAATTTGGTTGATTGCAAACACCACAGATTATAGAAAGCAGATATTTGTTCATATGTGTTCAGAAAATAATTTTACAGTTTTTCATGGCATTTAAGGAATTGGAATTAGAATTTATTTTACCACCTATGAAATATCAATGAAAATGATTGTATCTTGCAGGTTCGGTTTATCACAAAAATTTGGCATCCAAATATTAGTTCAGTAACAGGAGCCATTTGTTTGGATATTCTGAAAGATCAGTGGTGAGTTTCCCTACCTTCATTCTTGAACTACAATCAATCTGACCCTTTTTAAAATTTGTCGTCAGTATTGTTTGTTGTATCTATCTATCTAGGTTTTTAGGAGTTGTACTTTTTAGTTGCCACTGCGCAATATCGTAAAGAATGAGGAAAAACATAACTGGGGCTGTTAAGGAATGTTTCAAATGAAAGTAATTTTAAAGTTATTGTATATTAAAAGTAATTAATAGTGCCTTTAGAATATTTTGTTCTTTCAACATTTAATAACATATTATCTTTGCTTATAAATTTGAGATTTGAGTACTTCTGAAATCATAAACAAGATAATTATATTGCTTCTTACTGAGCATAGTTTTCCCTTTACATTGTTTTTGTTGGCATTTTCTATTTCTCTAAACCCCAAATTTTCTTTATTTTGTCAGTGTTTTATTGTCTTCCATTTTTGGCAATGATGGATTATCAAGGGGTGAGAAGAAAATCAAAGTCAAATCAGTCGCCTTTATATCTTCCTTGTTGACAGCCAGTTGGTGTGCACCGGATCTGTACGCCGGATCTTTAGCCAAATGCAGATGCAGCCGGTTCATTGGATTTGGTTGATTCGATTTTGTAAAGTAGTTTGTATATAAATGGCAGAAGTGTAGGAAATTCTGACTATAATCCCTGCATTCAGTGATCTCTTGCCTGTGCTCATCTGAAGAGGTCTTACGAATCTAATTGTGCATATTAACCTTTTCCGATGCCACCACATGTCTCCACATGCCCTAATTCTCTGATATTAGTTTGTTGTGATTAGTTATTTTGGAGTTTTCTGGCTTGATTGTTGGTAGTACTATTTCTGCTTTACATCCAGTAGCTTGCCAGTCAAAGATGGACACAAAATGCTGGAGTAACTCAGTAGGCCATGGAGCATCTCAGGAGAAAAGGATTTTTTCTTATTCCTATTCCTTTTCTCCAGAGATGCTGCCTGATCTGAGTTACTCCAGCATTTTGTGTCTATCTTCAGTTTGAAAATTCATACCTCCAGATTCAGGGGCAGTTTCTTCCCAAATGTTATCAGGCAACTAAACTGTACTCTCACCAGCTAGAATGCAGTCCTGACCACCCATCTGCCTCATTAGAGACCTTGAACTATCTTTAATAGGACTTTATCTTGTAATAAATGTTATACCCTTCATCCTTTACGTGTACACTGTGGACGGCTTGATTTGTAATCAAGTTTTTTTCTTTGAAATGGATAGCACACCACAAAAAGATTTTCACTGTACCTGGGAACACATGTCAATAATAAACTAAACTAAAGCTTTAAAAAAAAAAAACCATATATCAAGCATATCACTGGGTATGTCTCGATGGATGAAAGCTCTAGTTCTCCCACAATGGGGGGGGGGGGGATTTCAAGTGCTCTCTCGTGATTTTGTCTGGGTTAAAGGAGGTGCCGGACCACCAGTTGCCAGAAAACCGATGGTGGACCTGTAGTATGTTGGAATATACTTTGTGTCTGGGTGAATGCAGCTCCAGTAACCCTCAGTATTAGCACCATCCACCCTTGTCCAATTGACAGATTGTGGCAGGGATGCCAAATATTTGTTGTCACTGGCACCCCATGGCTGCAATGTGTACCATCTGTTCAATACATTACAGTAACCTATCAGCTATTCAGACTGCATACTTCAACTCTCTGATTTTCACCACATGCAGTAAGGCCTGCAGACATGTGGGACACTTGCAATAAAGATTTGGGTGAGGGATTGAAGGCTTTGTGGCCATGTTTGCGGATGATACGAAAATAGGTGGAGGGGCAGGAAGTGTAGAGAAAGCAGGGACTCTGCAAAAGGACTTGGACAGGTTGGGAGAGTGGGCATGCCAAGATTGAGAGTGATCAGCCATGATCGCATTGAATGGCGGTGCTGGCTCGAAGGGCTGAATGGCCTACTCCTGCACCTATTGTCTATTGTCTATTGGCATATGGATAATAGTGTTGCAAAGTGTGGAGTCGTGCATTTTGGTGGTAGGAATAAAGGCGTAGACTATTTTCTAAATGGGGAGAGAATTCAGAAATCGGAGGTGCAATGGGACTTGGGAGTGCTGGTGCAGGATTCCCAAAAAGTTAATCTGCAAGTCAAATCGGTAGTAAAGAAGGCAAATGCAATGCTAGCATTTATTTCAGGAAGGCTAGAATACAAAAACAGGGTTGTAATGCTGAGACTCTATAAGGTGGTGGTTAGGCAGCATTTGGAGTATTGTGAGCAATTTTGGGCACCATATCTGAGGAAGGATGGAGAGGGTCCAGAGGAGGTTTACAAGAATGATCCCAGAAATGAGTGGGTTAACATAGGATGAGTGTTTGATGGCACTGGGCCTGTACTCGCTGGAGTTTAGAAGAATGAGGGGGGACCTCATTGAAATGTACCGAATAGTGGAAAGGCTTGGATAGAGTGGATGTGGAGAGGATGTTTCCACTAGCAGGAGAGTCTAGGACTAGAGGTCATTTAAGGATGTTCCTTTAGGAAGATGAGAAATAATTTATTTAGTCAGAGGGTGGTGAATCTGTGGAATTCTTTGCCGCAGAAGGCTGTGGAAGTCACGTCAATGGATATTTTTAAAGCAGAGATAGATATATTCTTGATTAGTATGGGTGTCAGGGGTTTTGGGGAGAAGGCAAGAGAATGGGGTTGGGAGGGAGAGATAGATCAGCCATGATTGAATGGCGGAGTAGACTTGATTCCCCGAATGGCCTAGTTCTGCTCCTATCACATAACCTTTTGGCCTAATAAGGGCAGTGAGCTTATGGGAATGTCACTGTCTGCAGGCTTTACCCCCACGCCTCTCGTGTCAGACACTATCCTGGCTTGCTGCCTGACCCATTGAAATTCTTCAGCACTTTGTCTTTTTTAGTAAGCCAGTATCGGCAGTCTCATGTGTCTCCAGACAGTGGTTCATCAGGTCCTCTTGCACAGAAGTTAGTTTCTCCACCCAACTATTTCCCTTTCCAGTTCCTCCTGCTGCTTGCTCACAAGTAATTGCTCCTTCCCTAACCTGTAAAACTCAACTTCTCCAGCAAAGGTATCGTAAACCAAGAACTGAATTTATGCTGTTCTCTGTCATGATTTCCTGGGTTTGAAGAAATGAAAGTTATCTTTGGTGAAGCACAAGGCTTTTTTAATTTGATATTTTTCATTGTTGTTGCTGTTTTCTTCTTTAAATTTAAGATTTGTTGTTGACACTTAGTATGTATTCCTAAACTGGAATGTATTTAACTGGAGTCAAGATATTGTCGGGGCAGTATAAAGTAAATTTTAATATTTATTCGTAAGATACTGCAACTGATCAAAGATCAAATCTCTTGCACAAGTGCTGACATTACTTGCCCTCTTCCCTTAGACCTGCCATTTATTTCCTTTGAGTTACTTATCCTACTCCCATTTAAATGCTACAATTGAATCTTCCACCATTGCTGCTTTGGGAATTACATTCCAGATTCCACTTGCTGGATTTGTAAAAAATAATCCCCAGTTACCTTCACTGTCTCCTAATTCTTGATCCCTCCACCAATGGCACGGTGGCGCAGCGGTAGAGTTGCTGCCTTACAGCGAATGCAGCGCCGGAGACTCAGGTTCGATCCTGACTACGGGCGCCGTCTGTACGGAGTTTGTACGTTCTCCCCGTGACCTGCGTGGGTTTTCTCCGAGATCTTCGGTTTCCTCCCACACTCCAAAGACGTGCAGGTTTGTAGGTTAATTGGCTGGGCAAATATAAAAATTGTCCCTAGTGGGTGTAGGATAGTGTTAATGTGCGAGGATCGCTGGGCGGCGCGGACCCAGTGGGCCGAAGGGCCTGTTTCTGCGCTGTATCTCTAAATCTAAAATAAATCTAAATGGGAGCACACTCTCTAGCATTTTAAGTGCATTGCTCAGACTCTCCTCATAGCCTCTGCTCGAAGGAATACAGCTCCAGTTTCGGTCATCTATCCACACACCCCAAAGTCCATCATTGCTGGAATTGTCTAAGTATGCTCTTCTGCACCCTTGAAGTCCTTTTATATCTTTCCCAATATATGATCATATGTGTTAATATATGTTGATGGCCAGGCCCAATCCTAATCCTCTGTTCATAGATCAGCACAACATAGGAACAGACCCTTCAACCCACAATGTCTATGCCAAACCTGATGCCAAGTTAAACTAATCCTCTTTGCATGCAGGTGATCCATATTCCTCCGATCCCTGCATAACCATGTGCCTTTCTAAAACCCTCTTAAATGCTACAATTGCATCTGCTGTGAACCCAGGCAGTGTATTCCAGGCACCTGCCACGGTGTGTGGAAAAAAAATTTGCTCTGCACATCTTTAAACCTTTCTTCTCTTACTTTAAAACTCAGGTCTTTGACGTTTTCACTTTGGACAAAATGATTGTGCCAGTCTACCCTATCTATTCCTCTCATAATTTTACGTACTTCTATTAGGTCTCCCCTCAATCTCTGACGCTCCAAAGAAAGTATTCCAAATCTGTCCATCCTCTCCTTATAGCTCTCTATTCCAGGCAGTATTCTGGTAGACGTCCAGTAGACTAAAGGAGAGTTGTATCCTTTACTTTGTATTCCTTACTTTGTATTCCTTATTCCTCCTCTCTACTGGAATATGCCAGGCCTGAATTCTGATCAGGTGGCTTTTAAACACTCTCACATACGTATATGAAGCCCAATAACAACCGCTAATTTTCTCTACCTAGCTCCTACCTAATAGTGCTGTAATCTGCCATTTTAGTACCTTCCCGCAAGGTCCAGACTTTATCCAAATTCACAACTTTCTTAAAACTTAATGGAGTTGTGATCATTGTTTCCAAAATGCTCTCCTAATGAAATACCAGTCACCTGGCCAGGCTTGTTTCCCAATACAAAGTCCAGTATGGTCCCTCCGAGAGTTGGACGATGCACGTACTATTTCAAAAACCCTTTGTGGATACACCTTACAAATTCTGCACCGTTTAAGTCTTTATACTAAGGAAGTCCCAGAAAACAAATTAGAAGGATGAGAGGAGATCTTATCGAAACGTATAAGATTATTAAGGGGTTGGACACGTTAGAGGCAGGAAACATGTTCCCAATGTTGGGGGAGTCCAGAACAAGGGGCCACAGTTTAAGAATAAGGGGTAGGCCATTTAGAACTGAGATGAGGAAAAACTTTTTCAGTCAGAGAGTTGTGAATCTGTGGTATTCTCTGCCTCAGGAGGCAGTGGAGGCCAATTCTCTGAATGCATTCAAGAGAGAGCTAGATAGAGCTCTTAAGGATAGCGGAGTCAGGGGGTATGGGGAGAAGGCAGGAACGGGGTACTGATTGAGAATGATCAGCCATGATCACATTGAATGGCGGTGCTGGCTCGAAGGGCCGAATGGCCTCCTCCTGCACCTATTGTCTATTGTCTATTGTCTAAATCAATTTTAATGGTAAGCTTAATTTGTTTCCTGCATATTCTAGAATGTTTAGTAACAAACATTTAAAGATAACAGAGTTCATATTCTCATTTTATAACTAGTTGTGGAAATAAATATTGTCTTTAACATTTTACATGTGAGGAGTACATCTCAGCAACCCGGAGATACTGGCTGAATGATGGTTATTCTTGGTATCGTGGCCATATCTTGATCATTGATGCCAAGCCCCCCTGCAAATCTTCTGAAATCGATGATTAATAGTGTCCACCTTCTCACTATTTTTAAAGGCTATCGAATAGATTACGAATTTTCAAGAGTGAATTGTTCAAGAACTAACTAGGATTTTTAAATTAATGGAGCTTTAAACTTTGTTCACCGACCAACTGTATGTTCTCAATCATGTTTCTAGGGCAGCTGCTATGACTCTACGGACAGTTTTATTATCGTTACAAGCCTTGCTGGCAGCGGCTGAACCAGATGACCCACAGGATGCAGTAGTTGCACAACAGGTTAGCAAAGATTTGCCAATAGCAAATGCAATTAGTTGACTTGCTTTTTAATCTTGACAAAATTATTGAGGGGTTAACCATTAATGTTGTTAATCTTCACTATCCAATGCTATTTCACAAAAGTTTATCCAACAATGAAAATAACTGGCATTGTACCAAATGTACAGACAGAGGAGGTAACTTCTGCACATGAAATTGCAATTTAGCATTACTTTTATAAAAATCTGAAGAACACGTCTATGGTTTAAATTACTTCTGTCTCTACCTATTGATAAATAATTATGGTCAGTATGAAATATACGGTAATGTTTAGCTTACACTTAAAGCTAATTTACTTTAAAATGTCTTGAATAATGTTTAATAAAGACTAAATAGAATATGTTTAGAGAAATTTAAGAAGGAAGAGTAATCCATAAGGTCCCTTGGTCCTGCTCTGCCATTGAATACAATCATGGCTGATCTGGCCTTTGGCCTCAATTGCAACTACCTGTCTGATTATTTTATTTTAGCGTATTACCCAGAACCCCTTGCAGTCCATCAATATTAGTTTTGAACAAATGCAGTGAGTCGGCATCGACAGTCATTTTGGATAAAGAATAACAATGATGGAATACTGGGAGAAAATATTCTTCTTCATCTCACCCTTAAACACCCATCCCCCAATTCTGAGTCTCTGCCTACATTTAGATTTTCTAACCAGGGAAAATATTCAGGGAAAAGACCCTTCTTCAGACTGATGTCAGGGGGGGGGAATCACAAAATGCTCGAGTAACTCATCCTTTCTTTGTCCCGCGCCCCTGACATCAGTCTGAAGAAGGGTCTTGACCCGTAACGTCACCCATTCCCTCTCTCCTAGATGCTGCCTGACCTGCTGAGTTACTCCAGCATTTTGTGATACCAAGGGGAATATCGTGTTTTTCTCAAAGTTGTGCCATTTCATCTTTTTGTTAACTTGAGGTCTAGTTGGGACCCTGGTTAAATATGTTTTAAACTAATAGTTTTAAACTGTTACTAAATTTAAATGTTTTGTGAAACCATTTTTTATATTCACTCAATTTTTAATTTAGAAATCTATTTGTTCTTGGAGGATTTTTCAATGGAATTCAATTGTAGAGTGAAGAGGATCGCTAATCTTGGAGTTGACCAGGAATTGAGGATTAATAGCAATGTCTGGTGTTAATTCAATTGTTTGAAAATTAGTGGAAAATTCTGTGATTGTATATTTGATATTAACTCTTAATCATTCTGATGGAGTGCTTTCCTTTCATGTCCATTTTGTCTTTAAAGATTTTTTTTGCACCTGAGAGGATGAATGCCTGGACTCCGGAGTCATTTGATGTTCAATGTTACATGATGCTTTTTTTATTAAACAAAAGGCTGTTAATTGTCATTTGTGAACCAGGTTTAAATTTTAATCCATTAGGTCATTAACTCCTCATCATGGCAATTTAAATGTGTTTCTTTACTGTCCCCATTTGAACAGTAGATTTATGGATTATGTTCTTTCTGCAGTACAAGCAAAATCCAGAGATGTTCAAACAAACAGCCAGACTCTGGGCACACGTGTACGCTGGAGCACCGGTACCTAGCCCTGAGTATACTAGAAAAGTAGACAAATTGTGTGCTATGGGCTTTGATAAAGTGAGTAATAAAAGTGATTTTAACAACATACAATAATAGATCATTTAAAAATAATTTCACACTTGTAATTTACTTTTAACAATTTTATTCTGATTCTGCATTTATAGTTTACCTGCATTTTACGTGTGTTCTCATTGGGTTGAATTGCCTCAAAGTGTTTGACAAAATGAACTGTTGGGAAAGGGATGGAATGAAAACTGAACTTAAAATATAAAATTGTAGCTACATAATTTGTTTCTTAGAATCCCGATTGATGCCAGAGGAAGGCTGTGGTTCTGCTGAATACTACTTCTGTCGAAAGAAAAGTGTTCTGTGACAAATGTCTGGAAACAAACAGTTCCATATACACCGATCAGCCAAAACATTATCACCACTGACAGGTGAAGTGAAGAACATTGATTATCTTGTTACAATGGCACCTGTCAAGGGATGGGATATATTAGGCAGCAAGTGAACAGTCAGTTCTTGAAGTTGATGTATTAGATGCAAAAGAAATGGGCAGGAGTAAAGACCTGAGTGACTTTGACAAGGGCCAAATTGTTATGGCCAGATGACTGGGTCGGAGCATCTCTGAAACAGCAAGGCTTGTGGGGTGCTCCAGATCAGCAGTGGTGAGTACCTACCGACAGTGGTCCGAGGAGGGACAATCCACAAACCGGCAACAGGGTGTTGCGCGCCAAAGCCTCATCGATGCGCGAGGTCAACGGAGGCTTACCCTTCTGGTCCGAACTGACAGAAGGTGGCACAAGTCACTGTGGCACGTCACAGAAAATTTTAATGGTGATCACATGAGGAATGTGTCACAATACACAGTGCATCGCACCCTGCTGTGTATGGGCTGCACATGGAGGACCAAAAGCATATTAGGCAGGTGGTCATAATGTTTTGACTCATCAGGTCATAATGTTTTGGCTGATCGGTGTATTTTCCCATTGGAGGGAGGGAAATTTAGATTTCAAGTTTAAGTTGTGTGTATATAAACCCTATTGTTTTAGGACTTCTCTATTATTTGTTGGCTTGCACACCAAACTGCTTGATATTTCTGTAGTACTGAATTATGTATGCATAATTCTATTTTCCTCCCATTTTCTAGTTAATTGATACTGTGTCTAGTGCTACCAATCCAAATGCCATCAGTGCAACTCCAATGGCTGCTCTTTCTAAACCCATACATTTCCAGGGTCCCCAAGATTTATCCTTGTTTAATTTCCCCAAATTTACATGCTCCTTTTTGGTGACATGGTAGGCAATTATGCCAGCTTTCAGTTTTATTTTTCTGTTTTTTTTGTTATTTTTCTCTAGCTCTTTATCATTTTTCTCAAGTTTTAATTATACTTTTGGTTTAAGAATGCTTGTGCAGTGAAAAATCAGGAATCAATTACAACTTCATTGGGAAGTTTCTATTTCCCAGCTCAGTTTCTGAGATAATTTGTGCAAACCCATGGAAAGATTCTGTGGTGTTCTGAACTAACATTATGTCATTAATTCAAATGCGTACAGATATTTGGCAATAACAGGGATGTGAAACCCTCTGCAAATGTTATAAATGAGAATGTTTGATGTGATTTGGATAGTGAATGTGGTAGTGAAAGCACACAAACCTGAAGTATAAACAGTCTGAGGCAAACAATTAGGATTTTTTAATCAACCTAGTTGTTGAATGGTCTAGATTTGTGCCCGAGTTGTCTGGATGTTGTCATGAGAATTATTCGGTGATTTAGTTTGTAAGAATATTTATACTAGTGTGCTACTAATCAGTCATGGAAAATTCTTGCTAGTGAATGAATTTGCACTTGTTTTCTCAGGCGCACGTTTGAGATCTGCTGGAGGCATTTCAAATCTGAAAAACAGTTCCATCATCATTTAAGTGTTTAAATAACTTTTATAAGGCAATTTGGGTCGCAGAATTTCAGCATGCCAAGTTAACTATAATTTTTGATACACTTTTTGGTGCAAATTTCTTGCAATAAGTGTGGTTATCAGCTCCCTCTGTCGTAGTGAAATATTATTAGTGAAAGGATTATTTTCATATTTTATACACAGAACCCTGAAAATGTACCTCATTGAATGTGGTGTAACTTGATTAAATGATGCACTGATTCATCATTACCGATCTCTTTTATTGGCTCATCAACAAACTCTCAAAGTTTATCCATCTTTACCTTGTGTTTTTGATATGGATTTCAGTTAGGAAATAGTTTAAAACGGTGCCTAAGAATTAGTGCTTTTTCTGTTAGTATGGGAATTTTTTAACGTTCTTCAGCCTGATGTCAGCATTGTCACTGCCTAAGAACTAATGCCAAGAAGCCAGTGATGTTGGGACAAGTGAGATCCTGATCATAGAAACAATCCACAGTACCTTGTAAGCTTTTGGTGTGCATTGTGACTTCGATATCTGGGCCATTTTACCAAGGGATTTGAAGTGATATACTTTATGCTGTGGTAGTGGCATAAGACACATGTGCAGCTTTCATGAATATTGAATGTAGCATCGAAGTGTAGCCAAGGGTTGCAACTTGAGTTCTATGAAATGTTTGACGAGGTGGATATCTGACATGCACTGTGAATGTTACTTCTCACCCAGTTTAATATTGAATGTCAATGAGGTTATGTTGTACTTAGGAATCAATAGATTGTTTCATTGTTTGAATGTTGTGAATAGAATGCAATGCTCTGTGGTCTTCCAAAACACATACCATGGGGTATGTTCCGATTGTAGGGTGGAAAGAAGCTTGATTAGGTCTTTAATATTGCTTTTAGGAGAGAGTACAGGGTTGACATAATTTGTTTCTGCTAATCAGTAATTTTCCTTTCTACTGCATATGAATCAGCATGAGGAGAATTTGACTGCTTTTTGACTGCTGTGTGACATCATGCAATTCATGATGTCACACAGTAGAGTGCTGCACAATGTTGAGGATTTTGCATCTCTGACTTCTGTCAGAGTGATACAGTGTGGAAACAGGCCCTTCGGCCCAACCAGCCAACACCGGCCAACATGTCCCAGCTTCACTAGTCCTACCTGCCTGCGTTTGGTCCATATACCTCCAAACCTGTTTCACAGTGCAGTCAGAAAGTATTCAGACCCCTTTTACTTTTTCCACATTTTGTTATGTTACAGCCTTATTTTAAAATTGATTAAATTCATCTTTTTAATCATCAATCTACACACAATATCCCAGAATGAAGAAGCAAAAACAGGTGTTTAGAAATTTTTGCAAAGTAATTAAAAAGAAATAACTGAAATATCACATTTACATAAGCATTCAGACCCTTTGCTATGACACTCAAAATTGAGCTTGGGTTCATCTTGTTTCCATTGATTATCCTTAAACTACAACTTGATTGGAGTCTACCAGTGGTAGATTCAATTGATTGGACATAATTTGGAAAGGCACACACCTGTCTATGAAGGTCCCACAGTTGACAGTGCATGTCAGAGCAAAAAAACAAGCCATGAAGACGAAGGAATTGTCCGTAGACAGAGACAGGATCATGTCGAGACACAGACCTGGGGAAGGGTATAAAACAATTTCTGCAGCATTGCAGATCCTGAAGAGCACAGTGGCCTCCGTCATTCTTAAATGGAAGAACTTTGGAACCACCAGGACTCTTCACAGAGCTGGCCGCCCGGCCAAAATGAGCAATCGGGGGAGAAGGACCTTGGTCAGGGAGGTGACCAAGAACCCAATGGTCACTGTGACAGAGCTCCAGGGTTCCTCTGTAAAGATGGGAGAACCTTCCAGAAGGACAACTATATCTGCAGCACTCCACCAATCAGGCCTTTATGGTAGAACGGAAGCCACTCCTCAGTAAAAGGCACATGACAGCCCGCTTGGAGTTTGCCAAAAGACATCTAAAGGACTCTCAGACCAAGAGAAATAAGATTCTCTGGTCTGATGAAACCAAGATTGAACTCTTTGGCCTGAATGCCAAGCGTTACATCTGGAGGAAACCAGGCACCACTCATCACCTGGCCAATACCATACCTACGGTGAAGCATGGTGGTGGCAGCATCATGCTGTTGGGATGTTTTTCAGCGGCAGGAACTGGGAGACTAGTCAGGATCGAGGGAAAGATGAACGGAGGAAAGTACAGAGAGATCCTTGATGAAAACCTGCTCCAGAGAGTTCTGGACCTCAGACTGGGTCGGAGGTTCACCTTCCAACAGGACAATGACCCTAAGCACACAGCCAAGACAATGCAGGAGTGGCTTCATGACAAGTCTGTGAATGCCCTTGTGGCCCAGCCAGAGCCCGGATTTGAACCCGATTGAACATCTCTGGAGGGACCTGAAAATAGCTGTGCATCGACGCTCCCCATCCAATCTGACAGAGCTTGAGAGGATCTGCAGAGAAGAATGGGAGAAATGACCCAAATACAGGTGTGCCAAGTTTGTAGCGTCATACCCAAGAAGACTTGAGGCTGTAATCACTGCCAAAGGTGCCTCAACAAAGTACTGAGTAAAGGGTCTGAATACTTATGTAAATGTAATTGAGTTATTTATTTTTAATTACTTTGCAAAAATTTCTAAACACCTGTTTTCGCAAGCCATAATGAGTTCAGTGTAGGGTTACTTGATGTGTAAGAAGGAACTGCAGATGCTGGTTTAAACCGAAGATAGACACATCTTACCAATAGCCTGTTTCCTTTATCATTGTTACTTTTTTGCATATCTTTCATTATTCTTTATCTCTCCACATCACCGTCTATATCTTTCGTTTCCCTTATCCCTAACCAGTCTGAAGAAGGGTCTTGGCCTGTAACATCACCCATTCCTTCTCTCCAGAGATGCCTGTCCCGTAGGGTTACTTGATGGTTGGTACAGACTTGAGATGGGTCAAAGGGCCTTTACCTGTGCTGTGCAACTCTAACTCTAAAACCATTTTAAAATTAGCTATAAAAGTTTACTTTTTCATTTTGTGGCGCCCATTGTGTAATGGTAGAACAAATTTTCAGTTGATTATATATATCCCCCAAATGGGTAGAAGAGAAAGATGTGCAATGGCTTCTAAGTGCTGTTCAACGCGACATAGATGGTTTGCTGACCTTGATGTTTAATGGTGTTTTAATTTTGCTGGCATCAAATGTGGGACTGGCCTAATTACACAATATGCATTTGGTATTGTTGCTCCAGTGCAGTCTGGATAACTTGTAGGCTAGCACTGCCATTGACCTTTGCATGCACAATTAATCTCAATGTTAAGGGAAAAAGATGAACCAAGTAAGTGTGTTCTTCGGTCTTCAAGTAAAGGTATGGTAAAACAGTTAAATTCTAATGGTGCTTATTTTCTAATGCACTCCTTTAGAATGGTGTTTTCAGTACTGGTTTAAACAGGATGCTGCTCCAAAACATCTGAAAATGTTACTTGTGGACCACAGGTCCTCCCCCAATTTACAAACACTCGACTTGCATACAAGCCCATTCAGAAGACCGGCGAGATAGATTTGCTGGCTGCTGCAGGCATTTTCTGCCATGTGATAACTTTGCAGCCACATTCCAAAATGTGAATTGTTCAGTCTAGGAATAATTCTCAAGAACGGATCCCTCCATTATGGCGTTATACAGTGCAACTATTTGTGATAAGACCTAATAGATACTTCTGCTTTAGAAAACATTGTTTTTACTCTGGCATTTGCAGTTTTTGACTTTTGTATTTCTTCTACAGAATGCAGTAATAGTGGCCTTGTCTTCACAATCCTGGGATGTGGAATGTGCAACAGAACGACTGCTCAGTAACTGAGGAATTTGGGATTACTTCTGTAGCCAGATGTCCATTCATTGACAAACACCTCTGCCCTTTGTTCTTACAGGGTTCTGCATAGATTCCATTTTAAACATCACTGTAATACGTGATAATCGCTTTAAACAAGACTGGATTCGATGCTCTGTAAATAAAGCTCTCAAAAGATCTGTGTAAATTAAAACAAAGGGGAAACGTGAAATACTTTAAGTTTTTTTCCTACTCTGCATTGTAAGGATCCTGAGTTGATTTGCATTCATCCCCGAAGATGACACAGTACACCTGCTTTAGTGCAGTTTAACAAAATGACCAAGGTTTTCAATTGCATCAATTTGTTCTTGATAAAAACATGTAATGTTGCCTACATCTTAAAATATGGTTGTTTTCTACTTTTTGAATGTGTCATGGTTAATAGGTAGCCAGTGCTTCTGATCAAACTTTCTATTTGGTTTGCTATTTACTGAGAGGCTGCTTCACCATTTAATTGTGGCAATATTGCACGTTATCCTGGAGACATTTTCAAGAGTTAAGTCTTCATGGTTACCAAATCAAAGGTTGAGGCATTTGCCTGATAATGAATGGATTACTTGATTATTCTTCCATGGTTACATTCTTCTCCTAAAGCCTTTGCTATGACACAGTCAAAAAGTCTTGACACGCTAGGTTTTCTCAATGGTTGTAGCTGTTAAGTAATGTGGTAACCACTTTCAATTACTTGACAGGTACTTAAATATTCAGTCCCAGCTTGAGCGTCACATTTTCTATAATTTACTTTGGAAGCTGTGGTGGCTGTTCTCTTGCTGTACATAATTTAAAGTTCACTTAGAAATAGAGGTGTGTTATTGATCAGATTGTCTGCACTCTATTGAGTATCTCTGAAAGTTCCAATAATGGGATATTTCCTGTATATACAGCCAAGCTTTCTATTCGTATTAAAATATTTCATCTTGAGTTTCCACTAACGTTGGGGTTATTTAATATGATCGATTTCTGAATTTGAGACATGTATTAATTTTGTGGAATTGAAAAAAAAGAAAAATTTTAAGTTGCACGTGTCTATTTTCAGAAAGGATTTTTATTTGCTGACTAGTGCTTGGAGATTAGAACAGTAGTCATTCCAATATCATATCTTTAAGAAAATATCTATTTCTGATTGCTTAACTGAGGAACGGTGCATCCTTTAAACATTCACATTGGGAATGTGATGAACTGAACTTTCAAATTGTAATCTTTGCAGTCAGAAGAATTTGACTTGATTTATCAGCCTTGTTCAGTCTTATCGGTGACTACAGGCAGAGAAAATGCTGCAGTATCTCAGTGGGCCAGGCAGCATCTCTGGAGAGAAGGAATGGGTGACTTCGAGACCTTCTTCAGACAATTTGTCTATTCGGTGACTATTTGTACTCTATTTTCTGGAACTGCAACTCTGCCAATCTCATTATATTTGAATTGCAAATTCTGTCGTCATATGAAATTTCACACTTGTCAAGTATCCCATTTGCTGTAACTGGCAGCTGAAAAAATTATCTGATCAGCTGTGTCTGTGTTTGGAATAACAGAAACGGATCCCTGCGGAGCATCAAGTACTCATCTTTACTTACCCCATTTTCAGGCACAGTCTTCGCCTTCCATGCCGTGGCTACACCACTGCTTGTCTAGATACTACTTAAATGTTGTCAGAGTCCCTGCTCCCACCACCCCTCAGGCAGTGTGTTCCAGTTTTCAACCATTCACTAGGATGGAAAAATTCTCTAGGCGTCCCTCTATACTTACAACTCCTTATCTTAAATCAAAACGTTCTAGTTTTAGACAGTTCTGCTATAGGGGAAACATTTTCTTCGATCAATCATGTACACCCCACATAATTTGGTATACCTATATCAGGTTTTCTCAGCTGCCCCTGCACAAAGGTAATGGTGTTGGGTAAACTGTTGGGACTGAAGGCAGATAAATCCCCAGAGCCTGATGGTCTGCATCCCAGAGTACTCAAGGTGGTGGCCCTAGAAATCGTGGATGCATTGGTAATCATTTTCCAATTTTCTTTTGACTCTGGATCAGTTCCTGTGGACTGGAGGATAGCCAATGTAACTCGACTCTTTAAGAAAGGAGGGAGAGAGAAAATGGGGAATCATAGACCAGTTAGCCTTACAACGGTAGTGGGGAAGATGCTTGAGTCGATTGTTAAAGATGTTATAGCAGAACATTTGGAAAACAGTGATAGGATCAGTCAAAGTCAGCATGGATTTATGAAGGGGAAATCATGTTTGACTAATCTGGATTTTTTTGAGGATGTAACAAGTAGAATGGATAAGGGAGAGCCAGTGGATGTGGTGTATCTGGACTTTCAAAAAGCATTTGACAAGGTCCCACACAACAGATTAGTGTGCAAAATTAGAGTACATGGGATTGGGGGTAGGGTATTGACATGGGTAGAGAACTAGTTGGCAGACAGGAAGCAAAGAGTAGGAATTAACAGATCCTTTTCAGAATGGCAGGCAGTGACTAGTGGGGTGCCACAAGGCTCGGTGCTGAGACCCCAGTTATTTACAATATATATTAACGATTTAGACAAGGGAATTAAATGTGACATCTCCAAGTTTGCGGATGACACCAAGCTGAGTGGCAGTGTGAGCTGTGAGGAGGATGCTATGAGGCTGCAGGGTGACTTGGATAGGTTGGGTGAGTGAGCAGATACATGGCAGATGCAGTATAATGTGGATGAATGTGAGGTTATCCACTTTGGTGGCAAGAGCAGGAAGGCAGATTATTATCTGAATGGTGTCAGATTAGGAAAAGGGGAGGTGTAACAAGACTGGGTGTGCTTGTAGATCAGTCACTGAAAGTAAGCAAGCAGGTACAGCAGGCAGTGAAGAAAGCTAATGGCATGTTGACCTTCAATGCAAGAGGATTTGAGTTTAGGAGCAAGGAGGTCCTACCGCAGTTGTACTGGGCCCTGGTGAGACCGCACCTGGAGTATTGTGTGCAATTTTGGTCTTGAGGAAGGACATTATAGCTATTGAGGGAGTGCAGTGTAGGTTCACCAGGTTAATTCCCGGGATGGCGGGACTGACAGATGATGAAAGAATGGGTCGACTGGGCTTGTTTGTATTCACTGGAATTTATGATGAGGGGATCTTCTAGAAACATATATAATTCTTAAAGGATTGGACAGGCTAGATGCAGGAAAAATGTTCCCCATGTTGGGGGAGTCCAGAACCAGGGGTCACAGTTTAAGAATAAGGAGTGGGCCATTTCGGACTGAGATGAGGAAACATTTTTCACCCAGAGAGTTGTGAATCTGGAATTCTCTGCTGCAGAAGGAAGTGGAGGCCAATTCACTGGATGTTTTCAAGAGAGAGTTAGATTTAGCTTATAGGGGTGAAGGAATCAAGGGATATGGGAAAAAGCAGGAACAGGGTACTGATTTTAGATGATCAGCCATGATCATATTGAATGGCGGCGTTGGCTCGTAGGACCAAATGGCCTACTCCTGCACCAATTTTGCTATGTTTCTATAAACAGAGCTTACTTTTGTACTTTTAACTGAGATGCATTATCCAAAGCAGCATCCTGATCCATCTCTGAGGCATCCATTTCAGTGCAACCATATCCCTTCCTGTTGAGTAGTGACCAGAATTGTTTGTCGTACACCAGCCATTACCCAACCAACTTTTTATAACCCTGTTTCATAACCTTCCAGCTCTTGTGTTCTGTGCCCAACTAATGAAGGAAAATATCTTGTATTTCTTCATCACCACATCTACTATGCTGCCACCTTCAGGGATCTTTGGATGAAGACTGAGGTATTTTCCTCAACATTCCCAAGGCCCTACCATTCATTATGTATGCCCTCTATTTATAAGGCCTGCCATAGGACATTACCAGGTATGTATCAGGATTAAATTCGATCTGCCATTGCTCTGCTCATTTAATCAAATAAACAATATCATCCTGAAGCCTGTGATTATTCTCCTGACTATTAATAACCTCTCTAAATTTCATGTCATCAGCAAAGTCATGAATCTCACAATGTACCATTTGGTACATTGACTCATCAGTTGGGGTTTTGAATATAGAATGTGTAGGAGCAGATGGTGATTTAAACTGAAGAAAGACACAAAATGCTGGGAGTAACTCAGCGGGACAGGCAGCATCTTTGGAGAGAAGGAATGGTTGACATTTCAGGTCAAGACCGTTCTTCAGACTGAGTCGGGAGAGGGAGACACCGATATGGAAGGGTAAGGTGTGAAAATGAAACACTAAAGGGGAGGGGACGAAACTCAAGGAAAATGTAGAATAGATCATTGTTAGCTACGGGAATATGACAACGAAGCATACAAAGATACAATTTAATCAGGAAGACAATCAGACTGGTCAGAGAACAAGGATGGAGCGAGGTAATGCAGGGGTTACTTGAAGCTAGAGAAATCAATATTAATACCACTGGGTTGTATGCTGTCCAAGTGAAATATGAGATGCTGTTCCTCCAATTTGTGTTTAGCCTCACTGATAGTGGAGAAGGCCTACGACAGAAAGGTCAGTGTGAGAATGGGAGGGGAATTAAAGTATTTAGCAATCAGGAGATCAGGTAGGTCCAGGTGGACTGAGTGAAGGTATTCAGTGAAATGATCGCCCAGTCTACGTTTGGACTTGCTGATGTATGAGTCCACATCTTGAACAATGGTTACAGTAGATGAGATTGGAGGAGGTGCAAGTGAACCTCTGCCAAACATGAAAGGACTGTTGGGGTCCCTGGACAGAGTCGAGGGAGGAGGTATAGAGACAAGTGTTGCATCTCCTGCAGCTGCAGGAGAAGGTACCTGGCGAGGGGTGGTTTGGTGGGAAGGAATGAGTTAACCAGAGAGTTGCAGAGGGAACAGTCTCTGTGGAAGGCTGAAAGGGGTGGAGATGGAAAGATGTGACTAGTCGTGGGATTCCATTGGAGTGGCGAAAATGTCGGAGGATTGTGTGTTGTACGAAAATGTTGGAGGATTATGTGTTGTATGTTACAATTATGCAACTTGGTGAGGCTACATTTGGAGCACCTTGTTCAGCAGGTTAGACCTGCAATAGAAAGGATGTCATTAAGTTGGAAAGAATGCAGAGAAGATTTAGAAGAATGTTGCCAAGGGTTATGGGGAGAGATTGGGCAGACTATGAGTTTATTTCTAGGAGCGCAGGAGGTTGAGGGTGATCTTTTCTGGTGATATAACATGAGGGGAAACAGGGTGAATGCAGTCTTTGATCCAGGGTAGGGGAATCAAGAACCAGAAGACAACGGTTTAAGATGAAAGGGACAAAATTTAATAGGAACCTTAGATGCAGCTTTTTCGCTCAAATGGTGGTGGGTATATGGAACAATCTGCCAGAGGAGTTAATTGAGGAAGGTCGTATTATAGCATTTATAGGCACTTGGACAGGTGCATGGATAGGAAGGGTTTAGAGGAACACAGGCTAAATGCAGACAAATGGGACGAGCTCATATGGGCCATCTCGGTTGGAATGGACCAGTTGCGCCGAATGGCCTGTTACTGTATGACCTGACTTGTTATTTTTGTGGGAGGCAGTTTAAGATATCTGATCATTTATGCAAAGTGCTTGCTGAGATAATCCAAAGTATTTAAACTAATTTCGGATCTCTCTAGCCCCCCCCCCCCCATTTCTGTTTGAGGACATAGTTTCTCCTTATCTATTGGCATGTAATTAATGCGAAACATATCAATTATATAAATCTTGATCTATCCTCAAGCCCAGCATGGATTTGTAAAGAGCAAATCCTGCCTGATTACCCTTATTGAATTTTATGAAGGAGTGACTACAATAATTGGACATCTAATGACGGTTTCCATAATTTATTTGAGCTTTGTGGAATTTAGGATATTAGCTGAATGGAGGAGAAAAAGTAGGGATAGTGGGCAGAATAGAGGTATTCCGTTGATTATTAGCACCTTTGGGGAAACCGGACAGAAAAATAAACATTTTGCTGTGGAGACTAGGACTGGGATCCTGGTCTTGTTTTTTTTAAAAGCTAAGCTTTCCAGGAGTGAGGTTAGGAAATGTTATTCTTCGCAACAAGGATGGTGGAAATTCGGACCAGTATTGCAATTGCATTCGATATTATGTATTTTGTTTATTTTGTATCCCTTGATAGATTTTGATATTAAAAGTGGAGGAAAGGTAGGAATGTTGTGTTGAATCCGAGCTCTGGATGGTGTTTGATGGCAGTGCCTGTGATGTACCCCGTCTGTGCTTTCCTTCCTCATCATTTTACAGGTTTCAGCCCTCGCCCTGTTTTCGACAGCATTGCACCGGTTTCAATCTTCCTTGTAGTGCAATACCTAGAATTTAAGGTATTACTCCAGATATGAATTTGCCGGCTTTATAAAGTTAACGCAACTTGCATTTCTCTCTATTTTTGGCCCTTTGTTTTGTTTGGTTTTCCCTCGGATTTTCGTGGTTTTTATTTCCTGCTCCCCCACAGTTTGTATCGAGAAGATTCTGTTTTCTTTCTTGAGCTCAAAGTTTGAACTCCACTTGTCGGTTTCTCCTAATCACGTAGTTCGTCAGGTTCAAACTTCTCCGTGTCGTACAGTTGGTTGCCGGAGATCTCGATTATACCCAATTTATTAATATAGCGAGAGCCCTATGCGCCAGTACGGACTCTTCGCCATTTGTGTAAGGGGGAATCCACAAAGAGGGCAACTCTCCCCCCGATGTCGGGGTGTAAACGTGTAATGAACGGGGAGCACACGGGCGCGTCCTCGTTTAGCCAAGCCACGTTCGAGGTTTGAACGCTCCTCAAACCATGCATGAGGTTACAATGTGGAAAGAGGCAGTCTGGTGAGTCTTTTCCCACCTCCCTTTCCTACCCCCACCCACGTCTCTAAACGCTGTGGGATTGGGAATTTTAATCTACATCCTGCCTTGATTCTGCAACGACCAATTTTTGAAAAAGTATAAATGCAGCGTGGAGAAATACCGAAAACAATGCTCCCATGTTATTGACCGGCCGCATTAAGTTAATGGATATTTAAGTTGGTGCGTGATGAGATATTCAACTATTCTGAAGAAGGTTCCGATCCGCATCATGTTCTCCAGAGATGCTGCCTGACCCGCCCAGTTACTCCAGCACTTTGATTCCAGCATCTGCAGATCCTTGTTTTCATATTCCTTGTTTGGTCCGTGCACGCTTTATTGTTAAAAGGCTCAAAAATTGTTAATGAATCGGAATTTTCTATTTCAATGATGTGACATATTTTAGACATCTTTAATTATTGTAATGTTCTTTCGAAGACGAGTGTTCAAGAATATAGAAACAACTCGAGCAGTGCACTGGAACTAAATCGCCGACAATCTGAACCATTAAATCTGCATCGAATTCATCAGGACACAGGTCTTCTGCATATATCAAGCTGTCCCATTTTTCATGCGATCTAACATCATATTAATGTTGGAATAATAAGTAAGATGCCAGTCTTGCTATGAACAAACGAAATCTTCATGTTATCACTGGAATTAGCTAATGCGTCCCGACCACACTGTTTAAACGCGTCTTTGTCATGTTTTGCATTGCTTCTTTGTTGATAGAACTCTTTAATTGTCATTTGAAATACGAAAACATTCTCAGACTAAAATGGTAAACATACGCAATCTATGCCAACTATTTAATAATCCTTTAAGGAACCCGTTTTACAATGGTAAAAAACAATCGATATCATTGTGATAAAGTTTGCAACGCGAAACTCTCAAGATTTACTTATGCATTGAACAAAATGTGGTAGATGTTGGATAATTACTTGTGCGGCCTCGCACACAGAATGGAAGATCTTAGAGTGGCACCGGATCAGCGCCATAGAATTTGAAATTATTGTAGATTCAGTTACTACGTTTACTGGTTTGTTTTAGAGGGCATCATTCATAGTAGAACGTAATAAAATTTATGTGCGATTAATAAGAATCCTAGGAAGTCACGTTTCAGCCATCAGTGTAATTTGTTTTAAAAGCTGTTAAAGGATTGAGTTTTGCTTTGCAAAATGTTTATTTTATATGCAAGGACTAATTACTTTCATTATTGTAAGACAAGTTTGCTCATTTGTCTTAAATTGGAAAGATTCTTAGTCGTGCAAACTGTGTAAAGATAGATTTACTACTTGATTCTAAACGGACTTACATTTAATTAACTAATTGCACCTTGTCAATAATTGCCCATCATTTTTCAATTCTTTGGTTTTCCTCTCCTCTCGTTTTAATTGGGTTTTTTGCTTAAATGATTCTTGGTGTAAAATAACTTTAAACTATGTAGTAATTAGTGCATTCTTCATTATTTTTCTCCAATCGAAGAACGTTTGAAGAACACAAAGTAATTAATATTAAAAAAAAAGCACGAGGAGGCACACGTGGAGGTCATTTTCCAATCAGTCTTTAAAAATCGTTGTTTGAAGCGCAAGGGCTATTTTTCTATCATTGGGTGGGCAATTTTCTTTCAATGAATTATAATGACTATATGATAGTGAAAGCTACCCTGGTGTAACGGGACCTTGAGGCACTGGGGACTATATAATCAGAGTTTATTGAGCCACACTTTCGTCTATCTCATTTAAATGCGATTTCCTTCAACCTCCAATCATCAAAAAAAGATGTCAATGCAAGCAAGCATCCGTGGAAGTAGTGCTTTGTAACCAGTGGTTGCGATTGCGAAATAGGAAGAAGGTAAAACATTCTAAGTCGACTTTGGGTGGTTGTTTCCCAGTCTGTTCCAAGCAGATTTACTGATATTTGTACAGCAAATGTTCTCCGTTTTAAACCAATCTCCGCCCGAAACCGTGTTAAACTTTAGCTAAATATATTTGATCCTTGAATTGAACGTAAAAGTTCAAAAGGTTTCGCCCTTAGAGTTAATGTGAATTTTCCACATCTTTCCTTGCACGGGGCTGTGAAGTGGTTTTTCTTTGGGCCTGCAATGTCTCCAGGAGTCATTGCGTGGGGATGGAGTCAATGCCCATCCCGGAGACCGTCTGCGTCTACGAGAGAAGAAGCCGTATAGTGGGGAATTTGTGTTTGTACTTATTGGAGGATACCGCATACTTTCACTCCTCGCTCCTTCCTTCAAAACAAAGGCATAGGTCTCTTTGTCAGGAGAAACGTCCAGTTTTCATTCGGGGTCATTTCCTTAGTAGAACAATGATCTATTCTACATTTTCCTTGTTGTCTCGTTTTCACACCTTGCACTTGCCTATCTCTACATCTCCCTCTCCCCCGACTCAGTCTCGACCAGAAACGTCACCCATTCCTTCTCTCCAGAGATGCTGTCTGTCCCGCTGAGTTACTCCAGCATTTTGTGTTTATCTTATCATATCATATATATACAGCCGGAAATAGGCCTTTTCGGCCCACCAAGTCCGTGCCGCCCAACGATCCCCGTACATTAACACTATCCTACACCCACTAGGGACAATTTTCTTCGGTTTAAACCAACAGTTAAACAGCATAGAAAAGGCTCTTCGATTCGATATGTCCACCATCCTCATTCGCCTACAGCTGGAGTATATCCCTTTTCTACCCATGCACCTAAATAAATGCCTTTCAAATATTGTAACTGTACAAGTCTCTACAGCTTTCCCTGGTAGCTCGTTCAATATATGCACCACCCTATGGGGAAAAAAGTCGCTCCTCAGATTATCCCAGCTACACTCGTCTCACCTGCCTGCGTTTGGTCCATATCCCTCCAAACATGTCCTATCTATGTGCCTGACTAACTGTTTTTCTTAAATGTTGGGATTGTCCCAGCCTCAACTACCTCCTCTGGCAGCTTGTACCATACACCCACCACCTTTTGTGTGAAAAGGTTACTCCTCAGACCCTCTAGTCCTGGCAACATCCTCGTAAATCGCTGTACCCTTTCCAGCATGACAACATCTTTCCTACAGTCAAGTCAAGTCAAATTTATTTGTCACATACACATACACGATGTGCAGTGAAATGAAAGTGGCAATGCCTGCGGGTTGTGCACAAAAAAGAATTACAGTTACAAATGCATATAAATAAAGTTAATAAGTTACTATTAGTGTCGACAAAAATTTAGTCTCTGGGGTTATAAAAGTTGACAGTCCTGATGGCCTGTGGGAAGAAGCTCCGTCTCATCCTCTCCGTTTTTGCAGCGTGACAGCGGAGGCGTTTGCCTGATCGTAGCATCTGGAACAATCCGTTACTGGGGTGGCAGGGGTCCCTCATGATCTTGCTTGCTCTGGATCTGCACCTCCTGATGTATAGGTCCTGCAGGGGGACAAGTGTAGTTCCCATGGTGCGTTCTGCCGCACTACTCTCTGCAGGGCCATCCTGTCCTGGGCAGAGCTGTTCCCAAACCAGACTGTAATGTTGCCGGACAGGATGCTCTCTACAGCCCCAGAGTAGAAGCAATGAAGGATCCTCAGAGACACTCTGAATTTCCTCAGTTGTCTAAGGTGGTAAAGTCGCTGCTTAGCCTTACCCACCAGTGCGGCAATGTGCGTTGCCCACGTCAGATCCTCTGTGATGCGGACTCCCAAGTATTTAAAACTGCTCACCCTATCCACAATAGACCCATTTATCTCCAGTGGCGTGTACGTCCTTGGATGTTTAGCCCTTCTGAAGTCCACAATCAGCTCCTTTGTTTTAGTGACATTCAAGAGGAGGCTATTGTCCTGACACCAGAGTGCCAGATCAGCCACCTCCTCCCGGTAGGCCTTCTCATCGTTGTTGGAGATCCGGCCCACCACCACAGTGTCATCAGCAAACTTGATGATGGAGTTTGAGCTGAACCTGGCCCCACAGTCATGTGTGTACAGGGAGTACAGTAGGGGGCTAAGGACGCAGCCCTGGGGGGATCCTATGTTCAGGGTGAGGGAGCTAGATGTGTGTTCCCCCATCCTGACCACTTGGGGCCTGGCAGTGAGAAAGTCCAGGACCCAGGCACACAGAGGGGTGCTAAGCCCCAGTTCCAGCAGCTTCTCAACCAGTCTGCTGGGGACTATTGTGTTGAATGCTGAACTAAAGTCAATGAACAGCATCCTCACATAGCCCCCCTGGCTGTCCAGATGAGAGAGAGCGGTGTGTAGAACCTGGGAGACCGCATCATCCGTGGACCTGTTCGGACGGTATGCGAACTGTAGTGGGTCCATGTTGCGAGGAAGGAGGGCACAGATGTGGTTCTTGACTAGCCTCTCAAAGCATTTCATGACAACCGAGGTGAGGGCCACCGGTCGGTAGTCATTTAAACACGCTGGAGAGACATTCTTTGGCACCGGTACAATGATGGATCTTTTGAAGCATGCAGGGACCACGGACTTTACCAAGGAGAGGTTGAATATTGTGGTGAGCGCTGGAGCAAGCTGAGTAGCACAAGACTTTAGCACTCGCCCAGATATACCATCTGGGCCTCCAGCTTTCCTCGTGTTCACACGCGTCAGAGCCCACCTCACCTCATGCTCGGACACCGAGAATGTGTGCACATCCCCGGCAGTGGATCCCCCTCCAGCCTCGCTAGCCAGCGCCCCTTCGGTGCTGTTTTTAGACGGCGAGCTGGTGCCCAGAACTGAGCACACTACTCTAAATGCGGCCTCGCCAACGTCTTATGCAACTGCAACATGACCTCCTGACTTCTATACTCGGTTAGATATCATTTAAATCTTTGCTCGTGACTTTTACAGTCCTACCATGGGAAAAAGACTGGCTATTCATTTTATCTGTGCTCCTTGTGATTTCCAATACCTTTAAAACCCTTCCAGCACACAAGGGAAAAAATGTCCTCGTTTATCCCATCTCTCCTTTATCTCGAATTACCCAATCTTGTTAACATCCTCATGAATCTTTTCTGCACGCATTCCAACTTAATGACTTTCGTCCTGAAACTGCTACACACTTCTTTCTGCAACTGGCGACTACCACACGACAACCGAGTGTAGTCGCACTGATGATATGTACAGTTGTACTACATGCCCCAGCTGATGAAGGCAAGCTTGCCAAATACTTAACCACGAAGAAACAAAACTGCAGATTCTGGTTAGACATAAAGTGCCGGATTAACTCAGCGGGTCAGGCAGCATCCCCAGAGAGAGAAAAAGCATAGTTGACGTTATGGGTCGGGGCTTCAGAAGAAGGGTTCCGACCCGAAACGTCATCCATCTTTTTTCTCTGGAAATCCTACCTGACCCGCTGAGTTACTTCACCACCCCATCTATCCTTGCTGCATTTTGGGACCTTTAGATCTACACTCCCCTGTTCTACAATACTGTCCATGGTCTAATTCAAAGCAGATGCTGAAAATGTGAAATAAAATGTGCTGGAAATTCTCAGTAGGTTCAATGTTAATTATGAAAGATTATTGACCTGAAACGTTATCTCAGTTTCTCCCTTGGTTTATGTCTAACCTGCTTTAAAATGGCCAGCAGAATATTTTCAGGTATTCTTAACGGAATATTGTTGTTTCTCCCTAATTAAACACATGTTTGTCATGGATTTACTTTGGAGGAGACAAGAGGTTGTCGATGCTGGAATATGGAACAACTTTCCCTAAAGTTTAGCTGGGAGTCACGTGATTTAGTTATCACGTTATAGCATTTGTAGGAGATCGAGGATAGTGGAATAAGTGGGCTATGGCTCCTAGCTTTCCTACACGAGTGATTGCATTTAATTGACTGCAAAATGCGCATTAAGTCTGATTGATGTCGAATCCATGAATGCTGACTACACCTTTTGGGTGTTTCCTTAAGACTATGGTTGGCCTGTTTCTATTCTGGTCCAAAGGCAACCAGATCCTCGGTGGGATGTGCAGATTCTTGCAGATCTGGGACAGCGACAGGATGGATGGATGGTTTTGGAACGAGGGCTTCAGCTGTTGGGGAACAACCCGAGTGTTTACCACTTTTCTGTGTGTCTCCATTTCGATCATTCATCTACACTGACTCCCAGCTAAAATTCTTGTCCGTTTTCAAATCTCACCACTGCCTTTCCTTCCCTCGAATCTTCTTCTCCAATTTCACAACATTTTAGCTTTTCACCTTCAATAGCTCTGTGGTCAATTTATTCCATGTTACATTTAGTTCCACAATTTACTTCTTAACACTATTTCTCAAATTCTGCAACGTGTGACTATTTTATACACAGCTGCCAGATCAACAGAGACAAAGCTGCTGAAAATCTAAATTAGAAACAATAAGTGCAGAAACTACTGAACTGGTCAGTTAAGATGTAAAGAGAAACGGTTTAGATAGCGTGCAGTTCTCGTTGCTCCATTACAGGAAACACGTAGATGCTTGGATTTGAGAGTAATATGTATAAACATAGTAGAGACGTGTAGGAAAGAACTGCAGTTGCTGGTTTAAACATGATGATACAAAAGTGGTTGCAGATAGTGAAGATGGTTGTGAAAGATTGCAGCATGAACTTGATCGATTGGCCAGATGGGCTGAGGAATGGTTGAGGGAGAAATGTGAGGGACTGCATTTTGGGACGTCTAACAAGGGCAGGACCTACACCGTGAATGGTAGGCCTCTGGGGAGTGTTGTAGAGCAGAGGGATCTAGGAGTGCAGGTGCATAGTTCCTTGAAGGTCGAATCGCAGGTACATAAGGTGGCCAAAAAGGCTTTTGGCTTTCAGCAGTCAAGAGTATTGAGTATAGAAGTTGGAAGGTCATGTTGCAGTTGTATAAGACGTCGGTGAGACCACATTTAGAGTATTATGTTCAGTTCTGGGTACCATGTTATCAGGAAGATATTGTCAAGCTTGAAAGGGTTCAGATTTACAAGGATGTTGCCAGGACTAGAGGGTGTGGTTGACTAGGCTGCGTCTCTATTCCTTATAGCACAAGAGGATGAGGGATGATCTTACAGAGGTGTACAAAATCATGAGAGGAATAGATACACAGAATCTCTTGCCCAGAATAGGGGAATCGAGGACCAGAGGACATAGGTTCAAGGTGAAGGGGAAAAGATTTAATAGGAATCTGAGGGATAACTTTTTCACACAAAGGGTGTATGGAACAAGCTGCCAGAGGAGGTAGTTGCGGCTGGCACTATCCCAACGTTTAGGAAACAGTTAGACAGGTACATGGATAGGACAAGTTTGGAGGGATATTGACCAAACGCAAGTAGGTGGGACTAAGTGTAGCTGGGACATGCTGGCTGATGTGGGCAAGTTGGGCCAAAGGGCCTGTTTCCACACTGTATCACTCTGACTCTATAAACCAAAGATAAACACAGAAAGTTGGAGTACTCAGCGGGTTAGACAGCATCTCTGGAGAAAAGGAATAGGTCGAGACCCTTCAGACAGAGTCGGGGGGGGGGGGGGGGGGGGCGGGGGGAGGGAACAAAGATATAGACAGTTATGTAGAGTGGGTATAGAACAAATGAATGAAATATATGCAAAAAAGTAACAATGATAAAGGAAACAGGCCATTGTTAGCTGTGGATTAGGTGAAAATTAGTATGAGACTCAACAAGGTGACTTTGAAGCTGGTATGACTGGGGTGGGGGGGGGGGGGAATGCAAGGGTTACTTGAAGTTAGAGAAATCAATTATACCACTGGATTGTAAGCTGCCCAAACAAAATGAGAGGCTGTTCCTCCAATCTGCGTTTGGCCACTCTCTCTGACAATGGAGGCGGCCTAGGACAGAAAGGGCAATGTGGGAATGGGAATTCGCTCAGTCCACCTGGAGCTTCCTGATCTCCCAGTTGCCAAATGCTTTAATACTGAAGAAGGGTCTTGACCTGACATGTCACCCATTCCTTCTCTCCAGAGATGCTGCCTGTCCCACTGAGTTACTCCAGCTTTTTGTGTAAAACTTTGGTTTAAACCAGCATCTGCAGTTCCTTCTTACACACTTTAATTCCCCTTTCCATTCCCACAGACCTTTCTATCTTTGGGATCCTATACTCGTTTTCCTAGGCCACAGCTAACAATGGCCTGTTTCCTTTATAATTGTTACTTTTTTGCATATCTTTCATTCATTTGTTCTACATCTCTTGTTTCCCTTTCCCCTGACTGTCTGAAGAAGGGTCTCGACCTGAAACATCACCTTCTCTCCAGTTGAAATTACTCCAGCTTTTTGTGTCTATCTTTAGGTATAAGCATAGGTTGGACAAACTTGAATTGTTTTCTTTGTAGTATCACAGCCTGAGGGGAAGACTTGCTAGGTGTATATAAAATTAATGACAGGCAAAGATAGGGTAGACAGAACCTTTATTCCCCGGATGAAAATGGCAAATATTAGAGGTCGCAGCTTTAAGGTGAAATGGGGAAAGTTTAGAGATATATGGGGCAAGTTTTTTTAGTGGTAGGTGCCCGCAACTAGTCAGGAGTGGTGGTGGTGTAAGCAGATGTGATATTGGTGTTTCTGAGACATTTATAGGTAGATGAGGATGTGGGGATTAAAAGATGGATCACATGCAGGCAGAGGGCTGAGTTTAATTTGGAATAGTGTACAGTGCAGACATCATGGGCTGAAGGACTTGGTCCATCATCAGAGCTGAAAAAATGTAATGCAAAGGGGACAGAGAAAATAATTTCACAAAAATGGATGGAATGTTTAGATATGGCATGTTTAGATATGGCAGAATGATTGCCTGTAACTATTGAATTCAACCTCCAATTTGGAAGGGTGGATTGTTCCCAAGCAAAGATATTTTTGCTCTTTTTCCTTTTCTGTAACTCAAAATGCATCTCGTACAACTTTTTTACAATTCTGATGAAAGGTAATTAACTTGATATATTAAATTCCTTTTTTCTCCCACTCAGTCTGATCTGGTAGTATCAGATTGTGTTTTATATTTTGTATTCCTCCAGGTGAAAACTGATATCTTCATCTCCCCCATTAAATTATTTTGACGGCTGCATTAAATTTCCAGAGGCAGATTTTTTTGTTCCAAAGAGCTCAAACCTGCTCAATATCTCATTATTATAACTCTCGGTTCTAATGAGTTCCATGACTTAAGAATATTTCTTTTAACCCCTTTCTAGTGTTTCCATATCCTCCCTGTAACAGGGAGACCAAAACCAATGTAAGGTTGTGAGTCTATAAAGTTTGCTTTCAATATAACCAAACCATCCCAATTTTATGCAATTAGTTCATATCTAAATTGTACTTCTGATGGGCGATTCCTTTTCTGTTTTAATACTTGGTGATCCACAATGGCTAACTTACCCGGGTTTGATCCTGACCATGGGTGCTGTGTGAAGCTGACATATTTTTGTTTGACACTCCAATTTACTCCCACAATCCAAAAACATGCCAGTAGAGAAATGCCACTAAATTACTGCATCAAAGAGGAATTGATGGGTGTGTGAGAGAGGATAAGTTGCAGGGTAGAAGGAATGGCACTGGTAGGATGCTGTGGTGGGAGTCAGATTCTGAAGGGTCTCGACCCAAAACGTCACCCATTCCTTCTCTCCAGAGATGTTGCCTGTTACTCCAGCTTTTTGTGTCTACGGTTTAAACCAGCATCTGCAGTTCCTTCCTACACATAGATTCAGTAAGTTAATTTGGTGTGGAACTCCATTTCCACCTCTGTACTACAACAACCACCGCCATCTCTCTCCCCCCTCCCCCAGGTTTGTAGCCAGCTTGGTATCCATTCCATTAATAGACCCAACTGCACATAGCCAAATCATGAATTACAATGCATTCTACCGTTTCAAAGGCCCTGCATTAAAAAATAGGGTTGTATTTATTCCAAGTCACCGTGGTGCACTGGTGTTAAATGAAATAAAATGTATGCTTAAAAAGTTTGTCGTTTTTTAAAAAGCTGATTGTGCACTTGCAGATGCCACATTCTATCTTAAGTGTGAGATTATCTTGGAAACATATTGATAGAGGTTGATGAAGAAAGTATGACAATTTAGGGAAGTACATTGAATCTTACTACTGTGAAGATTCAGTTTGCATAAGATCCAATTTTAAAATTTGAAGTCATTGTGGTTGATAATTCTTTTAAATTGTGATCTTATAAAAAATACATGTAAGCAAGGTCTCCAAAGTAGAATACATTAGAAAGATATTTATTCAAAAAGGGCACAGACATAACTTGGGAGACAGAAGTAGCTCTGAGCTAATAGATCAGTTTTAACAGAACATCATAAAATTAAACTTGAAAGAGTGGAATAGAGTAATATCATTTTTGATTGTTAAACAAAATAAACTGTCAACATGCTAATAATTGGAATTAAGGTACATACATAGTTTTGTCAAAGGCTGAAATAGTCTACACTCTTTAAAAAATAGCAATTATCAGGTAAATTACCATCCTGCATTGCAACTTTCATCATCAATGCTACCCGTTTCACTAAAATGTGCAATAGAAACAGATTACACTAGTAAACTTTAACATTGTATATATTATGCATGCCCAAAAATTTCCACGTGTGTAAAACTAAAACAGTCCCAAATTTGCTTTTACCCATTCACTCATTTTCTTTAGCAATTGGAATTAACCAGAAATGAACAGCAGCACAGTAGTTGTAGCCCGTTTGAACAATAACATAGCCCGAACTGAAGATATGGAGAGATTGCAAATCCTATATTGCAGCCTCGAAACTTAATTAATTAAATATCTGAAATCTGTTATGATCAGTGATCATAAAATTCCATCTGATTGACTAGGTATTCTGATAGTCTACCTGGGTCTGGCCCAAACAAACAGTCCTGGACAGTCTAATAGTTAAACCAAACCACAATGACACAAATAATGCCACATAGACCATGCATTGGTTCAGGATACCACCAGTTCATTCTACACCTTCCTCAAGTGCAGGTAAATGTGGAGTTATTCTGCACCTTATTTAAGAAACAGCTTGACCTAATCACACTCTACAAACATGTTTTGACCAACAGAGACTCTTCTATTAGAATTCCCCAGAAATTAGAAGGCTGGTATTTATTGGTGGCCAATCTTCTCAGCCTAGCCGTATCCTGGCACCAACCATCCTTTGTAGAACGGGGCAGAGGGACATAGGAATTCCCATCAATCAACTGCATGTTCATCATGACCTGGAAATGTAATTCATGCCCATTTATTGCCACTAGGTCAACGACCTCAACCAAAACATAAAATGGGAAAAATCGTTCAAGAAATGGAAAGCTGAGTATTTCCTTTAGAGCAATTAGCATGGACGATAACTGCTAATCTATCCCTATATGCCCTACAAAATTAAATTGTCATTTTATGATACTTGTAATTTATTTGGAGTTTGATTTTACTTGTCGTCTCTGCTCCAGTTAATCATGAGTAATAAAAGATAATGCACATTTGAATCCTATTTTGTTTGCTTTCTTCATCTGTGACTGTTTTTAAGCAACATACTTAATATAATGAACACGTGTACCAATACATTGTTATCCACATTTTCTGAAGAAGCTAATGTCAGTGCATTAGGTCCAAATGAGCTACTGTTTAATTTATAACTTATTTTCAAATATCAAATAAAATCCGAGAGTTTTAACAGAAATGGTTTAATTAACAAGTGCCACAAATAACATTGTAGTCCCTGAAATTTAAAAAAAATGCAGGTGCTGGAAATCTGAAAAAAATCAGCAAAATGATGGAAACACTCAGGTGGTCAGACAGCATCTGTGGAAAGAGAAATGAGGTTTCAGGTTGAAAACCCTTTAATACGAAACATTAGTTCTGTTTCTCTTTCTACAAACATTCCCTGAAAGGTTGACTTTCCACACTTGAGCTTAAAAAAATTGTCAGTAGTTTAAAGTAATCGTCATTCCTTCTGTAAATTTAACAATGTGTAACTGGCAAGAGTTGTTATGGGGACAAAGCATTGTTGTCCAAACATTAGAGAAGATGACTGAGAAATACAAGTATTGTTTGATCACTCTTGCATTACTGGCTTTGCCATATTGCACTGCAGTAGAAGTATTTTGATCAGTTTGTAAATAGTTCCAACACTGGTAGTGTTGTGAATAAGGTCTTGAACAAACTATAAAATATGCTACTACAAAAAAAAAATTGATCTGGGAAATTTTAAGCTGACGGGTATTTCTATTCCCTGCCCCCCTCCCTTCAAGTTATAGTTATAACGTTCACATAGTAGTTATAGAGAGTTTTTCAATTATATACCCAAATCTAGACAATATCATGCGTGGGTAAAGTACTTTGGGGCAGATAAACCTGATGTTTTGTATTGTTGCATTAAATTGGTCATCTTCAATGTAGTGTGCTCTGAATAACAGTTTTTTTCTGATCACTACCAAAAATCAGTTGAATAATTTTTGTTCAGCATCAAATTAATTCTACATCTTAATGTTGCTCAATCTTCTTTAAGTGTACATCCCTGTGACCATGTAAATTCTGGACAATTGGAAAAACATACTACTTAAGAATGTTATTTATTTGGATGAAATTAGTATTTTAGAACTGATTGGCTGTACAATAATTTTTACAAAATAATGCATCAGGGCAAAAATATGGTGCAGGATAAACAAACATGTCCCATTTCAGAAATCCTGCTTTTAACATGTAATTGAAAGTATTATAACTCTTCCCCATCCCATCTCTAACGACTCTCACTCACATTACTCGATATACATCCTGGACACTTCTCCATTGAATGCTTATTGGCAAGGGTCAACAATGGGGATAAACATGACAATTTCCTCTTCTTGCCGCCTACATCCTCCCTTACGATAAAACTTAGTATCACTCAGGAACAGACTAGTTCTAGTAATAGTTCAGTTATTTATTGGAAGAGCCCACTGACACATTGAGAATTGGAAAAATGAATTACGTATACAGAAATTTATTTGTATTCAAATCATATGCATTACTTCAAAATAAAACATATTTGATCATTACCAGCATTGGTCCCTAAATCAGAATGTGACAAAACTCACATTAGTTTCTTTCCTTAATCTTTTATTTCAAGTGATTGCCAAAAAAAAAAAAAATTCCATTCACACTTTGAAACTGCAAAAGAAGCAAACCCTTTGCCAAATGGAAGCCTTTAATAGTCAATTAAAATTAGGCCACAAGCTTTATTTCTTGTGCTTTGAGGGAAAAAAAGCCCTGTGTATCACCACTGCCCTCCTTCCACTTTCCATTAATCACTCAGTTTACATCTTTCTTGGGTATTTGCTGGCAAACTAGTGGATATCACCTACTGTAATTTTTGCTGGGATCTGCTGCTATAATTAATTGGTGGAGCTCAAGAGTACATTTCTCCAGAAAATATTAAGATTTATTGGTGGGGCTTGATGTCTTTCCAAAGGCATGTTCTTTAGAAAAGTATCCAAGCGATTGTCTTTGGACATTTGCTGCCTGTTTCACGACCAAAAGTTAATTACCAAAAACGTTCATTGCTAAGATGAAAATCAAAGACTGCAGATACTGGAAATCTAAAATCCCAACAGATCACTAGAAATATCAACCGTTTCTCTTTCCACAGATGCCACCTAGCCTGTTGAGTGTTTCCAACACTGTTCTTAATTACCAAAACACTGACTCTCCTAAATCACATTTCCCCAAACATTATTCATTCTGTGGAGATGTTTCTGGAAGCAGCAAAATTGATCTGTAATGTCAATACGATTAGTCCAATACACCCAGCTAGGGGCAAAGTATACCTGCATCTTTAATTTATTTCTCAAACAGCAAATTCCCTCTTTTCCAAGTGGAACAGCAGCTTTGGACACATTCAGATTTTTTTAATATAAAGAAAACAGTAGAATCTACAAAATTCCCATTAAAATAAATACTTGCAACATCTCCGCTAAGGCTTTCCATGGGTAATAAAAGAGTTCCATTTTTACATGTTCATAATTGGATTTTGTCCCCAAGTCAAAAAATGCACAAACATCACTCAATATCTTAGCCAGACTGCCACAGTGTTATGAGTGGCAACAAAACACATACAGATAAGAAAGAACAATTCCTCAAAGTGGAGAAAGAAACCAGATGTGTTGTTTGCAGATTGTCTTTTGAATTTAATATTATGGGAGCTTGTTCGTGTGTACAGGTGTCCATAGGCCAGGCATTTGTAACCCAGGAACAGCATGCACACCCCAACCACTCGCCTCCCCACCTTCAAACGCACACATTTTCATGGAGACCAAATACTTAGGCAATTTGAAACCCTGTTCTATTCTTGATTTTTTTAAAACTAGATTTAAAATTTAGTTTCAAATAAAACAAGGGCTTTCTCAATTTACTTCTATTAATTTTCTAGGTAAAGAACATTGAATTCGAAAAGTTCCTTGCCAGATAGTGTGCAAGTCTAAAGACAAATATCATCTTTGTCATAAATTGCCAAAACTCAAGATGTTTTGTTTTCCTGCAACACAAACACCCCTTGCTCGAACTTTGACCAGCAGCTAATGAGATGGGGCGTACTTATCAGACTAGTCATTCAGCAAACAGGACAATTGCATTAAATTATTTTTGAGAGTTTAAAGCTAGGGCTATTCTGCTTAAATCATGGAATCAGATGCCAGAAACATCATTGAAATTGTACAAACTTAACAGGTCTGGTAAGGCACTATTCAGAACTGGTGGAAAATCAGTTATATGTTTTGAAAAAGAGCAAATTAAAAAATGGTACCTGCCTTGACACGGTGATTACTTGTGTTTAACTGCAAATTCCAAAGTTGGGCAGTTAACGTTTCCGTATTATTTGCAGAGTCTGATAAAATGGTGTTTTATTTCCATGCACTTAAACTGAACATGGGAGAAGAAAATTTACATAAAAGCTAAGGGATTATATACAGCGTTATTTAGAGATACAGGATAATGGAGTTTAAATTTAAAACTGATGTTGGTACTCGTCATTAAATTAAATAAAAGCCAGCCCCACGGTATGTTTGGATAACTTTGGATTAATGTAATTCTCAATTCTTTGATTTATGTAGCATTAATATAACTCAACATGAATCAGTAAACTAATCGCACACAGTAACATTTATGGCTTGGGTCTGCTCAATCTCTTAAAGGCATGGAGTTAAGGACAGCTCTCTGGTCTTTCAGAAAGGACGATGGTTGAAAGAAAATGTCATAGGCACAGTCCAACAGCTCAGGAAAAATGCATGTCTAACATTTCCTGTCTAATATGCATTTCTTGGTGAAGTGTGTTGGGTGGAGGAAAATGCAAGAGGTTCAGGTTCATGCTATATGGTAGAGATGGATTAAATTTCCCAGTTGTCTAAATAGGCTCATCCTCCCTGGACAGTTTCTCCTTCCCCGCTCCTGACTCCAGACCATTAAATTTTTTAAAGATAGTCTGAATTACTTTTAATATCCATCTCTCGCTGTTAATCTGTCCTGTTTTGGTTATTCAGGAGTACAGGTTTTGAGAGAGAGAAACAGAAACCAGGAGACACCTAAGAAGCATTTATTTCTTTATGCAACAAAAACTTAAATATGATCATGTGTACATCAAAATGTACACATTAACTACAATGAACAATGTCTGGAATCATAACATTGATGCAACTGCAAATAATTTCACCAAAATAAACAAAGATGAATGTGAACTGGGAGACAAACTAGTGAAAAATAGCTTAAAAAATTCAACATATCAATAAAACACTCACTTCAATGCATTAACAATTTGAACTGTTGAACTGTCTTCGCAAGCTGCCAAAATCCATTTTTTTTTCTCTAGAACACTTCATTTTTTACATCATTGGTTACAGAGCCTGGTAACTTGAACAACTCGTCATAAAACTGGTCTTTCAAAAGTACCTCATTCACTTCAAGATCTGATACAAAAATCTGAAACTCAAAAAGTTTCCGTTACCTTTCAGAGCAATATAGTTTTATAAGAAAGTAGAACATAAAAGGCCTCTTGATAAAATTTCATAAATTAAAAGTACTAAAAGCAGGTTTTAAAAAGTAATGTTGGGATAGAGGAAATGCTTTAAAATCCTGTTCTAATTTTGATTCTTTCCACTATTCAACGTTAGGTGAAATTCACGAAAACCCTTTAAATAGAGTACTGAACTCCCCACTGGGACCCTTGAAACCACAAATTAAAACACTTGCTTGAACATTTGAATTTGGCTTGCTGTAAAGGTTAAGCTTGACCAATGCTCAGTCAAGCTGCCAGATAGGAGAGCGTTGTTGTATAGCATGCTCGGCCATGGAAGGGAGGGGTACACAGAAAGGCGCAGCAGCCCAATTCCATCCTAGAAAGCGTGCTGGCATGTTGGCCAACTAAATCAGCACATTGGCAACTGTGAAGAAATGCTTGGATCAGATTAGCCCCACTTTCCCTGGTAGAGGAAAACACGAGGATACATTGAGGGAATAATTATTTAAAAGGCAGCATTTGCAAAACAACTGCTATCACCAGATTTAAGTCTCTATTCACAAAAAAATCCTGTGCAAGTTTCATTAACTGTCAATATGAATTACACAAAAACATTTTTGCAAACACAGATTCTGGACAGTATACAGATACAGAGATCTTGCTGAGATTCATTTTATAAAGGATAAAACAATGTGGACTCAGTGCAAATTTTAGAGAACAGTGTCAAAAATATCCCCAACTTAATGGCAGACTTCAGTATTACACCTTTTAAATCTTTACTACAACGTTTATGGCAGTAGCTTCAACATATTCAACTGCTCTTTTATCCACAGCTTTATTCTTTCACTCACCAAAATCAAATTATATTCAAATTGGGACTATTTTAAATAATACAAATGCTTCTGCTTGCAAAAATGAATAGTAACATGTGACTTTATAATGCACCATTGCCGACTTCATAAGTCAGTATAATAACTTACTTTGGAAGGTAAAACTGTTGCAGCAAATTACTAAAGCATAATTAAAATGGTTACATAAGACATTTGTAACAAAATCTTAATCTAGTGATTATTTTTAAGAGTGTCAATAATTGTTAAGTAATCTTAACATCTAAAGATACTTCATAAAAATAATCTCACGGAATTACAATGCCGACCCTACAACATTGCAAAAGTTAAATTTTCAGTTAAAATTTAAATGAATGAGTTCAATAATATCTTCTCAATATATAACCCAAACTCTGATGCAGTGTTGTCCTGATATTTCGAGGGTGAGGAGTTGTGTAAACTAATTTAAGATTTAGTATAGTATCTCAATCCTTTTATGTGGTACATTTCCCCAAGTGGCAAGGAATACTTCTTTTCTACAGCCTTTGTCTCCTTCCCTTTGGCATGGGCTTTCTTCTTACCTACACAAAAAAGGAAAATATTTTAGAAAGTAAAATAAATGTGCCTTACTAAATAGATACTTCCTCAAATTGCTTTATGCAATTATGTCTTCTATTAGATGAAAGATAAATACATTAAGGCTGAGACCCTTAATTTCCACCAATCCACATCTGAAAAATTTTGAAACCTATGATGACTAGCATTTCTCCAGCAAACTGACTAAGAGAAAATTATTTCTTCTTAACACCTTAATAATTCTATGCTGGGAATAGGCAAAATATAGACCTAGGATGTATATGAAAGCCAGACAGTAAATGGAAAAGATTTTCTTTTCAAGACACAAGGGGAGGCATGGTGGCGCAGACGTGGAGTGACTGCCTTACCACGCCAGAAACCCGTGTTCGTTCCTGACTATGGGTGCTTGCCTGTACAGAGTTTGTACGTTCTTCATGTGACCAGAGTAGGTTTTCTCCGGGATCTCCAGTTTCTTCCGACACTCCAAAGACACAGGTTTGTCGGTTAATTGGTTTTGTATAATTGTAAATTGCCCTTAGTGTGCGTAGGATAATGTAAGTGCGCAGAGATCTCTGGTTGGTGCGGACCCAGTGGACCGATACTGCGCTGTAACTAAACTAAACACAAGAAAAAAAGTACAACCAACTTTCTTCAGTACCATACTCCCTAACACATCTGATGGTATTTACATCTTTTAAAAATGTTTTCTGGAAGATAATTTAGAATAATTGTAAAAAATTCCAAATATACTGATTGTTGGGTGGTTGCATCTTTGTTTGGAATGGTGTTAAGATCCACTTGTGCCTACATGAAGATCACTTTGCCCAGATGTTAGAGTTTCAATTATCGTTAACCCAGTCACAATACTGGTGAATGAAACTGGTTCAGAGCCAATTTTAAGGCAGTCTTTAGATTGCACTGGTCCACACACTCAAAATACAAATCTTGTTTTCCTTTTTCAGATCAATGGTTGCCAAAAATAATCTTTGTTATAATCGTGGAATTTTTCGATTTGGCGAGGACTTCCTACTTTTTAATGTGGAAATCCAAATAGTGGAATTTGGTAGGAGTAGACACACCCAGGGAATCCAATTTATCCTTGACTGTAATCAAGACTGGTTATTTAAAACCCACTGCCTTGAAACATTCTTAACAGATTGCATTTGCTTATAAATGTGGCCATCACATTTTCCACAGAAACAACGTAGATTTTGAATCAATTTTGATTGTGATGCTAGTTAACATAATCAAGATTCGAATTTCTGCGCTTTGACTGTGATTGCCTATTTTACTCAGAAACTTACTTCAGGAATTAATGTTTTGCTAAAGAGAGAAAATAATGACAGTTGATCTTGACTGGGTAGTACAATGGCACAGCTGATAGGGCTGCTGCCTCATAAGTCCAGCAGCGGTCAAGTTTTAATCCCGACCTCAAGTGTTGTCCATGTGGAGTTTGCACGTTTCCACTGTGATCAAGTGGTTTGCCACCAGTTGCCCCCCACATCACAAAGATGTGCAGGTTCGGAAGTTAATTGGGCACTGTAAATTGCCCCGAGTGTTGGGAGGCAGTAACATCTGGAGGTAGTTGATTAGATTGTGGGGACAGTGGATCACAGGAAGAATTGTGGAAGAATGGGATAGATTTGTGAGCTGGCACACGTGTTCAAATGGTCTTCCCCAATGTTGTAACAAAATATGATGTATAATACAAATACACAAAGTATTCCATTTGGACATTTTTACTTACTATAATGACACTACTCTTAATGTCAACATGCTATCTCCTCCAATAAGACTTTAAAACTGCTCATTATTACTACTGCACCTTTAGGAAGCTTCCCTCTGCTAGCTTTGGGTTATCAATCTCATTCTGACTGCTCTCACAGGATTTGAACAAATCCAGTTCCTCAGCTGAACTTTCTGGAGTTGACTCTAGTTCCATCACTGAGTATCCATCACTGTCCAATACCTGGATTCTGAAAAATAAGGAGGACTAGAATTCAGTAACAGGAACTTATTTTAATTCATTCACAGGACAGGGTGTCTCCTGCAAACCCAGCACTTTTGCCCACCCTTTCTTTTTCTGTAGTCGATCTGCTCTCTTCCCTTACACTTACATATTACACTTCAAGCTGCAACAACTTGATAAAACCTCTTAAGAGGGGGCAAAAGGATATAAAATCACAGAACAGATTAAATAGGGACCTGCACATTCATCAGATTTCTTTCTCATTACAATAACAAATTACCTTTGTAGATCCATCTGTCTCTGTGCTGGTGCTCTCTTAACATTTGTTTCTTGCTGTTTTGGTACTTTAATAGTTGTTGTTTCTGGTTCTGCAGGGCTTTCCTGGGTGGCTGCAACTCTTTTCCTGCCTCTCCCTGATGGTTTGTTTGTATCTGCATTCTTTGCAGAATTACTTTCTGACACAGCTTTGGGAGGACGACCTCGTCTTGCTTTGGGGGGAACTGGTGCTGCAGTCTCTTCAGATTTCTTCTCTTCTGGTATCTGTTGAATATTTTCTGAGCCAGCTGCAGGTGCTGTCCTTTTCTTTCCACGTTCTGTACTGGTCTGTGGTGGTAAAGACTGTTCAGAGGACATCTCCTGTTATAAGGAGGACAGAACGTACACAGAACTATGCATAATATCACACTAGATAATTACAAGAAATGCTAACTGATGTTATTTCTGCACTTGAGTTTTATGTTAAACAATCTATGGAAAAATTAGATTAGATAAAGTTAAATGGTATTTTAAAATAAATATCCATGTGAAAAACAGGAGTGTTTTATAAAATCTCAAACAAATAAAAATGTACTTAAAAAGAGAATGAAATATTCAAAACCTCAGTCGAAAAATCACTGATATAACATACCTAATGAATTCGCCAAGATCAAATTTTACTGAGCTGGGATTAATACCTTTTCTTGTTAGTTAACAATTGTACGTAAAGTGAAAGGTGGCTAGAAGCATAGAGGTTATTTTTCTGACTGGGTGACTAAGTGCATATAGTCTCCACATATTTGTTTCAAGCCAGCACTTTTCCTGTCATGTGGCCATGTTCTTTATTTCAGAATGATTTCTGCACTGCTCTGATAGACAGACTGCAGTAGAGGTTGAAATGACTTCATCCTCTTCAACTTCATTCTATTAAATCTTTGAGAAGGAACACTTTACAAAACTATAATGCCAACATTAAATTTTTCTTTGAATAGGCTGGGGCAATATGCTTCAAGATGACACTAAGCTAGCAATATTTCATTCTCCTTAAAGTTTTTTTAAGATCTGGATGCAAGAATGAATGTCATGGTGACCCAGAACCCTGCACCCAAACAAAGTACCTTATTTTTAACTGGTTCATCTTTCTTGTCTGTTTTAGCTGGGACCATTGTAAGCAATATTACTGGATGTTCTTCATTTTCGCTAACTTCAGTTTCTGGAACTTCTGAATTTTGTTCCCTGCGATACAGTAAATAAAAACAATTAAGTCATCAGCAATCCATAATAACCAATATGATTTTTCAAATCTACACCTAACAGCAGCAGCTTTAATGAAATTTCCATCTGTAACTAACACTAATGAAATGTGGATGGAGCCCTCACCTGTGCCTCCTCTGTGTCCCGCAGTCTAATCTCGTCTTTCCCTCCCCCCCGCTCACCCCCTGATAAAATAGGGATAAGCGATTCTCTGATCCTTGCCGTTCACCCCATTAGCCTCCACAGCCAACACATCATTCTCCAACATTTTTGCGAGCTTCAATTACATCTTCCACCCTTTTCTGCTTTCTGCAAAGATCATTCTCTCCGTGACTCCTTAGAGCCATAGAGTGATACAGTGTGGAAACAGGCCCTTCGGCCCACAATGTCCCACACCGGCCAACAATGTCCCAGCTACGCGAGTCCCACTTGCCTGCACTTTGTCCATATACCTCCAAGCAATGTACCTGTCTAACTGTCTCTTTAACGAAGGGATAGTCCCAGCCTCAACTACCTCCTCCGGCAGCTTGTTCCGTACACCCACCTTCACCTTGAACCTATGTCCTCTGGTCCTCAATTCCCCGACTCTGGGCATTTACCCGATCTATTCCTCTCATGATTTTGTACACCATTTGGTTACCACTCCCTAGACATTTTCCCTTATAACCGGTGTACCTAAACCACCTCCTTCACCTCCAGTCAGGGACTCCAAGAACTCTCCCAGGCCAGACAGAGGTTTACATGCACCTATTCCATTCTTGTCAATGGCATTTGCTGCTCTCGATGCGACTTCCTTTGGTCTTGGAGACCAAACATAGATTATTAGGTAACCGCTTTGCCGAACATACACATTCTGCCTCACAGCGCAAGGTGGAGGTTTTGGTTACGAGTCATTTTAATTCTCCTTCCCATTCCCACACCGACTTGTCTGTCCATTGTCAGAATGAGGCCACATGCAAACTGAAAGAACAGCTCTTCATATTCTGACTGGGTAGCCTATAACCCAATGGCATGAAATTGAGTTCACCAATTTCAGGTAATCCCACCTAAACCCACTCATTATCCAGCTTACAAACCTAAACCCACTCATTATCCAGCTTACACACACACACACCTTACTTTCCAAACTCCCTGCCACCATCAATCATTTATTTCCCTTTTCCTCACTCCATACACTTATCACCTATTCCAACTCCAGATCTATTTTCCTCTCTCTCCTTCCCCATCCTCTAACACCCACCATCCCTAACTCCAGTTCTTCATTTACATACCATATTCCTCTCTTCTCAGTTTCCATCATTTGCATCCTTTTTCTTCTCCATTTATCACCTCCAGCCTTGGTTACTATCTCCACCCTTCTCTCCCCCAGTTCTCATCTGCTAATCAACCCGAACTGGGATCACTCGCCAGATCTTGCCCCACTCTTTCCTCTCATCTATTACTACCAGGTATCTCCCCTCTAGTCCAGACTGATGTAGAATGCTAACCCAAACCGTGACCTGTCCATTTCCTCCACAGATGTTGCCTGACCAGCCATGTTCCCCCAGCAGCTTGTTTATTGTTTAAGATTCCAGAATCTGCAATCTATTGATAACTGTTAATGATTTGGATGATGGAATTAGAAGTAACACTAGCAAGTTTGCAGATGCCACAAAGCTGGGTGGCAGTGTGAACTGCGAAGAGGATGTTAGGAGGTTGCAGGGTGACTTGGACAGGTTGAGTGAGTGGGCAGATGCATGATAATGTAGATAAATGTAAGGTTATCCACTTTGGTGGCAAAACAAGGAGGCAGATTATTATCTCAATGGTGTCAGATTAGGTAATGGAGAAGTGTAACAAGACGGTGTCCTTGTACACCAGTCACTGAAAGTAAGCGTGTAGGTAAAGCAGGCAGTGAAGAAAGCTAATGGCATGTTGGCCTTCATAACGAGAGGATTTGATCATAAGTTATATAGATAAGGCCCTGGTGAGATCACATCTGGAGAATTGTGTGCCGTTTTGGTCTCCTAATTTGAGGAAGGACGTCCTTGCTATTGAGGCAGTGCAGCATAGGTTCACGAGGTTAATCCCTGGGATGGAGGGACTGTCATATGAGGAAAGATTGGAAAGACTGGGCTTGTATTCACTGGAGTTTAGAAGGATGAGAGGGGATCTTATAGAGATGTATAGAATTATAAAAGGACTGGACAAGCTAGATGCAGGAAAAATGTTCCCAATGTTGGGCGAGTCCAGAACCCGGGGCCACAGTCTAAGAATAAAGGGGAGGCCATTTAAAACTGAGGTGAGAAGAAACTTTTTCACCCAGAGAGTTGTGAACTTGTGGAATTTTCTGCCGCAGAAGGCAGTGGAGGCCAATTCACTGGATGAATTTAAGAGAGTTAGGTAGAGTTCTAGGGGCTAATGGAGTCAAGGGATATGGGGAGAAGGCAGGCACAGATTACTGATTGTAGATGATCAGCCATGATCACAATGAATGGCGGTGCTGGCTCAAAAGGCCTCCTCCTGCACCTATTTTCCATGTTTCTGTTAAAAAGTGATTTACGTACAGAGCAATTGCAATAGGTCAAATAAATAAATAAACTCAAAGTATTCAACTAAAGTTATTATAAAGGAACCCAAATGAAAGTGGGGTTGTCTGCACAAAATGAGAAAAACAGGACTGGTATTTCAGCTCCTAATGACGACAAAGTATAATTTTATAGTAATGAATGAAAAATCCTTCATGGGAAAGCTTAATTGATTGGCTTCATAAAACAATTCATAATTGCTGATTATAATCATAATTTCATGAAAGCTACTTACAAAATAGATTCATTTTGTCCAGTAGATTTGTGCAAATTATTTTTAGTTTAGAGATACAGCGTGGAAACAGGCCCTTTGGCCCACCGAGTCCACAGAAATTTGTAAAATTAACATAAAATACATAAAATATGATTTTACAAGATAACGAAGGGCTTTTTATTTCAAAAACCAGGAATATGAAGTAATAAATGTGATTGTATTATTTAAAATGAACAGAGATGCAAATTATTAAATTCAAATTCAATGCTTTGAAAACATATTGGATATTGCTTTTAGTCCAAATATGGATATTAGATATATTTACTGCACCAACGCTGAGGTTTATTAGTTTGCAACACCTGTTACTTTAATGTAAAGGGATGCATAATCAAAATGTACAAGCACTGTGGTTTTCCAGCCAAACTACCTCTATTTTGGGTATAAAAACCTACAAAGCCCTCCATAACCTGGCCCCATCCTACCTGACCGACCTCCTCCACAGGCACACTCCCACCTGTACCCTCCGCTCTGCCGCTGCCAATCTCCTATCCCCCCACATCCGGACTAAACTCAGATCCTGGGGGGACAGGGCTTTCTCCATCGCTGCTCCCACCCTATGGAACTCACTACCCCAAACCGTTAGAGACTCCCCCACACTCACCACATTCAAAACATCGCTGAAGTCTCACCTGTTCAGTACTGCCTTCAACCACTGAAGGTCACCTCACCTTCTGTCTCCTTTCTCTGTTCATTTATTTATTTACTTATTTATCTATTTATTCATTTCCCCTATGTTCTCAAAATCTCTGTAAAGCGTCTTTGAGTATATGAAAAGCGCTATATAAATAAAATGTATTATTATTATTATTATTATAAATACAAATCAGAAACTTCCTGCACATGGTGTCCAGAAGTGAACACAATACTGCAGGTGCAGTCCAGCTGGAGCTCTAACAGCTGTAATATCGCATTATATTCCTGGTTTCTTGAAATAAAAGGCCATTTGTTAGCTTGTAAAATTGCATGTCATATATTTTATGCTAACATTTACAGATTTCTGTACTTGGACACTATGTTTGAACATTTATGCTCAACTGTTTTTCTTGGTTCTAAAGTGGATAAGCTCAATTGAATACCAATTATTGCAGTTTTGTCCATTTAATCTGTCAATGCCTATTGCAAATTATTGCTTACACCTGTTCTATGTATCATGTCACCTTGAGACCACATTTTGCCGATGAGTACCGAAACATTATCCTTACTCAATGTGTCCTCTGCATAGCGAATTCCTTATTCAAGCTAACAAGTTGCACCCAACAAGTGTCACCCTTACGTGGCACCCTATTAAATACCTATTCTAAGTAAAACCCCAAGACACAGTTCACCACTCACATTTGTACGATTTAACCTTCACAAACCCACAGGTGTTATCTGATCAGCTCATTTGTCCACACTCTCAATTATATGCCTCTATAGAAAGTCTACATACTTCCACAGGTCAAGTGGAGAGGTCTAGAACTTACATCTTATTTTTATTACCCACCTCAAAAATCTAAACTGAAAGCATATTGGAAGATCGCAACATAAAATGTTTAATTGACCACTTCATTTAACACATTACGGTGAGAAAGCATTAAGTCTTAAACATGTGCCTATCCTTGATCTTACTGAATTTTCCATGAATATTTTTAAAGCTGAATCAAATTAGGCCCCTAACATTTATTTATAGTTTTTGGCACCCATTCTTCAATTTAAAATCTAAAACAAGCTCTTCAGTAAAAAAAGACAGAGTGCTAGAGGAATTCACCAGGTCAGACAGCATCTCTGGAGAACATGAATAGGTAAGGCTTTGGGTCAAAACAGACAGATTGTGGTGGGAAAGGGGGAGGGGCAAGACAAAGCCTGGCAAGTGATAGGTGGATACAGGTGGTGGTGGGTGGGGCTAGGCAGATGGTTGGACAAAGGCCAGGGATGAAAAGAGAAAAAATGTGAGATAAGGAGAGAAGAGATGAGAATTGTGAAGCCAAAAGGAAGGAGTATAGGTGGAAAGGGGCAGGGCAATGAGGGGAAAAGAGAGAAATGGGTGTGAATCCAGGTGGGGCACAGGGAAGAGAGGTGGAAAAAAAGGGGGAAAGGGAGAGGAGAAGTAGGGCATTGTTTGTAGCTTAGTTACCCAAAATTGAAAAATTCAATATTTATACCAATCACTGTCCAATGGCTATCCAACCACTCCCAATAGCTCAGGCTCTCAAGTCCTTGCAAATCTTATCTGCCCTCTTTCCAGCTTAACACTATCCTTCCTTTAGCAGGGTGACCAAAACTGAACATGATAGTCCACATGAGGCCTCAGTAATGTCTTGTACAATTGTAATATAAAGTCACAACTACAATACTCAATACCGAGACTGATGAAGGCCAATGTTCCGAAAGCTTCTTGACCACTCCCATCTCCTGTGACGCACCTTCAAGGAACTATGTCTCTGCACTCCCAGAACCCTCTGCTGTACAACACTGCCATTCATGGTGAAGGTCCTGCCCCGTTTGACTTCCCAAAATGTAACATCTCACACTTATCTGCATTAATTTGTGCTTGTCTCTGTTCAAGGAAGAACCAGAGGGCCATGAGACCTTCCTGGTGTGAGATGGGGGTATAAAGGTAATGGAATCCCCTTTGGGATTTGGAGCTGATTTCTGTGGGGCAGGAGCAGGTAGAAACAAAGGGTGTGCCAAGGCAGTCCTGTTTGTGGATTTTAGGTAGAAACAGTGCAGGGTTGGGAACTTTAGCCTTCATCAGTCTCGGTATTGAAATCTGTGGGGGATGATGGGGGCTCAGAGAGGAGGGTGCTGTAGGGATAGAGGTAGGAGAAGGGAGAAAGACAGCATTGTGATGTTAGTATTGAAGCCCCCTGTTGGAAGGCAGGAGTAGATGGACCAAGGGGAGTCAGTAGCATGGAGACCCCTGGCCAGGAAATCATTTGAGTCGATGACCCCATCCTGGTGCGGGGAGGTTAGGATTGGCAGTCAGTGGTCCCAGCCTGCGCTCCTCAGTAAATTTGCCAATTCATGATTTCAAATTATAGCATCACCAGCACATTTTCTCTACAAGCCACTGCCTTAGCCGTCTCACATGAGCTTTAATTTTACATATATTTCCTACAATATTTTGCACTCTTTACTCTTCTTTACATCTCCCAGTCCATGGAGCATCCAGTGTACACTCTCTTCTTGCTGCAACCATCAGCAAAGAGATACAGAAGCCTTGTCTCATACCTCCAACTCCAAGAACAGCAATCCCCTTGTTCAAGAACAGCAAGTCCCCCCAACCATCAAGTTTTTGAACCTAGTCTTGCTATGGCAACGGAATACTAGACTACTTCTTTGCACTGCCACGGACTTGTTTTTTAAAATATTATTTTGCACTAATGTTTTGTTTTCTTTGCAAAGTCTTTGTCTTGTCCAACTTGTCTAATTTGTGTATAATTTATATTTTTGTCTGAGTCTATGTGTTTATGATGCAGCTGCAATCAAATGCTTAATTGAAACTGTACCTCAGTACTTATCATACAACAATAAACTTGACTGGAATGCCCACAATTTCCAGCTACTATTTCAGTTTGCTGCTTTAACCTTCAGCCAATTTGTCAGTAGTGCAACAAAGAGTAGTGTTAACTTACCTTCCCCTGTTTGTAGCTGGCGAGTTAGGTTCGGAGTTTCCACTTATATTGCTTCCTGTTTCCAACCCCGGTGTTTTGGTTTGTGGCCTTCTACCAGCAGCTGACAAAGGTTTGTTTACTGCACCCAATACTGTTGCTGGTTTGGGCTGTGAAAATTATTAAGTTCCATATGTGTCAAACAATGCAAATATATAATTTCAAATTATACATTATTTAGAAACTGATTTATCAAATAATGCAATTGCTAAATGATTTTATTTAGTATTCTCCAGTTGAAACTATTGCAAATGCATGACCTAACTGGCAAGATGAAAACTAATACATATTTAAAAATTGGGTAGATGATGTTTCGGTATATGAAATACAATCCACTGTAATTAGAGTAATCTTACTATGTAATTGTATAAAAACACATATTATATCCCCCCCCCCCCACGAGATACCAGGTGTGTGGAACATGCTAACATGGTGCCTGGGGAGATGGTACAAAGGCATGGTGCCTGGGGAGATGGTACCAGGTGCAATGGCAGTGTTTAATAGAGGGATACAGAACACAATTAGTTTATATTGGCTTCATAGTCAGTGCAGACATAGTAGGCCAAAAGGCCTATGTGCTATTTGATTTTGATGTACTGGGGGAATGCTGAGATATTAAAAATAGACCATGTTTGTTCTCCCAGGAGGACATGAGATGCAATGGTCCTACTTCGAAATGGGCATTATCACCTGTGTTTGGGTCAAATGTTCCACACGATCCTGGCCAATATTCAGTCACTGGTCATTATCACATCTTTGGGAGTTTGTTGTGCATACATTAACATACTTGCCACATTACAATGTCCTTCAATAATTGGCCTTAAGCAAGCAACATACGGCAAACATTTCTCTTTGTTGCCTATTTTATTTGTAAGCTGTACCTGTAAGCTTTTCACTTCAATCTTTCATTAAATGCAGGCAGGTATGTTAACTTTGAATACTCACAGAGTCAAATATAGAACCATTGTGTATTGCCGAGTATGACATCAGCGGAACAACCTGAACGCCCAAATTATTATTTTCCATTCATAGTACCTTGCACTGAATTTTGGATAGTATTATAATATAGAAGTGTAGCAAAGAGGGTTGTGCTGAGATTTACCTTCCCTGTGAGTAATAGCGTCTTTGCTTCATCTGACAAGTAGCACTTATTATTGCAGGAATCCTAAACAAAAAGCAAAATAATATTCATGAGGCATTAAATCTTTAATCTGTGGAATAAATATTGCAATATGACCTGTTAAAAGAGATTTACGCTGACTTTATTTTGCTACACTAAGGTTATTTCTTCCTCCTATCACTAAATCCCTTTATTATGTATACCATTCCATTCCATTTCCAAAGTGTGTAATTTGGACTATTTTCAGTCTTACATTGACCATGAATTACACATATCTGATACAAATAACCATTTTCTAATTGAGCCTCCCTGTAGTTCACTTGGATGAACTACAAGGAACCGTGAGGTGCTCTGCAACCCACAAACTCGTGGTGTGGTATTTCTCGTATACGATCAAACTGTTTTCACAGTTTAAAGTAAGCAATAAACAAATAGAAATATTAAAATACATCTTTCAACATACAGATGATAAAAATAAATAAATGCTTTCAGGTAATTTTATTATCAACTGGCATTTTAATTATGAGCTAACTCATAAGGCAGAGATAGACAAATTCTTGATTCGAACGGGTGTCAAGGGTTATGGGGAGAAGGAAGGAAAATGGGATTAGGAGACAGAGATCGGCCATGAGGGAATGACGGAGTAGACTCGATAGGCCAAATGGCCTAATTTTACTCCTATAACGTGAACTGCTAATATTCATCGTTTATTGCATGGTTAACATTATCAACAGTCATCAACAGGAGCTATAAGTACATTGTTAAGGTTTTACCCATAGATGGAAATGCACCCAAATATACTCCATAGGAAAGATTATTCCCAGGAGGTTTGGTGCCTTTTAAACTCTAAAATGTTCTACACCGTCAGTGTTTGGTCAATCCTCAGTGAACATTCCGCTTACTTTTCACAATACACAGTTGTGGTATTGATTAAAATCCCTACATTCTGTGTATAAAGATTATACAAGACTATCTGAAGCCAATACTACAGACATCATGAATTGAAAAGGGGCAGTGAAACATTAAACTTCTAATTATAGCAAAAGAGTATAAAACCAATCTTGTTAGTCAGCAACTGACCCCAACTCTCCACTTCTCTTCCGAGTAAGATTGCAACACTCAAATCCTCAAGATCATTTGAATTATAGAAAATAGGTGCAGGAGGAGACCATTAGGCCCTTTGAGCCAGCAATGCCATTCATTGTGATCATGGCTGATCATCCACAATCAGTAACCTGTACCTGCCTTCTCCCCGTATCCCTTGATTCCACTAGCCCCTGGAGCTCTATCTAACTCTCTTTTAAATTCATCCAGTGAATTGGCCTCCACTGCCTTCTGTGGCAGAGAATTCCACAAGTTCACAACTCTCTGGGTGAAAAAGTTTCTTTTCACCTCAGTTTTAAATGGCCTCCCCTTTATTCTTAGACTGTGGCCCCTGGTTTTGGACTCTCCCAACATTGGGAACATTTTGTCCAGTCCTTTTTATAATTTTATATGTCTCTATAAGATCCCCTCTATCACTAGCACTAAGGACTAATCACTAGCACCAAGATATACCCAACTTCAGTTTTGCTAGTGAGAGTATGGCAACAGAGTACCAAACACCCCCTTCTAATATATGAAATAAATGAAGTTACTTTGTCAGGTGGGGTGAAGAACTTCGCTGGCAGTACAGGATCCTTCGGAGAGTCCAGATTATATGTTGTACTTTTGCTTGTGATGACAGTAAGAGCTACATCACACACAATGTAGAGTTTCTGCAAATATAAACAGAATGAAATTTAAAAAAAGAATCGCAAAATGTAAAAAAAAAATTTGCATTCCAAATTTAATATAACCTGTGGAATTTCCAACTCCAGCTCATCTTCTGTGGGACTGTTTAAGGTAGGATGGAAATTTACAAAACATCATACGTTGATATTAAAAAAAACCTAAAATTGTAATAAAAACTTGCAACATCTTTAAGAAACAGAAATAAATAAAACTACAACTGCGGATTAACTGGATTCCATGAGGCAAAATTCTCAGATTTAGAGTATATGTCATCCAGTAAATCACATAGTTCCACGCTCAAAAGCACACATGGAAGTTTGGAATTTGTCTCCATCAAACAGCTCTGCATTGATGGCACCATTTCACAAAACACAGCTTAACCTAACTCCACCATTAAAAAGAGTAGTTAAGATTGAAATTGCGAAGTGATATTTGAAGTATAAACTCAGAATAAGAAACAATGGTCATTTCGATCCCAGTATCTGCTGCCACTGTGTGAAAAGGCGAGGCCAGACATAAATTAATGCTACACTGCAAATGAACAAAAAGACTGAATTATCACAATCTGAAACTGTGAGATCATAGAAATGACTGAACATGTTAGACATCCACTTGTACTACTACTCTTATTTCTCATGAGTCAAAATGTGCTTTGATTGTTTTGTATCATGGACATGGCCTAAATGCATATTTCATCCCCAAATTTTACTGGAAGATTCTTCCTTCAGGTAAGTGCATTTACCCAATTCTAGACATGGCAGATGCATGAATTGCTCAACGGAATGAGCATTAATGTATTTCTCACTGACTTATAAAACAACAACTGTGACTCAGCAATCTACTGCAACACATTAAGAGACTGCACACTGCCCATATCAGGCAGGCCACTGCAGTCCTTCCAAATCTTCTGTTGATGGCCCAGGAGCCATCCATAACAAAATGTGTTTTTTCACCCATGATCAAAAGAACAAGCAGAGAAATTCATCCAGCATCAGGCTCCATTAACTGGACAACTGAAGCCTTTCAACTGAGGCAGTATGAGTGATAAAATTAAAACTTTCCAGAGATTGAGAGAAGTAAATAGCCTATGAACTATGAGAAGAGGAGGGGTGCTTGGAAAAGGGTACCAAGTGGTTGAGTGCTAGACAATGGGATGGGGCAGGGAGGGGAGTGAGGGAGAGTGAAAAGTTAGCTAGTGGATGGAGTAAAGGACAGGAAATTTAGGGTGGGGAGAATCATAGATATGGGGGTGATTGCGGTAAACTGCAGTAGCAGCAGTGGAAAATAGGCTTGAGCCTGAGTTCACTCACACCTGTGTGTGATGGTGAAAGACATCTGAATGCGTGTTCACCAGGGTTCGTACACTTGGAACAGCAAAAAATCCAAGGACTTTCACGGTCCAAAAATCCCATTAATCCAGCAAACATTGATGTTTTTTTCCAGTTTTTCTGCATATAGGTAAGAAAATACTGTTTTCAAAACTGCTAATTTGGTGTATATGGTTAATTAGTAAAAACTACGATGATTTTGTAGTTTTTTTTGCTTTATGCGGCGAGTTCCCCTCAACTCTCCCCGACTCTTTAACTTGTTCCGGAGCCGTGGAACTGTGGCTGCGGGGACTGGAGGCAGAAGCTGCCGGCGAAGGTTCACCGGAGAGCGGATCGTCACCGATCCAGGACAAGGCGAGAGATCACAGCACCCCCTCGCAAACAACAAAGCCAAGGAAACTTCCCTCCTCGCCACCACAGCCACCGCTGCTCACCCCGGGGATGCAGGCCTTCTGAACATCAACTACAACACTTGCGTTTATTCTTATTTTGCTGCGCTAGAGGGAGATGGGGCCGGGGAAGAGAATGGAGCAGCGCAGATCTCGCTGGTGCTAGGAGAGAGGGGGTAGAGAGAGATGGGGTAGAGAGAGAGATGGGGCGTAGAGAGAGAGGGGGGGTAGAGAGAGGGGGGGGTAGAGAGAGGGGGGGGGGAGAGAGAGGGGGTAGAGAGAGTCAGGTTAGAGGGAGCAGCGGGTGAGAGTGGGAGCGCAGGCAGGGGGAGGATGTCAGAGGGGAGGAGGGTGTCCGGTGAAGGGTGGCCGTCCGGTCAGAGGGTGTCCGGTGAAGGAGTGGGAGCTGCTCCCTCCCCCCTCCCTCTTCCTCCCCCCTCCCTCTCCCTCCCAGCGCCAGCGAGATCTGCGCCGCTACTCCAATCTCTTCCCCGACCCCATCTCCCTCTAGCGCAGCAAAATAAGAATAAACACAAATAAAAATTAAAAAAGGACTTTCAAAGACCTATGATAAATCCAAGGACTTTCAAGGCCTTGAAAAATAGTTTCAAATTCCAGGACTTTCAAGGAGCGTACGAGCCCTGGTTCACATTTAGGTTATGTTCATGCCCATTCCGCAGGGCTTGGCCTGCCATTGTCTGGGGCCCCCATTAGCTAAGATTGCTTTGTGAAATCCACGTGATAGCTGGTGAGAATAAGAAATCATCTATCCCACTATCCTCCCAACACACCAATTTCATCAATACAAGGCTCGAAATGAGTAGAAAAAATGAGTAAAAAAACAGTACACACAGAATACTCTTTGCTGCGAATGCCCTCAGTAACCTCACCAAACATTTTCCTAATACAACCCCAAAGCACCATAAGCATCATCAGCCCCCCACCCCCCTTCAATCAGTCGCACTAATAGGTCACCCCTAAATCATCAGGTTGCACACAGCTATTCATTCAGGCTGAACACATGGCCCTAGAAACAAAAATGATTGACTCTAAAATAGCCAGCCAAGGCAGGAACAATCAGAGTATGACAATACATGCTGGTGAGCCAGGAACACCATGTCCAACAGGATAAATGAAAACATGTTAGAATAGTGCACTTTCTCGCAATATCAACACATGTTAAAATTATGTGTAACTATTTAAAAGGTTAAAACTTTTTTTAAAGGATGGATCAGTTTTGATGGTAATAGACCAAAGTATTGAAATAGCTTTCCTAAAACTGTTATGCAGCATGCTCCAAATATGTACTTCTCACCTCATTCATTTTGCCATCATCAGGAGCTTGGGCATCCTTAGTTTGTTTCATGTTGTCCACCATTTTTCGGATAAAAGCATGGCTATTATTTTCATTTTTTGCCATTAAAACTTCCAACATGAACCACAGACACCTTGTGAAAAACAATTTTAAAAGGTCTTGGCTACATTGAGGATCAAATGAAGCATACATAACATGGAAAATGCTTTAAATAGCAATTTCTACATTTAACATTCAAATTAACAAAGTGTTCCAAGATCAAATTTAATGTTACTTACTCTTTAATATCACGCAGCTGCTCAATATCCTGTGTTTTGGTAAAATCTGGATCATGGGCAAGCAAATGAACTGTGTATGGAACTACATATTCCGGTAATAACGACAAAAGTTTCTCTGCAGAAAAGTAAAAAAGTGCATATAAAAAGTTATTAAATGGTTTTACTGCTGGGTCCATGCATACAATTCTAGGAAATTAGCAAAAGTTGACCAATAATCTTTAAAGTAAACCGAATATTGAACTTGACAAAAATAAGCAAATATACTTTACAGGATGTGGTTGCATCACATTTTAAACCATATCTTTGAAATGTGATCAATTTTACCACAAGAGGTAAACTGAAGTATGCAGCATTAGCAGTATTTATTTGAAAAGAAAGGCAAGTAATCACCATTGGGATAAGAAGACATTTGACCTCTCAAGTGTAGAAGTAGATCAAAGTTTATCTGTACCCAACTCAGTTTACCTGCCTTTATCCAATCCTCTTTGTCGAAAAAGTTTTGAGAAACCACCTTGGATGGAACTCAGTTTACTTTTTTGAAAAATGTTCCAAATTTAAAGATAATGTAATTTACTCTCAATTCCATCATCAAATTGCAAAAAAACCCTCTATACTCTACTCAAGGGAATTAAGAATAACCGCACAGGATCTGTATTCAAGGATTAGGCAAGTACTTAAGAAATTGTTATTTTTATTTATCTACTGTATCTTATTGCATTTTTGATCAGCAGAAACGGCACGGTAGCGCAGCGGTAGAGTTGCTGCTTTACAGCGAATGCAGCGCCGGAGACTCAGGTTCGATCCTGACTACGGGTGCTGCACTGTAAGGAGTTTGTACGTTCTCCCCGTGACCTGCGTGGGTTTTCTCCGAGATCTTCGGTTTCCTCCCACACTCCAAAGACGTACAGGTATGTAGGTTAATTGGCTGGGTAAATGTAAAAATTGTCCCTAGTGGGTGTAGGATAGTGTTAATGTACGGGGATCACTGGGCGGCACGGACTTGGAGGGCCGTAAAAAGGCCTGTTTCCAGCTGTATATATATGATATGATAAATATTGTTCTTTAAGCTGTCGCAAATGTTCTAGTGAGAACAATTTAGAAAACAACTGGTACAGCAGCTAATTAGGTGGTAGGAAAGGTACCAACAAACATCTACAAATCTAGCTAATTTCAAGGAGGATGTGAATTTGGAATATCAATAGGAGGGAGGTTTCAAATTCATGTTGAATAAGGTTAGGAAGCAGATGAAAAATACTAAGAAAAGTAGAATAGCTGAAAATGAGAGCAACACAGCAAGATCTAAAATAGACCAAAATATGTGAAATGTTAACCCTTTCTCTTTCCACAGATGCTGCCTGACCCCTTAGGTTTCTCCAGCTTGGTCTGTTTTACATCGTCTATAACCCTTGCTTTTTGAAACTTCTACCAAGGGTTAGGAGCTTTCCTATTTACTGAATCTAGCTCCTGTGTAATTTAATCTCTCACCCTCATGTGCTTTCAAGAGCTGGCATGGTCTCGTTGGTTGAAAGGACATGTTCCATGTCATAAGGAATTATGGGAAATAAATATAAAATTGGTTTAAAAAGAACCTAATACATTGATTTATGATTTGTAACATTTCAGGAACACTTACGATAAATTATTGTACTAACCATGTGCCATTGGGTTCTGTTTAATATATTCTCTCCGTATACTTATATTTTTTAGGAGACATTGTCTAGCATGTGCTCTTCGCTCTTTCACGGGGTCCTTGGCACAGAGTGCAAACACTGCCATATATTCTAGTGGGAGCATCAGTTTTCCGAGGGCTTTGTGAAGTTTCAGAGCAAATATTTGCCTCACCTGGTAACACTCATCCTTCAACAAAATGATAAAATCAGCAGATTATGCTAGGCAGAATGTCAGAGTATAAAACACATTTTTTGGGACACATAGGAAAAGGTTATGCAACAAAGTAAATCTGATAATTACATATCCGCCATCTGTTTGGCAAAACTTTGAGACAGTTTTCTTTGATAATTTCATAATAGGTTTTGGAAGGTGATCTAACACTGTTTCAATGAGATATTCTTTACATTTTGAACATTGATTTGCCATTCTGATTTTGCTATTTTTCATCGTAAGCTTTAACGACAAGAAAAAGTACACTAATGAGAACTGATGAATATCAATATCAGATAGAGTTACACCCAACTGAAAAAAAATGGCATTATTACAACTGTAACCAAAATACAACTTTCTGTTTTACACCTCCTCCCCACCCCAAGAATTATATCAGTGGATAAAAGACTTTCTCAGCAAATGATTGTATAAATAACTTTTAAAATGGATTGCTCTGAAACAAACAAAATCAAATGTCTAAATTATTTGAATTACAGATTACAGATTTTTTTTCATCTAGATTTATTGAATAAGACATTTATAGCCAGATATCATGTTGAAAACTATTTTAGATTGAAGGAGCAGAGAGCCAAAACACAAGCAATAAAAATAAAGCAAGAACACTTACATTAATAACAAGTGCACAAAGCTGGAACTGCTCTGGGGTGATAATTTCATGATAGCAAGGTTCTTGTGCAAGTTTTAGTATAGCACATCCTGCAGCCAACCGTAATCGAGACATATCAGATTTACTGCAAAACAGGAAAAACAAGGTCAACTAATCACAGCAAAGTTCCAGCTCATGTATTTATAAATTCTTAACTCTTAATCACATTAACGACTGGACTCTCAGGAAGACTATACCAAAAACTCCAAAGCAAAAGTAATTAATCACTTACCTGATAATCTTGGTTCTTCACATTCAAGAACTCTCACACATATATGGATAATGTTTCATACCCGAAAATGGCCTAACAGGAAATCAGGGCTTTCTGTTCTCTTGATACTCCTCAGATCATGTTTTCATTGATACAAAATCCAATCAATTCAATTCTGAGAATGACTAAAAATACCAATGTTTGTTGAGGACTGGAGCAGTGGGATGTGTGTCTAGAATCAAGAGTGTTTTATTGTCATATGTCCCAGATAGAACAATGACATTCTTATTTGCTGCAGCACAACAGAATATGTAAACATGGAACACTGTAAACAATGATAAACGAGAGAAAAATAAGTTCAGTGTATATATAGACACATACATACACACACACACACATATATATGTATACATATATACATACACACATACTCAAAAAGCAAAAGCAATAGTAGTGCAATAATAATAATAATAATCTATTGTAGTTCAGAGCTTATTTGAGGTTGTAGTGTTTAATAGCCTGATGGCTTTTAGGGAAGAAGCTGTTCCTGAACCTGGACATTACAGTTTTCAGGCTCCTGTACCTTCTTCCCGATGGCAGTGGTGAAATGAGTGTATGGCCAGGATGGTGTGGGTCTCTGATGATGCTGGCTGCCTTTCTGCAGCGACTCTGATAAATCCCTTCAATGGTGGGGAGGTCAGAGCCGGTGATGGACTGGGCAGCGTTCACAACTTTTTGCAGTTTTTTCCGCTGCTGGACATTCAAGTTGTCAAACCAGGCCATGATGCAATCAGTCAATATGCTCTCTACTGTACACCTGTAGAAGTTCAAGAGAATCCTCTTTGACATACCGAATCTCCTTAATCTTCTCAGGAAGTAGAGGCGTTGATGTGATTTATTTATAATTGCATCAGTGTGCTGGGTCCGGGAAAGATCTTCGGAATTATGCACACCCAGGAATTTGATGTTTTTGACTCTCTGATATAAACAGGATTGTGGATCCTCATCCTTCCTCTTCCGAAGTCCACAATCAGTTCATTGGTTTTACTGATATTGAGAGCCAGGTTGTTGTGCTGGCACCATTTGGTCAATTGGTCGATCTCACTTAATACTCTGACTCATCACCATCTGTAATTCCTCCAACAAAGGTGGTGTCGCCGGCAAACTTGAAGATGGAAGATAATAAACATGCACCTACTTTCATTCACTATTCTTTTTCCACAGATATATAAACATCTGCACCAAAGTACAAATCTTGCAAAAAGTAAATATCAGATTTTCAAGTCCTTAAGCTACATCAACTGAATTGCACCAAACATATTTATTACACACAAAAAAATTAAGCTTAAAGTGCAGTGATGTCCAAGTGAACACTGATAAAATGTAAAATCTTTCTCAAATGTGCCCAGAATTGCTGGAAACAGTTCCTGCCCTTCCACCTGCAATTACCTGGGCAAAATGCAGAGTGTCATTCTTAACAATGCTCTATATATAGGCAGTGAGACCTCAGCACCAGCTGGACATGAAAAAGCATTGTCCCAAGATGTTCTCCTGGAACGACCTGACAGAGAGCAAAGCAAAGATGTTAGGCTTTGCTTCAACTTGCTAGCTACGTTTGCAGGTATTACCACTATGGTGGGCCAGATCACAACAATGACAAAACAAGAACGGGAAGCAGATAGAGAGCACAGTAAAATGGTGGCAGGACAATAACCTCTCCCCTTTTGATTGAAGCCCCAATCAGCATCAATGGTGCCAAACTGGAAATGGCTGAGAGCTTCAAGTTCCTTGGTGTTATTATTACCAATAATATTTCATGGACCAACCACATTGATGCAACAGTCAAGGCGGTACACCAACACCTCTACTTCCTTAAGAAACTCGACCTGTCTCCAATGACTCTTACCAACTTTTCCAAATGCACCATAGAAAGCATACTATCAGGCTGCATCACAGCTTGGTTTGGGAACAGCTCTGCCCAATAAATTGCATACTTTGTTGATGTCACCCAATTCATCACACAGAACAGATACCCCACCATTGACTTCACCTACACTTCACTCTGCCTCGGAAAAGCAGCCGACAGGATGAGAGGGGATCTTATAGAAACATATAAAATTATAAAAGGACTGGACAAGCTAGATGCAGGAAAAATGTTCCCAATGTTGGGGGAGTCCAGAACCAGGGGCCACAGTCTTAGAATAAAGAGGAGGTCATTTAAAACTGAGGTGAGAAGGAAAACATTTTCACCCAGAGAGTTGTGAATTTGTGGAATTCTCTGCCACAGAGGGCAGTGGAAGCCAAATCACTGGATGGATTTAAGAGAGAGTAGATAGAGCTCTAGGGGCTAGTGGAGGGAGGGCGATGAGCTCGCGCCCCCCCCCCCCACCGGACCTTCAACTAATGCGCTCCCCCCCCCCCCCTCCCCCCGGACCTTTAACTAATGCGCTCCCCCACCCCCCCCCCCCCGGACCCCTCGCGTCTGACATTCCTCAGATCGGGCAGATGCGGCTCTGCTGCTGCTCTCCTCTCCCTGGTACAATTCATGCAGATATATTTATATATATACTAGCGAAGAGGGCCCGTTGGGCCCATTCCCACACCCCCCATTCTCTCCTCCCCCAACCCCAATCTTACTCTCGCCACACCCCACCTTTCCCCACGACCTCCCCTTTTCCCAGTACCCCTATTTCCCCCACCACCAAGCCCCCTCCGGACAACCCCTGTTGTCCCCCTCCCCAGTCCCCATTCTCAGACCCCGCCACCATTCGGGGGTGCGCATCAGTGAAAGGTCCGGGGGGGGGATAGCGGGGAGAGGGTCCCGTCTCCCGGATGTGGGAGAGAGGAGAGAAGCAGGGGGAGAGAGGAGAGGGGAGCCCATACGCACAGCAGCGCCACGCTGGAAGCCTTCAATAAATCAGTAGGAGGGGAGTTGCGCGAGCTTTTTGACGTCACACGCTGAAAGCAATTGAAAAAACGGCTGTTTTTAATTTTTTTTAACTAAAACCTCTGTAACTTAAAAAATACACGACCGAATCAAATAAAAAAATCATTTTCCAGCAGCGTTCAGCGTGGTGATTAAGGCGGTGCAAAAATCGTGGCGCTACGGTTCACCGTTATTGCCGAAATCAGCCGAAATAACTGAGAGAAAAAAAGTCTTGACTTTTAAACCTCTGTAACTTAAAAAACATACGACCGAATTAACTAAAAATATCATTTTCGGCAAGCCTCCAGCGGTGTGATTAGGCGGTGCAAACATTGTGGCGCTACGGTTTACCGTTTTGCCGTAATCAGTGAAATATATATACAAGTGAGGAGATGCCGCGCATGCGTACTGAGCACAGCCGCACCACAGCGCCCCCCTGAAAACCTGCAATAAATCAGGGGGGGCAGCGATTTAAAACCTCTGTCACTTAACAAATATGCGACCGAATTAAATTAAAAAACCATTTTCCAGCAGCTGTCCGCGTGGTGATTAAGGCGGCGCAAAAATCGTGGCGCTACGGTTTACCGTTTTGCCGTAATCAGCCGAATCACAGATATATATATATATACACATATATTCATACATACACAAGATCTGAGTTTTAATAAGATAGATATATATGTATGTATGTATGTATGTATGTATGTATGTATATCTCTCTGAGAGACATGTGGACCTGCAGCCAATACGGTAAAGACCTGCAGCCACAATTTTAGCGCCACCTTAATCACCACTCTCGTGGCGACTGTTTATAACACATGTTATTCAAATTGGTCGTATGTTTTTTAAGTTAGAGACATTTTAAAGTTTAAAACTCTCATTTCTAAACACATTTTTCAAAGTGCTGTGCGTATGATGTCACCATAGAGATGCACGGCCTCTCCTCGCTCGCACAAACAAGATAGACGCCGTTAGCGGAGCCGTCCGCCCGCAATCAGGGGCTCCCCCTTCCTCTCCCCATACTCTCCCCGCTCTCCCACACCCGGGGACACTCCCGAGCAGGAGGGAGATAGTCGCACTGATGGTCCACTCATCCTTCCCTTCCGTCCCTTCAACCCACGGCGTCCTCGAGACCCCCCTCCCACCCGGGTCCAGCGCCCCGCACCGTTACCGCACACGAGCCGCAGTGGGCAGCTTCTTCTCCTCCTCCTTCAGCGGCCGCTGCCACCGACGGCCCGTCGCGACTTCAGAAAGATGGCGGCCTCCTCACGCTCCGCCATCTTGTGCGCGCCTCCCGCCGCGCCTGTCTCCCCTCGCTTCTCTTCCCTCCCCACAGCCTGCTTTTGGTCTCACCGATGTAGAGAAGTTGGCATCAGGAGCAGCGGATACAATAGATGAGGTTGGAGGAGGTGCAGGTGAACCTCTGTCTCACCTGGAAAGACTGTTTGGGTCCTTGGATGGAGTGGAGGGGGGAGGTAAAGTGACAAGTGTTGCATCTCCTGCGGCTGCAAGGGAAAGTGCCTGGGGAGGGGGTGGTTTGGGTTGGAAGGGACGAATGGACCAGGGAGTTACGGAGGGAACCGTCTCTGCGGAACGCAGAAAGGGGAGGAGATGGGAAGATGTGGCCAGTAGTGGGATCCCGTTGGAGGTGACGGAAATGTTGGAGGATGATTTGTTGGATACACTGGCTGATGGGGTGGAAAGTGAAGACCAGGGGGATTCTGTCCCTATTACGAATGGGGGAGGGGGAGGGGGAGCAAGAGCGGAGCTGCGGGATATAGAGGAGGCCCTAGTGAGAGCCTCATCTATAAAGGAAGAGGGGAAGCCCCGTTTCCTGAAGAATGAGGACATCTCTGACGCCCTAGTGTGGAACACCTCATCCTGGGCGCAGATGCGGCGTAGACGGAGGAATTGGGAGTAGCGGATAGATTTTTTGCAGGAGACAGGGTGGGAAGAAGTGTAGTCCAGATAGCTGTGGGAGTCAGTGGGTTTGTAGTAGATGTCAGTCACTAGTCTGTCTCCTGTGATGGAGATGGTGAGATCCAGAAACGGTAGGGAGATGTCGGAGATGGTCCAAGTATATTTAAGAGCAGGATGGAAATCGATGGTGAAATGTATGAAGTCAGTGAGTTCTGCATGGACTTAATACTATATATATATATATATATACTTAATACGAAGTGGTCAATCCTCCAAGGTCTTCACTATCAAAATTACTAATATTCAACCACTTTGCTTTATATATTACAGCAATGGGAATGGCTCAGTAGACCGATCATGGGCAGCAACATCAGACAACTTTGTGGTGTATTATTGCCCCAACAATTTCAAACCAAGCATTGTCATCTACCTAACAAAATGAAATAAAGCTTACGTAAACCCCATTTATAAACTGAAGGAAAATCTAACTGTATTAATTATCACCTTTCAATCTCCTCACAAGAAATAAATCAAGTGATTAAGAAAGCAACAGCAACATTATCTGCTCACCAATAATGTGGCCACTGACATTTAACTCAGGTTCGACAACTACATTACTTTGGAGCCGTGACTTAAAATCCACATAAACCACAACCAGACGAGATGCCAGAATTGCTGCCCAAGGTACCGAGGTATAATTGATGATATGAAGATAGATGGAGGGGCAGGTAGTGCAGAGAAAGCAGGGTCTCTGCAGAAGGACTTGGACAGGTTGGGAGAATGGGCAGATGGAATATAGTGTAGCAAGTGTGAGGGTCATGTATTTTGGTGGTAGAAATAAAGGCGTAGACTATTTTCGAAATGGGAGAGAGTTCAGAATTGGAGGTGCAAAGGGACTTGGAAGTGCTGGCACAAAATTTCTAACAGTTAATTTGCAAGTCGAATCGGTAGTAAGGATGGCAAACACAATGTTAGCATTTATTTCGAGGGCTACAATATAAAAACAGGGATGTAATGCGGAGGCTTTATAAGGCACTGTTCAGTCCTCATTTGGAGTATTATGAGCAATTTTGGGCCCCGTATCTGAGGAAGGATGTGCTGGCGCAGGAGAGGGTCCAGAGGAGGTTTACGAGAATGATCCGAGGAATGAGTTGGTTAATATATGATGAGCGTTTGAAGGCGCTGGGCCTCAACTCGCTGGAGTTTAGGATGAGGGGGATCTCATTGAAACTTACTGACTAGTGAAAGGCATGAATAGAGTGGATGTGGGGAGGATGTTTCCACTAATGGGACATTCTAGGACTAGAGGTCATAGCCTCAGAATAAAAGGACGTTCTTTTAGGAAGAAATTTCTCTAGTCAGAGGGTGGTGAATCTGTGGAATTAATTGCCAGTGAAAGCTGTGGGGGCCAAGTCAATGGATATTTTTAAAGCAGAGATAGATAGATTCTTGATTAGTACGGATGTCAGGGGTTATGGGGCGACGGCAGGAGAATAATGATATAAGGAAAAGATAGATCAGCATGATTAAATGGCGGAGTAGACTTGATGAGCCGAATGGCCTAATTCTGCTCCTATCACTTATGAACAATTACCAATTGAGAATACTAAAAAAAATAAACCATTAATTAAAACAAATCTCAATGGAAGATCAAAATAAATCATAATCAGAAGGTGGAAGTTAACAATCGTTCAAACGAGGATCATATACTTTGAAATCTATAAAAAAATAAAGGCATAGATAGGGTAGACAGGCAGAACCTTTCCCCCCAGGATAGGAATGTCAAGGACTGGAGGGCATAGCTTTAAGATCGGAGGGGGAAAGTTTTTTTTTACATAGAGCATGGCGAGGGCATCGAACACGTGGAGACAGATACAATTGTGGCATTTAAGTGATTTTTAGATAGGCATGTAGATATGCACGGAATGGAGGGATATGCGTTATGTGCAAACAGTTAAAAGTTGATCTTGGCTTCATGTTTTGGCACATGATGGAACTTGAGTTGCTATGAAGTTGAAAAAAGATAAATCATTTGATCGTTTTCCCATATTTATCTTATTTAAGTATGTTGATTGGATCATACATTTCAACTATTTTCTCTTATTGAAAAGTTCACAAATGTATTTAAAACAGTTACAATCAGTATGAGCAAAGTTACCTTATCTTTTTCTGTTCAGTTAGGTCACCTTCACTAACCAACATGGCTGATAACAGTCGAAGTGTAGAATTGGCAGATTTAGATTGATTATTCTTCATTCCTAATAACCACCGTACCAAAAGTTTTATGGCCTGAACCTAATTAGAAAAGATGAAATTGCTGTATCATAATACACAATATCTTTGAATGTTTAAAAAAAAAAGTTCAATGACCCATAGATGTTTCAGGTCTTTCGTTATGTAGTCAAAACAAATCAATATAGAAGCAGAATTGAGTGATTACTGGAAATTTGAAATAGAAGCAGAAAAAGTTAGACCGACCTTTGTTAGTACTTCTGGAGAGACTTCTTCATTTGGACTCCATAATTTACCATTTTTCCCTCCAGGGAACTAGAAAGAGACATTGACATTTACTTTATGCAGAGTATAAATGATTTTTTGTTTTATTATATTATATATTATAATATTTTAAAACTTCCTCGAAATGATTAAATAGTATGAGCCAATTCAAATAACTTTTCTACTCTTTTGGGTAATTCAGGGTGGGATGTGGTAATGCCTCAATGCCCAAGTGCATATTTTTATTTCCTGGTATTTACACTAGGCCCATGTGCTGTTGATGAATGGACTCAAATAATCAAATTATAAAAATTGTTCATCCTCCATTTTCTTTGCACTTTTGCAAATAAAATTTTGAATCCTTGAATTGTTTCTTCTATCCCTCTAATCATGTCTTGCAATGAATGACAGAGGTTGGAATATAGCATCTAATTCAAGAATCTGGTGTCAGTAAGTGAGCCTGCCCACTAGAACCAACCTTAGTGCTGGGGGTGTCGGCACTGAAGTTAATCAATTTATTCTTCAAGTGGATTTAGAACATGTTGCAAAGAAGGTGTTGGAGACATCTCATCACTGATTGGGGGTGACTTTGATGCATTATTCAGACAGAGGAGCCCAGAGCAGGAATAATGTTGCTGTCTGTCTGGCAGAGAATTAGCTTTGCCTGGGATTGAGACCTTGATTTTTGTTCATCCTGTAGATTAGCTCTGTTCCAGTAGGAACCTTGTTGAAGATAAGGTGCAGTATCTAGTAAGAAAGATTGGAAAAAGTTTTGGGGCAATGATGCAACCTTGCTTGACGACAGTATAGAATGGTCAGTTTGCATACCATTATAAACCAGATGCAAGATTCTTCAGTCAGATAGATTTGAAACAAATGTCTCAAAGTTGCCCTAAATTGATGGAGTGAGAGGTTTGTGAAAAGTTTAAAAAAGCCACGTAGAGTGGATGATGCTGCTCTCATGACTCAGAGTGGATTAATGGGGAGATCGTGCCCATTATACCTCGGGATTTTTGAATCTAGTGTGATTCATGAATCAGGATTTTGACCACATGAAGGAAGTGGTCTAGAAGGAGCTTACAATGACTTTCTATATGGTAGACAGATTTGCTAACCAGTACAATGATGTGATCACAAAGAACGCTCATCAATGCCTCTACTTCGTCAAAACATTGAGGAGACACTAAGTTCAGAAACTATGAGCTTCCATGGACGGGGTCTTTGATTGCTCCAGATGTCAGATCCTGCACTATTGTGACTACCTAGTATTACATTACTAATTATTAATCTATTGAAATTTTGATTATATGTTATCTGCGTGCATTGCATTTGCGGGACTGTTAAGCTGAATTAGCAAGAATTTCATTGTTCTGATGTTGGTAATTAAACACTCTGGACTCTTGGATGTCCTCACAAGTAGTGACCTCCAAGATCCGAGATCCCTGGAACGACATGCACATCTCTGAAGATCTATCCTGGGACCAGCACATTGATGCAATCACAATGAAAGCCCATCAAGTCTCTACTTCCTTAGAAGGTTGGGGAGATTCAGCATGTCACCAAATATACAAATGAACGCCTAAAGGTGCATGACAGAGAACGTGTGGGTACAGCACGTCCTGGTTTGACAATTTAAACGCCAAGGAACAGAGATTACAAAGAATGGTAGACACTGCCCAATCAATCACAGGTGCTGGCCTCCCCACCATCGGAGGGATCTATAGGAGGTGCTGCCTCAAAAAAGCAGCCAATATCATCAAAGATGCACAGCATGGTCACATATTGCTTCTGTCATCGGGAAGGTGGTATTGGAATCTGAAAATTATGACCACCAGGTTTAGGGATATCTTCTTTCCAACAACTACCAGGCTCTTGAACACTGCACAACACTAGCCTCAATTATGAACTGTGTGGTTGCAATAAAGACTATGTTTTGTTCTGCACTAATATGGGTATTTATTGAATTGTTTGTATTCATATGTTATCTGTATATTGCGTGTACAGACCTGTTACACTGTTGCAAATAAGAATTTAATTTCATTGTTATTCGGACATGAGATTTAAACACTCTTGACTCCTGATGTCTTAGATATGGGAGACGAGCTTTTAAATTTGTGATTTGATTTTTTCCTCACAGGATCACTTTCTACTTTCCCGAGGCAGTTTTTCAGCTTATCATCAACCTAGCTGAAAGGATGGCTGGACTGGGTATCTTGCTATAGAACAGAGTCAACGGTGCTCAAGTCAAAGACTAAGTCATGTTAGTTTTCCGAGGTGTTCCTTCCTGGCTGTCTCCATGTGCTTGGTAAGCTCCTCTCCGATCACAGCAGCATTGGTGATCCTTGGGTGTTTGGCAAGTCTTTAAATGTCATATGTACCAAAAAAAGAATGAAATTCTAACTTGCAGCAGCATAACAGGTCTGTAAACACAGTACTCATAGGTAACACAATAAACAAAATGAAGTTCAATAAATAAAGAAAAACAATATTCATGCAAAACAAAAGCCCGAAATCCCAGGTGCAATCAAGACAGTTCGTAGTTTAGTTGGTGTTTGTAGTGTTCAAGATCCTGATAGTTGATGGGAAGAAGCTGTTCCTGACCCTAGAGGTCACAGTTTTCAGACACCTATAACTTCTTCTTGATGTCAGGAATGAAATAGGAGCGTAGCAGGGTAGTGAGTTAGATAAAGCTCTAGGGGCTCGTGGAATTAAGGGATATGGGGAGAAGGCAGGCACGGGTTATTGATTGTGGACGATCAGCCATGATCACAATGAATGGCGGTGCTGGCTCGAAGGGCCGAATGGCCTCCTCCTGCACCTGTTTTCTATGTTTCTATTTCTAGTAGGGTCCTTGAAGATGCTGCCTGCCTTTTGAGGCATCATCTCCTATAGATCCCTTCGATGGTGGGGAGGTCAGTACCTGTGATGGACCGGGCAGTGTCCACTACTTCTTGTAATCTCCTTAATTCCCGAGTGTTCGAGTTGCCGGACCAGGCCATGACGCAATCAGTCAATATGCTCTCTACCGTGCACAAGTAGAAGTTCAAGAGTATTCATCGACATACCAAATCTCCTCAATCTTTAAAGGAAGTGAGGCATTAATGGGTTTTCTTTATGATTGCATTAATGTGCTGGGCCCACGACAGATCTTTAAAAATATTCATGGCTAGGAATTTGAAGTTGTTGACTCTCTCCACCACCGACCCCTTGAAGAAGACAGGTTTGTGGATCTTCGGCCTTCCTCTTCTTAAGTCAACAATCAGCTCTGACGTTGAGAGCAAGGTTGGTGTTCTGACATAATTCAATCGGACAATTGATCTCCTTCATACACACTGAATCACCATCATCCATAATTCGTCCAACAACTGTGGCAAATTTAAAGATGGAGTTGGAACTGTGTCTGGCTATACAATAATCGACATAGAGTCAAGCAAGGGACTGAGCACACAGCCTTGTGGTGCTCCTAAGCCAATGGTTATCGAGAAGTGTTGTCAATTCGTACCAATTGTGGTCTGCTGATGAGGAAGTCAACAACTCAATTCCCCGAGCATGGAAACAAGTTTGGAGGGGGGGGGGGGGGGGGTAATGGTGTTGAATGCCGAGCTGTGGTTGATCAACAACAGACATATGTGTGTTCTTATTGTCCAAGTAATCCAGTAAAGAGTAAAGAGTCCCTAAGATCACATCCCCCGTTGATTTATTGTGATGGTAGGCAAATTGCAGTGGGTTCAGATTCTTGCTAAGGTGGGAGTGATATGCGCCATAACCAACCTCTCAAAACACTTCATCACCACAGACATTAGTAGTGCTGGTTGGTAGTTATTGATGGATGTCACCCTATTCTTGTGCATCAGTATTGTTGATGCCCTTTTCGTGCTGAAGATTCCTTTTGTGTGACGGTTATCAGCAAATTGCTGACTTCCTATACTTTTCTGAGGGGTTAATGTGTTCTTTAAGGCATGGATTTACAAAGACCCAAGTGTTCAAGATTGTCCGTGCAGCTGTTTCTTTTCCATGGAGGCACATTGAAGCTTCCAGTCCAAAAAATACCATGTTTAAGTTGCACCTGGTCATTTTCATCAAACGGGTCCTGGTGTCTTTTGGTAGAGAAGCCAAGAGTCCCATTATGGGTGTTAATATTTTAGTCTGCTCTACCCATTTGTGGCTGATTTGTTGATAGCATCAGCTGCATATACCCATAATAAAGACAGTTTCTGCCGTAATTCAGGCTGAATTAGTACAATGGCAAAAAGTTTAAATCAATTCAAGATTATACCCAATAGGTTCATTAAAATAAGCATAGTTTTGAAAAGCCAATTTCAGTGGAAGTGAGGAAAGCTTACTGACTTAAATATTGTAATGAAATGTGTGTAATGCAAGGTGACAAACTAGAGCTAACAAATTTCACAATGCAAGGAGCAAAACATTGAGAAGAATACAATAAAGAAATCCATCAACTTACAAGAAAAAAATAATTGAAATTTTAGCACCAAAAATACTGTAATAAAATTAGTTTTGGAAGATGTAGAGGAAAATCTTGACATACCCTGTCATTCATAAGTAAATCTTTGACGATAAAATTTGCGACTACTGACTTCATTGGAGAGGCAAACTGATCTGGTGCCAACATAGCAATATGTCCCAATGAGACGAGTGGAGTTACGAGTTGTTCTGGGGTGTCAGCATTTAGGCTTTTGCTCAATGGCTGAAGAAAAAGTGCACACATACACAGAAGGTACAAAATGTTAAACTTTGGTAACCGAATACAGCAGTAGTGCATTGAAAGTGCTAAACAGGTAACCTCCATGTGATGTTGGGGTGGGGTGCGTACACTGGCATTTATCACAATTTTACGCAACGCAAAGCCATGTCATCAGCGAGTGCTTCAAGAGACGAGCGTGGAAAATAAATAAAGTGTGTGTATTTATTTACTTTTCCTTTCACAGAAATTCTGAGACCCTGAATTTTATGGGCGATTTCAAATGTTTGGGTAGCGATATGTGAATTCTCAAAAGGGCAAACTTCAGTTACCCAAATGGCTGTAATGCCGGTGTTGCCTGTACAAGCTTCCAGCATTAAATGCAGTGTAATAGCAGAAGTTTTAGTAATCCAGATCTCAAACAACCTTCTTTCTACTTACTATGCTATGGACATTTTTAATATAAGTAAATTCAGATGATAAAACATTTTTTTATTTTTTACAAAGACAAAAGAATTCCATATTTTATGAGAAAGGCCATGTTTTGATCTTTCAAAACATCCCTTATTACTGTTCATACAAGATCGTGAAGAAATAACAGAAACATGCACGCAAACAATTCAAAAATCATGTTAAAACTGGGGAACTATTATCAGGATCTTATAAACTCACAGTGGAAACTTCAAGCTATATAATTTAATGTGATTTCCCATATCCATAAACATTCTGAACTCTAACCACAATTAATGAATATTGCAATAAATAATGTTCAGATACCTCAAAGATCTGTGCCAATTGTACTTCTTTGTTTGTGAAGATGGCATGAATGCAATGAACTGCTTGCTTAGCTTGGCGAGGGGTACCCCTTTTTGCTTTTTGATGCAGAATAGGAATGAGCGTACTGTAATAAAAATAGTATTATGTTAAGGCTTAATAATATTTTTAAAAGTTAAATCCACCTGAACTGCTAATTTAAAATTTTTCTTTACATTTAACAATGAAATATGCCATTGGGCCCTTCTGGCCTGCTCTGATTTTCAATAAAGTCAATCTTACAGTCCAGAGCTCCACTAACTCAGAATTCCACTTTACTCTTAACATCTAAAGATTTATCATTCCATTGAATATATACAATTAAGGAATTCTTTGAATTCCAAAGATTCACAACTCTCTGTGAAAAGATTTTTTCAGCTGTCATTATTGGACAATTCCTTGAGACTGTGGCCCCTGGTCTGGGACACCCCATGCATGTTACCTGTCAAGTCCTACAATATTTTTATGTTTCCATGAGTTCTTCTCATTCTTCTAGAGTATAGACCCAGTCTGCTTAATCAAAGGGTAGCCCAGCTATTTTAGGAATCAATCAGATGAACCTTCACTTAAATATCCAGAGATTGGTATCTAATTGGAAGAACCTTTCCACAAACGAATCAAGTAACCTGATAAAGTAGGCAAAGAATCAGACACCCATGAAGGTTCTGAGTAATCTGAATAGAGTAATTCATAAAATTCCTGAGTAGTTGCTGCCTCACCTGTGGAACAGATGCTCCATCATGACTAAGACTTAAACTAAATAGTGGGGGGTGGAGTCAACAACGTGGAAGCATATGCGTAGAGTTAACAGGAGTGTGCAAGAAAGGTCATGGAAGTCTCCAGAAATAACAGGGCAGAAAGCTTAAAAAGGGAGAAGAGAGTAAGGTTGGGTAAAATCGGGATGGTTGTGAGAGGAGGGGTGGTCAACACCAAATTGAAGGTATTATATTTGAATGCACGTAGCATAAGGAACAAAGTGGATGATCTTGTAGCACAGTTGAAAATTGGCAGGTATGATGTTGTAGGCATTACAGAGACGTGGCTGCAAAAGGTTCGGAGCTGGGAGCTGAATATTCAAGGTTATATGTCCCATCGGAAAGACAAAGGTGGGCAGAGGGGGTGGGGTAACACTGTTGGTTAGGAATGAAATTCAGTCCTTAGCGAGGGGTGACATAGGATCAGATGTTGAGTCATTGTGGATAGTGTGGAGAAATTATAAGGGTAAAAAGACTCTAATGGGAGTAACTTACAGGCCCCCAAACATTCGCTAGGATATAGGGTTCAAGTTACATCAGGAGATAAAATTGGACTGTAAAAAAGGCAATGCTACGGTGGTCATGGGAGATTTCAAAATGTAGGTAGACTGGAAAAGTCAGGTTGGTACTGGACCCCAAGAAAAGGGATTTGTAGAGTGCCTTCGAGATGGATTCTTAGAGCAGCTTGTAATGGAGCCTACCAGGAAAAGGGCAATTCTGGATTTAGTGTTATGTAATAAACCGGATTTGATAAGTGAACTCAAGGTAAAGGAACCATTAGGAGGTTGCAACCAGAACATGATATGTTTTAATCTGCAATTTGAGAGGGAAAAGGTGAAATTGGATGTGTCGGTATTGCAGCTGAGCAAAGGGGACTACAGACTCATGAGAAGGAGCTGGCCAACGTTGACTGGAAAGAGACCTTAGCAGGGGTGACGGTGGAACAGCAAAGGCAGGAATTTCTGGGAATAATCCGGAAGATGCAGGATCTTTTCATTAAAGAGGAAGAAAGAGGCGACTGTGGCTGACAAGGGAAGTCAAGGACAGTATAAAACTAAAAGAGAAGGCATATAACATAGCAAAGATAGTGGGAAACCAAAGGATTGGGAAGCTTTTAAAGAACAACAGACGGTAACTAAAAAGGCAATACAGGGATAAAAGATGAAATGCGAAGATAAGCTAGCCAATAATATTAGAGGCTGGCAAGAGTTTCATTACTTATATAAAGCTTCATACTCAATTGGTCTCAATTTTCTAGAAAGGCTACTACTTTTCCTGCTCAATAGTTATCAAATTCCCTTCTTAAAAGTTATTGATAAATCTGCTCTCACTCCCACTGAGCTCCGTAGGATCTCAAAAATCCGACACCTGAAAATTTTCCTGCCCCTCATTTCTAGCTTCTTTGCGAATTATTTTAAATCTGAGCTCGAGATACAAGCCTCCCTACTAATGGAAACAGATTCTTGTTGCACTAACAAATCTTTCATAATTTTTAACAACTGTTAAATCTCCTGTAATCTTCACTGTATCTGCAAGGAACAAATGACTCGCATGTCTGATGTTCTCCTAAATGTTTTAGGGGGCGTGGCTGTGTTCTGCAGCTGCGGCTCACCGGCAGTCTCTCCGTTTTTGTTGTTGTTTTTTTGTCATTGTCGTTGTTAAATGTACGTTTTGTTTTATTTTTAATTCTGTGTATGTAGGGGGGTGGTGGGGGGGTTGGGGGAAACCTTTTTTTCAAATCTCCTCCTCAACGGAGATGCGACCTTTACCGTGTCGTATCTCCGTTCGTGCTACGGCCTAACATCGTGGAGTCGGCGGCCTCCAGCTGGGATCGACCTTGAAGACTCCGGTCGCAGGGCCTGGACTTACCATCTCGGAGGCTTCGGCCGTAGGCCCTGCAGACCGCAACATCGGGAGTTCGCAGGTTCCTGGCTGGCGACCGGCTTTCGGGAGCTCCAGCCGTAGCAGCTTCGACCGCCCCGAAGCGCGAGGTACGATCGACCCGCTCGCAGGCCCTTCATCACCCTGCGTGGCTCGGCTGCAGCACTTTCCATCGCCCAGTGGGGGCTCAGGACCTTCATCGCCCTGCGTGGCTCGGCCGCAGCACTTTCCATCGCCCGGTGGGGGCTCAGGACTTTCATCGGCCTGCTCGGCTCGGCCCTGGGACTTTCCATCGCCCGGTGGGGGCTCAGGACTTTCATCGGCCTGCTCGGCTCGGCCCTGGGACTTTCCATCGCCCGGTGGGGGCTCAGGACTTTCATCGGCCTGCTCGGCTCGGCCCTGGGACTTTCCATCGCCCGGTGGGGGCTTCAAAAAGTTGGGAGCCTCGATCACCTCGTGGCACCACGGGAGAAGAATGAGGAGGAGATAAGACTTTGCCTTCCATCACAGTGAGGGTATGCCTAGAGCAATCACTGTGATGGCTGTTTTGTGTAAAAAATTATATCTGTGTGTCTTGTGCTTTTTAATGTCTACTGCCAGACCCTGACGTGAGAGGACGCTGGCGTTGAGTATTCGCCGCTTTTCCGTCAGGATAGTTTGTCTGTTTGTTTCTGTTAATTGTTTTTGTAAAGCGCTTTGAGCATGTGATAAGGCGCTATATAAAATAAATGGATTATTATTATTATTATTATTTACAAGGTTGTGATATACCTTTCCTTCACCTCTCCACTTAAAGCATGGTACTTGGAATTAAGCAAATTATCGTAGCTAGAATTGAGCATAGATCTATAATGGTTTGGCATTGTTTCCATGCAGTGTATCCTGTTCCTATTTCCATGTTTCATGACATGTTATACTGCAACCATTAAAGTAAAGGTATAATCTTTGGGGCTGCTTCATAATGTACCATTCAGCTTGTTGCTTTCCCATTATCTTCATATTAAAGTGCATCCCAAACATGGGAGAGAGAGAGACAAGTAGCAGCAGCAAGTAGGAGAGGATGATTACACTGACAGAGGTATTACAGAAACTCCCCACCAAAACAACATCTACATCAAAGGTGAAATAATGCTCAGAAATCTTCAAAAATTATCAAACTTATTTAACAGTGCCTAAAGAGACATTATTCAGATTGTCAAAAAATCTATTTTAAAATCATTGTTGCTTTTGTGCTTCAAATCAATCTTTTGTTCCATCTATCTAACAGAGTGCATAGCCAACACAAAGGTACTGTGATTCACTTGACTTGTCTGCAGTAGAAATGGCCAATTTTGATAACGACAAAGAAAGTTATCCAAATTTATAGAACTCAATACGAAGCTGGAAAGCTGCAATCTGCCCAAGTAGGTGCTGTTTCTCAAGTTCATTATGGGCATCATCATTATAGTGCATGCAGGAGGCCAGAGACAAATAGGTCAGTGTGAGTGGTTTATTACACATTTGTCACATGTATTGAGAGACAGTGAAAAATCTTGTGAAATGAAGACTTATAGTGGCAAGTAACAGGAACTTGTATTTGGAACATAAATGGTACTTTGGAATATTTTTGGGGAGATGCACTGTGAAAAAGTAAAGTATAATTTCCAGTTTTAATCATACCTACAACAATTCAAAGCCAGCAAACTGGACATTAATTAAGCAAAGACTTAGGAGTAGTTTTATTGAAGTTTATAAAATTGAAAAAATGCATTTGTCTGGACAGTTTGCATCACCTAATTATGTTATGGTTGATCAGTCTTTCACGAGCTTAGGTATAGTTCATATTAAGTGTTTAAGTTTTCTTTCCTTCCCATGGAACAATGATTTTCGAGAAAAGTGTCAAGTGACTTGTGAATACTGATTCATAAGGTGGGTAACTGTAGAAAGTCAATCAAGGGCAGAGTGATCTCTTAAACTAATTTTGATGGGCCAATGGGAAATTTATTGTGGTGTTTCACTCCACCAATGAATTGTGTCTTATGAATGCAATGGGAAATGTATAATTTGATGCACAGTGCATGTCAGTTCCATGGGGTGGGTCTAATGAATCAGTAGTTTTCTTCTTCTCACCGTCAACCCGTTTAAACTCAATTATCAGTGTTTACTTTCACATATACACAGCCAATCCATGAGCACACACTGATGTCGAAGAATAACTACAATATATTAGTGGACATTCATGTGCTAATAAGTCTGTTAGTATGGAGTTCATGAGTATGGAGTTCATGGCTGTAATTCAATGCATTAAGTTAGACAATCCTTTGATATGATTTAATGTAATTTGATGCTATGGGCCCAAAGTTCGTTTTTCATCACTGAAATTGTGACCGGAAATGCAGACCAAAAACTATCCAGCTATACCACCACAAAAACATTGGCATTAACTTTTGTAGTATATTCTCTACTGATCATTTTCCTTACTCTGCCTCCAACCAAGAGGCTTTCCTACAGTCATTGACTCTACTATTCAATGAAAAGTTAAGAAAAAAATATTTGTTATTGCGTTTAATACTGAGTTACAGTGCCCTCCATAATGTTTGGGACAAAGACCCATCATTTATTTATTTGCCTCTGTACTCCACAATTTGAGATTTATAATAGAAAAAAATCACATGTGCTTAAAGTGCACATTGTCAGATTTTAATAAAGGCCATTTTTATACATTTTGGTTTCACCATGTAGAAATTACAGCAGTGTTTATACATAGTCCCCCAATTTCAGGGCACCATAATGTTTGGGATACATGGTTTCACAGGTATTTGTAATTGCTCAGGCGTGTTTAATTGCCTCCTTAATGCAGTTACAAGAGAGCTCTCAGCACCCAGCCTTTCCTCCAGTCTTTCCATCACCTTTGGAGACTTTTATTGCTGTTTATCAACATGAGGACCAAAGTTGTGCCAATGAAAGTCAAAGAAGCCATTATGAGACTGAGAAACAAGAATAAAACTTAGAGACATCAGCCAAACCTTAGGCTTAACAAAATCAACTGTTTGGAACATAATTAAGATGAAAGAGAGCACTGGTGAGCTTACTAATCGCAAAGGGACTGGCAGGCCAAGGAAGACCTCCACAGCTGATGACAGAAGAATTCTCTCTACAATTTAAATAAAATCCCCAAACACCTGCCCGACAGATCAGAAACACTCTTCAGGAGTCAGGTGTGGATTTGTCAATGACCACTGTCCGTAGAAGACTTCATGAACAGAAATACAGATTCAATACAAGATGCAAACCACTGGTTAGCCGCAAAAATAAGATGGGGCCAATAGTAAACTGCAATTTATTTTACAGTTTGCCAAAAAGTGTTTAAAAGAGCAACCACAGTTCTGGAAAAAGGTCTTGAGGACAGATGAGACGAAGATTAACTTATATCAGAGTGATGGCAAGAACAAAGTATGGAAAGAAGGAACCGCCCAAGATCCAAAGCATACCACCTCATCTGTGAAACACGGTGGTGGAGGTGTTATGGCCTGGGCATGTATGGCTGCTGAAGGTACTGCCTCACTTTATCTTCATTGATGATACAACTTTGGATCTGTCGTCACTAGGAAAGACACCATCAATCTCCCAGATGTACTTGTGGCCAGAGGACCTAGGGTGGCAGAGGAACTGAAGGGAATTCACATTAGGCAGGAAATGGTGTTGGATAGACTGATGGGATTGAAGGCTGATAAATCCCCAGGGCCTGATGGTCTGCATCCCAGGGTACTGAAGGAAGTGGCTCTAGAAATTGTGGATGCATCAGTCTGAAGAAGGGTCTCGACCCGAAACGTCACCCATTCCTTCTCTCCTGAGATGCTGCCTGACCTGCTGAGTTACTCCAGCATTTTGTGAGTGGATGCATTGGTGATCATTTTCCAATGTTCAAAAGATTCAGAATCGGTTCCTGTGGATTGGATAGCTAATGTTATCCCACTTCAGTTAGCCTGACATCGGTGGTTGGGAAGATGCTGGAGTCAATTATAAAAGATGAAATAGCAGCACATTTGGATAGCAGTGACAGGATCGATCCGAAGCATGGATTTACGAAGGGGAAATCACTAATCTTCTGGAATTTTTTGAGGATGATGGACAAGGGAGAGCCAGTGGATGTACCTGGACTTTCAGAAAGCCTCTGATAAGGTCCTACATGGGAGATTAGTGGGCAAATTAGAGCATATTGTATTGGGGGTAGGGTACTGACATGGATAGAAAATTGAAGGTAGACACAAAATGCTGGAATAACTCAGCAGGTCAGGCAGCATCTCAGGAGAGAAGGAATGGGTGACGTTTCGGGTCGGGACCCTTTTTCAGACTGATGTCAGGGGAGGACAAAGATCAGAAGTAGTAGGAGACAGGAAGACAACTGATGTCAGGGGAGGGGGCGAGAAAATTGGTTGGCAGCCAGGAAACAAAGTGTAGGGATTAACGGGTCCCTTTTAGAATGGCAGGCAGTGACTAGTGGGGTACCGCAAGGCTTGGTGCTAGGACTGCAGCTATTTACAATATACATTAATGACATAGATGAAGGGATTAAAAGTAACATTAGCAAATTTGCAGATGACACAAAGCTGGGTGGCAGTGTGAATTGTGAGGAGGATGCTCTGAGGATGCAGGGTGACTTAGACAGGTTGGGTAAGTGGGCAGATGCATGGCAGATGCAGTTTAATGTGGATAAATGTGAGGTTATCCACTTTGGTGGCAAGAAAAGGAAGGCAGATTATTATCTGAATGGTGTCAAGTTACGAAAAAGGGCAGAACAATGAGATCTGGGTGTCCTTGTTCATCAGTCACTGAAAGCAAGCATGCAGGTACAGCAGGCAGTGGAGAAAGCTAATGGCATGTTGGCCTTCATATCGAGAGGAGTTGAGTATCGGTGCAAAGAGGTCCTTCTGCAGTTGTACCGAGCCCTGGTGAGACCACACCTGGAGTATTGTGTGCAGTTTTGGTTTCCAAATTTGAAGGACATTCTTGCTATTGAGGGAGTGCAGTGTAGGTTCTACTTGGTGAAACCAAAATGTATAAAAATGGCCTTTATTAAAATCTGACAATGTGCACTTTAACCACATGTGATTTTTTTCTATTACAAATCTCAAATTGTGGAGTGCAGAGGCAAATAAATGAATGATGGGTCTTTGTCCCAGACATTATGGAGGGTACTATACATACAAGTTCATAAGTGATAGGAGCAGAATTAGGCCATTCAATCATGGCTGATCGATCTCTCCGTCCTAACCCCATTCTCCTGCCTTCTCCCCAAAACCCCAGACACCCATCCTAATCAAGAATCTATTTACATCTGCCTTAAAAATATCCATTGACGGCCTCCACAGCCTTCTGTGGCATTGAATTCCACAGTTCCACCACTCTCTGACTAAAGAAATCCATCCTCATCTCCTTCCGAAAGGAATGTCCTTAATTCTGATGTCCTTAACTCTGGTCCTATACTCTCCCACTAGTGGAAACATCCTCTCCACATCCACTCTATCCAGGACTTTCAGGTTTCAGTAAGTTTCAATGAGGTCCCCTTCTTCCTTCTAAACTCCAGTGAGTAGAGGCTCTGTGCTGTCAAATGTTTTAGGTGCAAATACATATGTCAATCTTCCTACAACTGCTTTACCTGTGACATGACAACACGGAAACAAGAGTTCTGCTAATTTTACAAACTTTTCCTTGTCCATGATAGCTTTTTCAAAAAGTTGGACTTACGAACGAATTTGTAGAAGGTCTGCCTCTATTTTGTGCCCCGTGTTTCTAAAGATTTGAATAGCAGCTTCAGCAACTTTGTCATCCTCCATTTTTAGACACTGCAAGAGCGATTCATATGTCTCTGAAGAGTGGAAGGAGGTAGGATGTGTGAATGATAAAACCTGCAGAACAGTAATTGGGGGCAATAAAGAAATCTTTTACAAATACTTATTTATTCTTGGGTACAATATGCACTATTTTTTAAATAAACTGAAATTCCAAAATAACTGTACAATGGCAATTAGTGTTAAACAATATTCAGTAACTAATTCATTACTGTTGCTTAATATCAAAAGCTTCACAAAAATACAATCCGACTACAAAATGAAACAAGGTCAGTTTGAAATTTATACAACAGAAAACTCAAATTACAATTACAGGATGTTTATATTTCTAAGGAGTTTCTGAATGTAAGCATTGGGATTCAAAGCATCAATCTAAATTGATATCAAATTAATAGATTCACTCTCCATATGAGTGGCAAATACCTTAAGCAGCTCCAAGCCTGCCCTAATTGCAGAATCAGGTGACACGCCCTCTTCTTCATCATCTGCAGTCCCTTCTATTGATTTGTTCATTAGTTTCACTAAAGAGCTGAAAAATACAAATGCGTTATGACTTAAAATTAAGCATATTGGGATACAAATTGACAGGTGGTCTGCCAGCCTTACAAGTATAAAAATACTTTAAAACTCTGGAGGTTAGAGTTCAATTAACCATGAATTGTCAGATTTTATTTTAAACATATTCATATATTTGCAGAGATTCATTTAAGAGATGTTAGAGAGGACTACCTAGAATTCTATTTTATGTTCAAACGTTGACAGATGGGAGATGGGATTTTTAAAAAAAATTCAGGAGGATGAAGGAAATTGCTTCGAACGAAAATTCATGAAGACATCAAAAAGCTAACAGTCTGTCCCAATTTTTCTAGCAGTGGGATTTCAGAGAAGGATATACCCTTATTTTTAAATATCTTTGAAAGGGGGAAAGCCTCATCAACTGTAGTGGACACATCTGTTGTTAAGGCATCCCATATAAAGATTAAACATCATTTCTTTCAAGATGCTTATACTGTGCAAAGAGACTAAAGCATGCTTCCACCTTGTAGAACAGAATTTCCATTTGGATAGACCAGGGATCTCCAAACTGTGGCCCACGGGCCACATCCAGCCCACCACGAGATTTTATCCGGCTCGCAACAAGCTCTTAGGGGGTGGGAACTGGAGGCAGAAGCTGCCGGCGAAGGTTCACTGAAGAGCAGTTCACCATCAACCCAAAGCTGGGACAAGGCGAGAGATCGCAGCACCCCCTCGCAAACAAGAAACTCAAGGAAACTTCCCTCCTCGCCGCTGCCGGTCACGCCGGGGAGAGGGGAAGAGAGAGTCGGGGTAGAGGGAGCAGCGGGTGAGAGCGGGAGCACGGGGAGGGTGTCAGCGGGGGCTGCTCTCTCCCTCCCTCCCTCTCCCCAGAGCCAGCTCCTGTGCCGCTCCTCCACTCTCTTCCCCGGCCCCGTCTCCCTCTAACACAGCGAAATAAGAACAAACACAAGTGAAACTTCCCTCCTCACCGCCCCTCACCCCAGGGATCCGGGGCTTCTGAACAACTGCTACACTTGTGCTTGTTCTTATTTCGCTGCGTCAGAGGGAGACGGGGCCGGGGAAGAGAGTGGAGGAGCGGCGCAGATCTCGCTGGTGCTGGCAGAGAGAAAGAGGGGAGAGGGAGGGAGCAGCACCCGCAAGTGGCGGCGTTCCTTCACCCTCCCCCTCGCTCCCTCTATCCCGACTCTCTCCCCCTCCTCTCTCTCTCCCCCCCAGTGGTGGTCACTATATTTCATTCTGTTTTATAAATAATTATATACCTGCAGTATATATATATATATTCCAATATTTCAAGCTCTTTTAAAAAATTGAATATTATTTATTTGTTGCCATATAAACCTAATGTAAACTAATCTAATCTAACCTAATTTAACCTTTCCTGATCTAATCGAACGTAACCTAGTCTAAACTTTGAGTTCATTAAATTTATAAAAATCACACTTCTTTATTTTTTCCTATATCCCGCAAAAAGGTGCAAAATATATAATGTGGCCCTCATGCTGAAATGTTTGGAGGCCCCTGGGATAGACGATGAAAAGAACCACAAACGTGACAATGCAGTTATTCCTAGAGCCCAAAATTAACTTCACCATGCCGGGCAATACCAGGACTTCTGATACATTTTCGCAAATCTTAAATTATTTTTTCTTATAAATGTTTGGTATCAGGTCATTATTGTCACGTGTACTGAGGTACAGTGAAAAACTTTGTTTAGTGTACTATTCAAGCAAACCAGATATGTGTACAGCAATACAAATAGAGAAAGGAAACAAAGTACAGAATATATATTTAAAAAAAGTGCAATTTCATTTAGTTGCTGAAATCGTAAGACTGCAGTAGCAAATCTTGTAGACGTAAAGATTATTAAAATTTCTATACTCTGCATAATTTATTTCAGTTCAGTAAACTAAACTTTCTTTCTTTGAAAACAGCAACCTCTTTTACTCAATTTATCACGGTTTCAAATACTTTAAATATTTTGAAAGATATACCTGATGGCTTCTGAGTCAATGTGCACTGGTGCAATCCTTTCTAGTAAGAATTTCACCATTTCCAGGAAGGGATTAGTCGGCTGCTTGGGATTTGCTAGTTTACGTGTAATTTCTCTCTAAATAAAGGAAATAAAAAGCATTGTTAAATCACATTCAAACATGTGCAAAGTAATTGATTCAGAAATGACAATCATTAATGGTTAGCCACAAATTGCTAGTTTTACAACAAGTTCGTTGTTTGCTAATAGTTTGGTGCAAAATGCTGGATTATCAATTATCAAGAAAGACATGGACTATCACACCATTAATACAGGTTACCATCTTAATTTATTCCACAAAAGGTATTCATCTTTTTACCACCAGGGTTAATTGTCACTTTTAATCATTTAGATCAATTGTACATTTTAACTAGACCGTACGAAAACATCTTGGATTTAGATAATCTTGCATTATATGGCTTCAGACATCCTTTGTGAGGTAATACCAAAGAGCTGTGGTGGGGGAGGTTTATTTTCATTTTTAAACCGAGAAAGAGGAGCTTTCCTAAAACCTGATTCTGAATGAACAACCTGGCCTGACAGTTATAACTGACAGCATTCTTTAAGGTTTCCACAGGCATGATCTCCCAGGCAGAAGGAGCCTGAAAATTGAAAACTAGCTATTATTCCACTATTAGCAGGGAGAAAGCCCATGACGGTACGTAATGTACAGCATTTCTGGATAGTGAACATCCTCCCCACTCATCACCAGATGTTTCTATGGTTAAGTCGCCTGGGGTTGAGGGCTCATTCACTGTGATGAAAAATATTCTATGCTGCTGATAGGCAGAGAGCTGGCCTCCTCTAGATTTTGCCTGGGTGCACATTGGAAGAAACAAGATATGTTCAAGAGTGTACTTCTGGCAAACACTGGCAAATAACCTTAGCAATATCAGTTGTGTTGTTATTTGCACACAAATTAAAGGACAACCTGGAGTGAGGGGCTGTGATGCACTAACAAAACAAATGTCAAATAGCGGCACGGTGGCGCAGCGGTAGAGTTGCTACCTTACAGCGAATGCAGCGCCGGAGACTCAGGTTCGATCCTGACTACGGGCACCGTCTGTACGGAGTTTGTACGTTCTCCCCGTAACCTGCATGGGTTTTCTCCGAGATCTTCGGTTTCCTCCCACACTCCAAAGACGTACAGGTATGTAGGTTAATTGACTGGGTAAATGTAAAAATTGTCCCTAGTGTGTGTAGGATAGTGTTAATGTGCAGGGATCGCTGGGCGGCGTGGACTCGGTGGGCCGAAGGGCCTGTTTCCGCGCTGTATCTCCAAATCTAAAAAAAAAAAGCTTCTACCCAGTCTACCATACCATTAATCTGCAAAAGCAATATTTCCTCACCTACTTAACCAATGACACACATTGAATGTCAATTGGACTTATGGCAAGGACAGACTAAAATCCTGCAGATTCCTGGAAACGTCATTAGAATCAGAATCACACTGAACAATTCACAACTTTAATAACTGACATGCAACATCTCTGGCACCAAAGATTAACACCACACTTGGAACCTCATTCTTCACAGATGTGAATTATTTCAAAGGACTCTGAAAATGCTGAATTTGTAATATTTTATTTTTGCCTCATTTTCCCGTCCTTCTCTTTCTTCCTCCTTAATCCAATGTTTACTTAACACTTAATCACTGATGATAAAAATCAAGCTTTTTTAATTAGAAATATCATAGGCAGCTAAGAACATTCCCTTACCACACAGACTTCCGCTTGCTTGCAAGAGCAGGCAGGGCTAATCAGCAGCTCCAATTGACTACGCAGCCTCTCATCATCACCCAGGACCTGGTTAAATTTCTTCATGAAATCCTGTGCTTTTCCTGGGTCAGGCAAATTTTCTATTTGAGGAATAATAACTGTTAAAGTTATATATAATGAATACTCGCAGCAACTAATTAAAAAAAATTTTTTTAATGGAACATTTCCAAAATCAAATTTTGAATAGTATTTGTGCTTGTTCCAATGTAAGCCCGTTATTTTCCATGTAACAGAGAAATTCAACTGCATAAATCAAAAATCCCTGTCCCGTTAAGAATTGTTCCAAATGAAACCTGTGATCCACACCTCTACCCCATGCCACAAAGGCATTTCCCCTCATGTTGGCATCGTCATTTTATTCACAAGTAGTTGACAAAATAATAATGGCTGTAAGGACCCATTTCACCCTTTGAAGAAGGAATTTCTGTATCTATTTTATTGAAAACGCATGTTTGTAAATTAGTTAGGACCAAGATTAATTTGTCACAAAAAACTAGTTCTTGCTGCTAACATAAAGTCAATGATTTCTCTATTTAGTAGAAAAGCAAAGCAGTCAAGTTTACCGTCCACATATACATAAATGAACACAAGACAATGTCTCCAGACAAGTTCAAAAGAGCAGTGAGGGGGGGAGGATATAGATGTTAGGCAACCATAAGACAAAAAGGCAGGGAAAATTTCTTTGACTCTAGTTATTGTTGTCCATGAATAACTTTCTTACACTAGTGCTGCATTAGGAGTATTGCATCTGACTACATTGAGATGAAAACTTTGCTCAGTTGCAGATCCTACTTGGGAGTGGAGTTTCACTCTTGGTACTCAACCAAATTTTTATTCTGGACACCCTCGACAAGTTTCACAAATAGAAGCAAATGCTTCAATGAACAATCCATGCTAGTGGATTATATTATATCACATGATCAGTCAAAGAACAACTGGGCAACAGATATGCCCAGAACTAGAGTGCAGTTTATCTGAACAGTTTCTTAATATTGTTTGTAATCAAAAAATGCAAGCTACTGCTCACAGAATAACACAAAATTTCAAAACCTACAAGGTTGTTAATTTACTTTGGAAGACGATTGTACAATCAAACTCTATGCTCATACATGGTGGTAAACCACTTGCAAAACCCCCAGGCTACCTTCAATGCAGTCCCCCAAAATGTTTTACCACATTTCAATAGACAATAGGTGCAGGAGTAGGCCATTCGGCCCTTCGAGCCAGCACCGCCATTCAATGTGATCATGGCTGATCATTCTCAATCAGTACCCCGTTCCTGCCTTCTCCCCATACCCCCTGACTCTGCTATCCTTAAGAACTCTATCTAGCTCTCTCTTGAATGCATTCAGAGAATTGGCCTCCACTGCCTTCTGAGGCAGAGAATTCCACAGATTCACAACTCTGACTGAAAAGGTTTTTCCTCATCTCAGTTCTAAATGGCCTACCCCTTATTCTTAAACTGTGGCCCCTTGTTCTGGATTCCCCCAACATTGGGAACATGTTTCCTGCCTCTAACGTGTCCAATCCCTTAATAATCTTATACGTTTCGATAAGATCTCCTCTCATCCTTCTAAATTCCAGTGTATACAAGCCTAGTCGCTCAAGTCTTTCAACATATGACAGTCCCACCATTCCGGGAATTAACCTAGTAAACCTACGCTGCACGCCCTCAATAGCAAGAATATCCTTCCTCAAATTCGGAGACCAAAACTGCACACAGTACTCCAGGTGCGGTCTCACTAGGGCCCTGTACAACTGCAGAAGGACCTCTTTGCTCCTATACTCAACTCCTCTTGTTATGAAGGCCAACATTCCATTGGCTTTCTTCACTGCCTGCTGTAGTAATCCTAATTATATTTGTTCAGAAAGGTTGAACAACTTATTCTTCAACTCAATAACTTTTTCCAGATCAAAGTTGTAGCTATAGGCACTCGCATAGGTCCAAGCTATGCCACGTTCAGAGACCAATGTCAATCAGTGATTCACTTGCAGATCTTCCAACCTAATGTACTGCATTTAGTTTTCACAATGCAGACTTCTCTAGTAAAGAAACCAAACGCAGAATGGGTGATTACTTTGCAGTTACTCTGTATGAGTAAACCTGAACTTCCAGCTGATTGCCACTAAGGAATAACACTTGATCTTCCACCTGGGCACAATGCAGCCTGCAGGACTCAATATCAAATTCTCTAAAGTAATAATTCACACTATTTTTGTTTGTATTAGAATTAGCCAATTTTTTAAACAGTTTCCATTACATTGCACTATCCTGTCATCATTTTGGCTCAGTTTTTCTTTTTTTGTAAGTCTGGAAACATCCCACAGCAACAAATCATACCAAGAATCTTAATTGTCTTTTAACTGCCACATTAGGTCATCCCGTCTAAATCCGAGAGATATTCCATCAAACCCCCACCCCAACCTTCTTTGTTGTTTGGGGGTGGGGGGGTGGGAGGCGGATGGGTGGACAAAGGCCAGAAATTAAATGATGAAAGGTATGATGCAAAGATAGAAGAGTTGCACATTGCGAAGCCAGCGATAGGGATGTTGGTGAAAGGAGGAGGGGGAGGGAAGAAATGGGTGAGAGTGGCAATGGAGCACAGGAGGTGGTGGGAAATGGGGGAAGTTACTCCGGCACTTAGAGTACCTACAGTATTTGTAGAAACATTGAACTGCAGATGCTGATTTGCAAATAAAGACAAAGCGCGGGAGTAATCTCCCCTCCCCTTGCACCTAAATTCCTTCCTCTAGCTTCACAATTCACAACTCTTCAATCTTGTTGTCTTTGTCTTTTCACCTCTGGCATTTATCCAACCATCCTCCTATCAAAACGTCCCTCACCTGTATCCACCTATTACTTGCCAGACTTCAGCCTGCCTCTCCCTACCACAGTCTGAAAATGGGTTCTCACCCGAAACTTCACCTTACCACATGCTCCAGAGATGCTGCCTGAACTGTTGAGTTACTCCAGCACTTTGTGGCTTTTCTTTTTAAACCAACAATATTTTTTAGAATCGTTGTTCTGATTTCAGGGGCACTGCTGCTTTCTCAGCAGAGGTACAGAAGTGTGAAAATGCATACCTCCAGATTCAGAGGGATTCTTCCCAGCGTTTCTGCTGTTATCAGGCAACTGAACCATCCTATCACCAACTGGGAAGTGGTCCTGACCTACTATGTACCTAATTGGAGACCCTCAGACTATCTTTAATTAGATTTTACTGGATTTTATCTTGTGCTAAACATTATTCCCATTATCCTGTATCTGTACACTGTGGATGGCGTGATTATAATCATGTGTAGTCTTTCCACTGACAAGATAGCACGCAACAAAAAGTTTTTCACTGTATCTCGGTACATGTGACAATAAACTAAACAAACTTTTTAAATTCTAAGAATCCAATACCAAAACACCATGCATGTTAACCATATCTAGGTAATTTATACATTTGGAGAGATCAAAGGTGGCAAAATAGAGAGATCTCAAAGTGCATCCCTACGCATATGTAATGAGCTATTAATAAATTGTTTAAAATTGTACAAAGCTGTGAAATCAAATTACAAACTATACTTTGTGTTATACGCATTTGGAAAACAAGTGATAAAAAGCCTTCTGTGACACTTTAAGATGTAGGAGAGTACGCATTAATTATTAGTTTATCAAAATAGGTAACAAGGGCAACACAGCCACTAGATATAATTAGAGATAACATTAAAACAACTTTGCAATCAATATCAACAAATACACTGCGCAAAGTTGTAAGAGAAAACAAAAGCATACTTACTTGCTATAGCCATCAATTTGGCAAACATTGCACTATTGTTAGCTTCTGACTGAAACAAAAAAGGTATTAATGTTAGAAAAACAATGAATTCCTCCTGATTTATTTTTGAAATGGCAAACTTAGTAAACATTTCAGGTGAATCTTTTTTGTTTAATTGATAGGGTTATGACTGTATTCAATCTTTGATTTTATTGTGTACGCTGAAAACGAATTAAGATATTGGATCTTTATCAAAAATCAAAGAAATTATACAACTGGAAATATTTCAAAACAGATTTTATATATATTTTAATCACTTAGATATGTGCATCAGATGTTAATACACTAATGAAACTTACAGCTGGTTGTTTATGCAGGTCCAATAACTCCCGGACATGACTCCTCAGCATATTTTGGCACTTCCACATTTCGTTCAATGCTCTGCGGATGAAAAAAAATTATACTTGAAACAGTAATACTAATATAAGCTAAATTTTGCTTTCATGAATGTCATTTGTTTTTTAAACAGATAGCTTCTTATATTCTTTAAAACAAATATGTTCCTATAGTCACCTTGTTAACAAAAAAAAAACATGGACATGCAAAGATATTATGAGAATTCACACAAAGATTCTGTTTGCAATCATGGCAATTCTTTCCTGAACATAGTCCCAGCATATTACCCACATACGTAAGCTTTCAATTTGAATTGCATGCCTAGTTTTCTGAAGAGCAATGCTAGGAATATCTTCAAACACAACAAGTCCAAGACAACACAGCATTAAAAAAATCTAGGAATTTTAAGAATTCTCATTTACTCAGCTTTTACATACACAAACTATATAGTTGAACCTATTGAGTTCCACATTCATGTAATTTCAATACTGACCAAGCAAATTGACAATTCTCCAAACAATTATTTCAGTGAAATCAAGAAGTACCAATAAAGAATCTCCCATCATATTGGCTAAACAATCCATAACAGTTTGAAAGATTGGTTTTACAGCAAAAAAATTGTTGTGACCAGATACTTATCAGGCACTTGTACAAAATGGGCAAGTTTTTTAAACCTCTGATTTCAGTGGTAAAAAAGATAATGCTGCTTCAGATAACATAAATCCATCCTCGTAAAGTATGGTAGAACAATTCATTAGGTCAGTTTAATATGCAACATAAATACAGAATTTTTAAAAAGAGGATGAAGAGGGTGATCTTATAGAGGTGTATTAAAATCACGAAGGGAATTGATAGGATGAATGCAGTCTTTTACCCAGATTAGGGAAATCAAAATTGATGAGCGTTTGACGGTTCGGAACCTGTATCCGCTGGAATTTAGAAGAATGAGGGGAATCTCATTGAAACTCACTGAATAGCGAAAGGCTTGGATGGAGTGAATGTGGAGAGGATGTTTCCACTCGTGTGATGGTCTCTGACAAGTGGGCACACTCAGAATAAAAGGACATAATTTTAGAAAGGAGATGAGGAGGAATTTCATTAAACAGAGGGTGATGAATCCGTGGAATTCATTACCACAAATCGCTGTGGAGGCCAAGCCTTTAGGTTTTTTAAAGTGGAGATTGATCGCTTCTTGTTAAGGGTGTTAAAGGTCATAGGGAGAAGACTGGAGGATGGGTTGAGAGGGAAAGACAGATCAGCCATGATTGAATGGTGTAGAAGAATCGACAGAGGAAACATGAGTGAGGAACCCATCTATGACAAAAGGGGGGAAACCACGTTTACTAAAGAAAGAGGACATCACAGAAGTTTTAGAATTGAAAGCCTCATCTTGGAAGCAGTAGCAGTGGAGATGGGAGAAATTCAGGGTAGAGGATAGCACTTTTGCAAGAGACAGGGTGGGGGGAAGTGTAGTCCAGATATCTACAGGAGTTGGTGGGTTTGTAATAGACATCAGTCGATAGTCGAGTCCCTGCGATGGAGACAGAAATCAAGAAAGGGGAGAATTTAGTTTAATTTATTGTCACCAGTTTCAAGGTATAGTGAAAAGCTTTTCATTGCGTGCAAACCAGTCAGCGGAAAGACAATACATTACAGTCAAGCCATCCACAATGTACAGATACATGATAAAAGGAGAGGTATCAGATAATCAAAGTAAATTTGAAAGCAGGGTGGAAGTCAATAGTAAAGTTAATGAAATCAACGAGTTTTGCACGAACGCATGAGGCAGCCGCAATGCAGTCGTCGATGTAGCAGAGGAAGTGTTAAGCATGGTGCCAGTGTACGTTTGGAACAAGGACTGTTCGATGTAACCAACAAAGGAAAGCATAGCTGGTGCCTGTGGCTACACGTTTAACTTGAAGAAACTGCGAGGAGTCAAAGGAGAAGGCGTTGAGGGTGAGGACAAATTCCGCTGGGCAGAGGAGAGAGTTGGTAACGGAAAACTGATTAGGTCTCTGTTCAAGGAAGAACAAAAGGGCCTTGAGATCTTCTTGGTGGGAGTTGAAGGTGTAAAAGGACTGGACATCCATTGTAGGCAATGGGGGCCTACAAATAGAAAGTTATTGAAGAGTTCAAGGGTGTGTGAGAAACGAATGGGTTTACTAGGGCAGTCCCGTTTGTGGATTTTCAGGAGATAGAAGTGGGGAGCAGGAGAAGTACAAGGTGGGAGGCTACAGAGGGGTATTGCCAGAGATGAAGAGATCGGCAACAATTTGGGAGATGACGGCCTGGTGTTTGTCTGTGGGGTCATGGTGAAGCCTGACCTCAGAATGGTTTGGAGGGATATGGGCCAAACGCAGGCAAATGGGACGAGCTTAGATGGAGCATCTTGGTTGACATGGACGAGTTGGGCTGAAGGGCCAGTCTACATGCTGTATGACTATGACTAATTGTAGCTGAGTGAAGTTAGACCAATGCGCACTTCTGACTTCAAGCAAACTGTTGAGGAGTAGTTTGGAATACTCTTATTTGATGATATAAACCAGAGTGATGGAGAATCTTCCAGTACAGTTTTTCGTTTACCAGAAATTGAGATGCACAGGTTGCTCAGATGTCAGATTTGTGTGAGTTGGATTACACTCAAATATGTTAAGGATAATACACTTTGGCATGAGAAGTGAAAGAAGATCAGGAAAAGGGTTCATGGCAGTAAATTAACAAGTAATTTACAAAGTTGCAGCAATTGTGTGATTAGAGTGGGAAAATCAAACTTTGTTTCTTAGTAAGGGACCCTCCAGGAAAAAAAATAGAACAGCCAGAAACCAGAAATTGAAACTTAAATTAATTGCATATTTAAGAGGGGCAAGTGAGCATAATTAATTTCCGACACCTGATGACAAGATTTGGCAGTAGATAAACAAAAAATGAATGATCCTAAGTGAATGTATATTACACTGATAAATAAAACCTCTTAAGAGTGATTGACCACAGTGTTCATCTGATGCCAAAGTGTAATATTCTAATGGCATTAGACTAAACATTACTAAAAATCGTAGCAAGTCTATAGATTGAGAAGCACAAAACAAAAAACTTAAGTATCAGCAACGGATGATCAAATATTATTACAATAAGAAGATGGAGTACAAGAATAAACCAACAATAAATACAAGATGTGTAGGAAAGAACTGCAGATGCAGGTTTAAATTGAAGGTAGACACAAAATGCTGGAGTTACTCAGCGGGACAGGCAGCATCTCTGGAGAGAAGGAATGGGTGACGTTTCGAGTCTGAAGAAGGGTCTCGACCTGAAACGTCACCCATTCCTTCTCTCCAGAGACGCTGCCTATCCCACTGAGTTACTCCAGCATTTTGTGCTACCTAAGAAATACAAGATGATTGTTGGAACTTTCACAACCCTGTGAAGAAGTGAACACCAAAAATAAGCAAAAGTCTCACAAAGGTTGTTATGAGGAATAAAAACAAATGGAAGAGGTTTCAACCAAATAATTTGCAACAATCTCCAGGGCAGGAGGCGGTAAATGTACCATAAATGGGGAGCCAAAGATCTAAATCGTCTCCGTCCATCCCTCTCCTCCACAGCTGCAGAAACCCTCATCCACGCCTTCATCACCTCCTGTCTGGACTACTGCAACAGTCTCCTCTATGGCTCACCCTCAAAAATCATCAGTAAACTTTAATATTCAAAACTCCGCTGCCCGTCTACTCACCCACTCCCCGATCCGTGACCATATCACCCCCGTCCTTTACAAGCTCCACTGGCTCTCCATCCCCCAGAGAATCCAGTACAAAATCCTCCTCATGACCTACAAAGCCCTCCATAACCTGGCCCCATCCTACCTGACTGACCTCCTCCACAGACACACTCCCACCTGCACCCTCCGCTCTGCTGCTGCCAACCTCCTGTCCCCCCCCATCCGGACCAAACTCAGATCCTGGGGGGACAGGGCTTTCTCCATCGCTGCTCCCACCCTCTGGAACTCACTACCCCAAACCGTCAGAGACTCCTCCTCACTCACCACATTCAAAACATCACTGAAGTCTCACCTGTTCAGCACTGCCTTCAACCACTGACCGTCACCTCACCTTCTGTCTCCTTTTTCTGTTCGTTTACTTATTTATCTATTTATTTTCTTCTCTATGTTCTAGTAATCCCTGTAAAGCGTCTTTGAGTGTTTGAAAAACGCTATATAAATGTAATGCATTATTATTATTAAATTAGGGGAGGAGCTTCAAGTAGTTTACATTACTATAGAGAAAATACCGGTTTCCACTTGGAGTTATAGAGTGATACAGTGTGGAAACAGGCCCTTCGGTCCAACTCGCTCACACCGGCCAACAATGTCCCAGCTACACTAGTCCCACTTGCCTGCGCTTGGTCCATATCCCTCCAAACCTGTCCTATCCAATGTACCTATCTAACTCTTTCTTAAACGATGGGATAGTTCCTGCCACAACTATCTCTTCTGGCAGCTTGTTCCATACACCCACCACCCTTTGTGTGAAAAAGTTACCCCCTCAGATTCCTATTAAATCTTTTCCCCTTCACCTTGAACCTATGTCGTCTGGTCCTCTCATGATCTTGTACACCTCTATAAGATCACCCCTCATCCTCCTGCGCTCCATGGAATAGAGACCCAGCTGACTAAACCTCTCCCTGCAGCTCACACCCTCAAGTCCTGGCAACATCTTCTTAAATCTTTTCTGAACCCTTTCAAGCTTGACAATATCTTTTCCATAACATGGTGCCCAGAACCGAAGACAATATTCTAAATGCAGTCTCACCAATGTCTTATACAATTGCAACATGACCTCCCAACTTCTACACTCAATACTCTGACTGATGAAAGCCAAAGTGCCAAAAGCCTTTTTGACCACATTATCCACCTGCCGCTCGACCTTCAAGGAACCATGCACCTGTACTCCTAGATCCCTCTGCTCTACAACACTGCCCAGAGGCCTACTATTTACTGTGTAGGTCCTGCCCTTGTTCGATGTCCCAAAATGCAACACCTCACACTTGTCCGTATTAAATTCCATCAACCATTCATCCGCTCACCTGGCCAATCGATCCAGATCCTGCTACAATCTTTCACAACCATCTTCACTATCTGCAAAAACCACTCACTTTTGTATCATCAGCAACCTTGCTAATCTTGCCCTGTATGGTTCTCATCAAAATCATTGATGTAGATGACAAACATTAACGGGCCCAGCACTGAACTAAGTTTACTTCTTAGCTCCAGAAACTCCTCCAGGGATGCACGATCCCAGCTGCCTATACCTGTCCCATGCATCCTTCTTGTTTTTGACCAACGCTTTTGACCAATACCCACTCAAAGTCCTTAGAACATTTCTCTTTAGCACCACTGAGCAAATTTTTAATTCAATGCCAACCACTTCTCCTTGTGTCCCTTGGACTTCAACTTTTCTGATGTATCATGTAATACTTTGTCTCCATACTAAAATCCATTTAATCTCTCAGAAATGTGTTACCTTCATCAATCCTCTTGGTATCATTTTAAAGATGAGGGGGCTGTCCCATATCAGATAAAAGTCTAACCTGTATGAATTGCATGTTAGAAGAATGAGAGGTGATCTCATTGAATCAAACCACATTCTGAGAGAATGATTCCTTTAGAGAATCCACTGTTAGGAAGCATAGTCCAAGGAAAAGATCTGGTCTTAATGCAGATTGTTGGAAATTCTCTAGGATATACATTCCTGCATATTTGAGTCTGCGATTTACAGTTTTAAGATACTAAAGGAATTGTATGTGTATTTGGCAAGAAAACAGACCTAAAATTAAAGAATTGTTCGTGCTGAAAGAGGCCATTTGGAACACTGAACACATTCTGCAATAGCACTCCAGTCGGTAACATTCCATAGCTCGTTTTCCTTTCTCCTATTATTTTTTTCCCCTCCCAATGTACCCATTCAATTCAGTTTTGAAATCAATTCCACATCTCCACTTTTTCAGGTGGTTGATTCAGATCATGATCACTTGCAAACAAACATGTTTTTCATTAAGGTTCCTCTGGCCCCTTCTGCCACAACCTCTCCCTACCCCAAACTATGGGGATTTTTTATCTAATTACATACCTACTGTTCTAAAGAGAACAATTTCAGCTACTTCAGTTCATGCAAGTGACCAACCTTGCTTGTCTAGATTTACTCTACTAAAACTTTCTGCACCCTTTCTGGAGCCTCTGCATTCTGTAATGGATTTAAATCATTAAGAAATTGAGCTGGGAAATGAAAGGTTTTTTCAATAAGTGCTGTATGAATCGAGAATGTTCTAACCAAATATGTGGTTGTGGTTGAGTATATAATATAATATAATAATAATATTTTTTTATTTGTCATATGTAGGTTGGCACAGGGTCAACCGGTACAATGAAATGTATTTGACAGGACAACGGGTCACCTCAGCAGTAATATTCCAAGGATAAATATTAAAAAATGACATTTGTAAGGTAAAAAGATAATATTAAAAATAGTTAAAAAGACAATATTAAAAAAGAATCAACATATATGATTTGAAATGTGTTTATGAGTTCAGAAGCCTGATGGCAGAAACTGTTCTTAAGTCTGGTGGTATGCGCAGCCATACTCCTGTATCGTCTGCCTGACGTTAACAAGGAGAACAGCCTGCGTGCTGGGTGGCTGTGGTCCTTGATGATGCTGCGTGCCTTCCGCAGGCACCGCCAGTAGAAAATGTCCTGAATGGCCGGGAGACAGTTGCCAGTGATGTGCTGTGTCGTCTTCACTGCTCTCTGTAGTGATTTGTGGCTGTGGGCAGAACAGTTCCCGTACCAGACTGTAATGCAGCCCGTCAGCAGGCTCTCGATGGTGCATCTGTAGAAGTTTGTGAGGATGCTGGTGTTCATGCCAAACTTCCTCAGTCTTCTCAGGGAAAAGAGCCACTGGTGGGCCTTCTTTGTTATTGTGTTCGTGTGCAGTGTCCAGGAAAGGTCCTCAGTGATGTGCACATCGAGGAACTTAAAGCTGCTGACCCTTTCAACCTCAGCATCACCGATGTGGATGGGGAGGTGTCCATTCCCCCGCTGTCTCCTGTAGTCCACGATCATCTCTTTAGTTTTGCTGACATTGAGAGAGGTTATTTTCTTGGCACCAGCTGTTTAGTGCCTTTACCTCCTCTCTGTAGGCCGTCTCATTGTTGTCTGTGATGAGGCCCAAGATGGTCGTGTCGTCAGCAAACTTTAGGATGCTGTTTGAGCTGTGCTTAGCAGTACAGTCGTGCGTGAACAGGGAGTACAGGAGAGGACTGAGCACACAGCCCTGTGGTGTGCCTGTGTTGAGGATAAGCAATTTTGAAGAGTTTTGAAAATGATACTTCAGGACAACAGTAAAATGCAGGAAGATGCATGAGCTTGCGAGAGTTGTTCTTTACTCCTGTTACTCTAATCTATGTAACACTAAAGAACTTACATGATACTCACTTTACTGCATTTGGGTCCAAGGAAGCATAAAGGTAATAGAGACACTTCATTCTTTCTTCGGTTTCCAAATTATGAGGAACAAGATATTGAGCGAAGATTTTTTCCACCAATAACCTAATCAAGAATGAAAGTAGCAGTTGTATTGAATACAAAAAGATCAATTTTAGTTTCTAAATACAAGATGTGCATATTATATATTATTTGATTTGTCACTTAAAAATCTAACCCAATTTCGGTTTCCATATCATCTTCCTGCCTCAGCACATGTTTTAATTAATTCCTTCCTGAATCTGTAATGCTCTTCCAACTCTGGCTTTTAAAGCATCATTGTTTTTTTATCTGTACACCTGGCAGGTATTATTTGAAACTCTAAAATTTTGGATTACCTACCCTAAACTGCTGTTTGCTTTCAAGATGCCTCAATTTTTATCATTTGCTGTAATGTAGCCATCCAAGGATTGGCATCAAATTGTTTGACAAGTTTCTGGTCAAGCACCTCAGGATATTATTTTACATGTGCTATATAAATCAAGCCTATGTTGAATTGAAAAGGGCACCAAATTGATAAATCAAACTAACAGTACTTTGAACATCCAGTGAATCTTAACTTGCAGTGAACTAATAGAGTATTTATTATTCTTAAATTGACTAATGTTACTTAATGTTTTAAACAATGCTTAGGCACTGAAAGACAAAATACCCAATCAACATTAAAGAACGCGGACAAAAAGATTAAATGGGTGGTACTGATTAATTAGTGGAAGCTAACCGAGGATACAATGAAACACCTTTGATATCCTCAAGATATTCCAAATGACTTCATAGCAAATTATTTGCTTTGAAGTGTATAGACTTGTAGCAAGCATGGAAACAAGCCCTTGTGCCTTGCAAGATGATAACATTGAAGAGATAAAGCAGCAGATGTTCTGGTAAGGTAATGTGGCCATCTGTTCTTCTTCCAAATAGCCATGACAATTTTACAACCACTTACAAAGGCAGGAAAGACCACAGTTTATCACACCATCTTAATAGCTGGGTCTTCAATAGTGACAAAAGACAGATTGCTACCACTAAACAAAAAATGTATCCACTGTGAATTTGACTTTAACCACTGTTTTGCTGACCTCCGAGTTCAATTTAATATTAAATCAAATTTATGCAACATTCTGCTGCACGGTAAACCACGTTATTCCAATAATCCCATCCATGTTGACATCTGTCTCTGAACAGAATTACAAAGTTAATTTACAAATCCATCCATCTCACCTTTTTGCCTATTTTATGTGAACACAGCAACATGTAGTCTGTAGTCTCTTTTTTGCTCTGGTTTATTTTCACCCACATGTTTAGACCGTAATGTTGTATCCTTATTGTTTTGATGTGGTTATGCTTTACTCTTAATTGTTAACTGTATATTTGTGTTGTCATTTGTGAGCGGAGCGCCAAGGTACATACTTGGCCAATAAACTTATTCATTCATTCATTCATTCATATGTCTATTCCCTTTCAAATTTGACCTACTTTGCAGCTTAAGTTGTCTTGTTGGCCCTGAGAAGTCAATCTTGTGCAGTACTCTGATGCATACATTCTGTTGTATATTAAATTTAACAAATAAATATTGGATTTGCATAACACTTTTCTTGAGCTCAGGATTTTACAGCAAATTAAGTACTCACTGAAGTGCAATCATTATGGTAATATAGGAAATGCAAATTTGCACCAAACAAGCTCCAAGAAACAGCAATAGTATAATCAAACAAAGTTTAAATCATTGATTGAGTGACTGCAGTGTTAACTTATGTTTCGTGCAATGCTAAGGTACTTTAAGTCATTAATTAAGTGGGAAGTAACAGAACACCGAAAAAGCTTGTCCATTCTTCAAAATATAAGGCTGCTCTTTACCAACTTTTTTCAAAGTAAGCATTTCTGCCATGCAACACTCCCTTGATATGTCCGTCCAGGTTCATGCACTCAAGGCTCTGGAGTGACACAAAAGATCTGACTCAGAGGCAAGTACACAGCTGACAACAATTCCCCCATGAATCCTAACCTAACTGCCATTCTTCTCAATAGGCAATATCCAAAAGTCAAGTAGAAATCTATTCACGACCACACTCCACTTTACAATTTCATCCACCTCATTATTATTAACACAAAAATACAACCTCTGTTACTTCAACTTACAGCCACTTTAGTTCTTTCCTAACTCTTGACCTCAGAAGACTCTTAGCCTGAGCTTCAGGAATGTCTAGCAATTGGCCATTTCGTCTCCATCTTAAGAATTCCTCCAATTCCTCTTTTTCTAAACCATTGCATTTTATAATGTTTCTCTAAGTATAATTTCACGCCTGGGGAGATAATATGGGAGATGTACCAAGTTAAAGTATGCTTGTGTAAATTGCTGCTCCTCCAAAGAAGAGAGCCCATATAAAAAAAATAATGATGAGTCAACACCAAGGTACATAAATAAATGGATGAAAAATAATTATACATCTTAGTGTCACAAGCCCCATTTTGCATTAAAAACACAATGTTAACCCCTAAAAAATCAATAGCTAAATGATGCAAATAACGTAGCAGAAAAATAGACCATGTAAAAGTCTAGATTTCCTGCTCAGATGGCTAATGGGGCAAAGTCCTAATTTAAGGTTTCCAAATAGGTTTGTATTAAAAAATAATCATAAATCAACCACTATAGAGTAATAAAATAAATTATATATATTTTGAAATCAGTTATGGAATCAAATCTTGTGCACAGATGCTATTTTGTAATTCAAAATATGGAACTTCACCTACTTGTCATCAATGCTGTTCTGGTAATAGATATGCAGGAGTTTATCTTTGATCCAATTCACTTTCTGAGCAGCCTCTTTCCCAGCCTCTGCATGTAGACAGTACTTTTTGTATAACTGGGCCAAGCCCATCATTGCTTCTTTCCGCACCCGCCACTTAAAATACAGAAGAAAAATTATTGTCAGTTGGATAAAATAGTGTGGACTCCTCTGGCTCTTTCTTCCAAGTTACATTAATTTTACTCTTTCTGTTGTAAGCTACAGATGAATTTCCACACCTCATTCATCAATTGAAATCCCTTTAATATTCTCCATCTGTGCAGAACGGCTCAGAGTAATAGGAACAGTATAACTAAGTCTACATCCACCTTCTCCATGCATATAAAAGCTGCATCAGAATCTTGTCATGCAACCAGGTTTACTGCTGCAATCTTCCGACGTTTAATTGGTTCAACAAGAGGAGGAATGAATGTGCGTTTGAGGGATAAAGTCACAATGAAGACAATAGGTGCAGGAGGCCATTCGGCCCTTCGAGCCAGCACCACCATTCAATGTGATCATGGCTGATCATTCCCAATCAGTACCCCGCTCCTGCCTTCTCCCCATACCCCCTGACCCCGCTATCCTTAAGAGCTCTATCTAGCTCTCTCTTGAATGCATTCAGAGAATTGGCCTCCACTGCCTTCTGAGGCAGAGAATTCCACAGATTCACAACTCTCTGGCTGAAAAAGATTTTCCTCATCTCCGTTCTAAATGGCCTACCCCTTATTCTTAAACCGTGGCCCCTGGTTCTGGACTCCCCCAACATTGGGAACATGTTTCCTACCTCTAACGTGTCCAACCGCTTAATAATCTTATATGTTTCGATAAGATCCCCTCTCATCCTTCTAAATTCCAGTGTATACAAGCCTAGTCGCTCCAGTCTTTCAACATATGACAGTCCCGCCATTCCGGGAATTAACCTAGTAAACCTACGCTGCACACCCTCAATAGCAAGAATATTCTTCCTCAAATTTGGAGACCAAAACTGCACACAGTACTTCAGGTGCGGTCTCATTAGGGCCCTGTACAACTGCAGAAGGACCTCTTTGCTCCTATACTCAACTCCTCTTGTTATGAAGGCCAACATTCCATTGGCTTTCTTCACTGCCTGCTGTACCTGCATGCTTCCTTTCAGTGACTGATGCACTAGGGCACCCAGATCTCGTTGTACGTCCCCTTTTCCTAACTTGACACCATTCAGATAATAATCTGCCTTCCTATTCTTACCACCAAAGTGGATAACCTCACACTTATCCACATTAAACTGCATCTGCCATGCATCCGCCCACTCACAACCTGTCCAAGTCACCCTGCAACCTCATAGCATCTTCCTCACAATTTACACTACCACCCAGCTTTGTCTCATCTGGAAATTTGCTAATGGTACTTTTAATCCCTTCATCCAAGTCATTAATGTATATTGTAAATAGCTGCGGTCCCAGCACCGAGCCTTGCGGTACCCCACTAGTCACTGCCTGCCATTCTGAAAGGGACCCACTTATCCCCACTCTTTGCTTTCTGTCTGCCAACCAATTTTCTATCCATGTCAGTACCCTACCCCCAATACCATGTGCTCTAATTTTGCCCACTAATCTCCTTTGTGGGTCCTTGTCGAAGGCTTTCTGAAAGTCGAGGTACACCACATCCACCGCCTCTCCCCTGTCAATTTTCCTAGTTATATCCTCAAAACATTCCAGAAGATTAGTCAAGCATGATTTCCCCTTAATAAATCCATGCTAACTCGGAACGATCCTGTTACTACTATCCAAATGCTCCGCAATTTCGTCTTTTATAATTGACTCCAGCATCTTCCCCCCACTGATGTCAGACTAACTGGTCTATAATTTCCCGTTTTCTCTCTCCCTCCTTTCTTAAAAAGTGGGATAACATGAGCTACCCTCCAATCCACAGGAACTGATCCTGAATCGTCCGAAGGCCGAGACGTGCTCTCTTCTTCCCCTCCATGCCGCCTAATAGGAATAAAATGTAGTCCTTTTGAAAAAGGGAGCATCATAACATGCTTGACATCAAAGCAGCATTTGACTTACTACGGCATCAAGACACCCTGGTAAAACTCTAGTCAATGGGAGTGAAGGGAAACTCTCCACTGGCTGGAGTCATACCAGCACAAAAGCTGATGGTTGCGAGTGTCGGAGACCAATCATCTCGGCCATAGGACAATGCAGAAGGAGTTCTTCAAGGAAGAGTCCTAGGCCCAAATATCTTCAGCTTCTCTATTAATAATCTCCATGCAATCATAAAGTCAGAAGTGGGGATGTTAGTTTATAATTGCATAATGTTCAATTCCATTCACAATTCTTCAGAAACTGAAGCAGTTCATGCCTACATGCAGCAAGACCTAGTCAGACCAATAGTCAGGCATGGAGTGATAAGTGGCAAGCAACATTCATGCCACGCATGTAGCAGCCAATGACCAGCTCAAATAAGAGAACCCAACCACTTACTCTTAAACAATTAATGGCATTACCATTGCCAAGTCTCCCACCATCAACATTATGGAGGATCACAACTAAACAGCCACTGAAACTTGTGGCGACAAGAGCAGGTCAGAAGTTTGGTACCCAAAGCTCTTCCAACCTCTATGAGGTTGTTAGAAGTGTGATGAAATAGTCCTCACTTGCCAAGTCCAAATGAAGCCCGCATCCCACTTGAAAATCAACATTACATTCAAAAGAATGTTTTACAAGAGCAGAAAACAACTGCACATCAGCAAGGAAATAGTCTAATTAGACAAAACAAAATGGGACGACCATCTGGATATTTGGGAAACAATACTTTTATTTCTAGGCTGGTATCCAGGGAAACCATTTGTGAAGGTTTTAATTCCATTTTGAGGACCAACACATTAACAGAGTCTGGGTAGGAACATTAAGATTACATTTGTGCACGTCAGATGGTAAACGACAGTATTATTAACTGTAATACTAGACCAAGTGGATCCGTTGAGCCCATTCCTCGTAGAGGGGGGACAGGGAAGGGGAGAGGGTGTCACTGAGTGAGCCCTGGACCCAAAGCCTCTCCTGTATTGGTGTAGTACCCTCAACCCCCCCACTCAATCCCCCCCCCTCCTCCCCCCACTGACCCACTCCATTCCCCCTACCCCCACTTGCCCCATCCCTGCCCCCACCCCCACCAGCCCTGCCTCCACCCCATTCCCCCCTCCCCACCCCACCCCCACTCTCCCTGCCAGCACCCCACTCTCCCCCCAACCCCCAATCTTCCCTCCTCCCCACTCTTCCCTCCCCCCCACCCCCACTCTCTCCTCCCCCCACCCCCACTCTCCCCTGCTCCCTACTGTCCCCTTCCCTCCCCACCCCCACTCTCTCTTCCCCCCAGGGAGGGAGGATACGGGGGGGTTGAAGGGGATGGAGTGGGGGAGAGGGAGGGAGGGGAGAAGAGGCAGATGGGGAGGGGGGGTAGAGGGGAAGAAGGAGGGGGGGAGGAGAGGGTGCTGCCCCAATGCAGGAGAGGTTTGGGCCAACGGGTCCACTTGGTCTTGTATTAAGTGAAACTGCAGATCACATTGTATTCCACTTTTAAACCGAAATCTCTCAAAATTACATACAAATTACAAGAAAATCACATTTATAAAAGTAGGTAAAATCAAAAGCTAAAAGAGATAGAATAGTTTACAAGAACAGCAATTTCTCTTCTTATATTTTTCTTAAGATTCAGAAGGTATGGAAGTCAATGGTAATGCCAACATTTATTGTCCATCCCTAAAAGCTTCCGTTTAGAGTCAACGGCATTTGCGGGATCGAATTGACACGCAAGGTAGACCAGGGAAGGATGACAGAATTCCTCTCCTGCAGGACATTAATGAACATTTTTAAACAATTTGGTTGTATCTTGGTTGCAAAACAGAGACCAGCATACTTTAAAAAAAATATCCTGATTTGTTTAATTACCTGAATTTTAGTTTCATAGATGTCTTGGTGTGATACGTGTTCTTATCTTTGACTCAATGATCCATAACACGTGCTGCTAGTCTACTAGGTTAGCTGTTTTCAGAGAGCAGTTCCTCGTCCCTCTCTTCCCCTCCCCCTTCCCAGATCTCCCACTGTCTTCCTGTCTCAACCTATATCCTTCCTTTATCCCGCCCCCCCTGACATCAGTCTGAAGAAGGATCTCTCCTGAGATGCTGCCTGACCTGCTGAGTTACTCCAGCATTTTGTGAATAAATACCTTCGATTTGTACCAGCATCTGCAGTTATTTTCTTACAGTTTTCAGAGAGCAATATTTTCAAGTCACATTGCTGAGTGACAGAATCCTTGGGGAATTTATGGGAATATAGAGAGAATGAGAGCAATGTATTATTGTAAAATAGTTACTTTGTAGTTGCCACAGGGTTGGGTGGGATGTAGAGCATGCTCCAGTTCTATGATTCCAATTGCAGTCATGGGCTCAATGTATATATATATATATATATATATATTATATATTATATACACACACACACACACATATATATATACATATAAATAAATACTAACAGAGGAAGACAGGAATGTAGCATGGAGGCTACAATCAGATCAGACATGATCTTACTGTCTGGCCAAGCAGGCTCGAGGAGCAATCCAGTTTTTATGTTAGAAATGCACCCATGAATGGAGTTCCCACAGGGCAGGAGATGCCAGCAGTCCCAGAGCAGCTGGCAAACCCATGCCACCTGTCACACAAATGATCTTTTCCATATACATAAGTCAGATATTTGTAAGCCGGGAACGACCTCCACTGGGATCCTCATAAATAGAACAGTCAAGGATTTTAAGTGAAGTGGGGAGAGAATACATGGAGTCAGAAATCGTGTGTTAAGCAACAGATAAACAAGATCATTTCAAGTATATGAATTATATTGAAAGAAATCAGAATGGGAGCAAAATATTTGAACTACAAACTGAAGACACAAATTAGCATTCATTATACAAATCGACAGAATGCAAGAAACTAATTAATAAGATTGTAGATTTTAATTAATTTTGCTGGGTTGACATGGCAATTGCTACCGTGGTTTGGCTGCAAGATGGTCAGGAAAAGGAACTGAAAAGAGAGAGATACAGGCAGGATAGAAGTAAGAAATGTAGAAGAATACGAGTTCAATAGAAGAATATGAATCCAAGAACAAGGAGGGACGTGGTGTGAGTGCAAGGAGAACAAAGAGGGGGGCTGGGCGGAGGAGAAGGACTATATTGAATACTTTTGTAACTTTGTCGGCACCCTTTACTCTTGCATACTTGCATTGTACGCAAACAAAGAATCTCACTGTACCAAGTACACATGACAATTAAGTATCAATCAATCGTGCAATGTCTGAAACAAAGAAAAAGTGCTGGAGTAACTCAGCGAGTCAGGCAACATGGACAGCGAAGTTTTGGGTTGGGCTGCTTCGTCAGACTGCTTGTGAGGGGGACAAGCTGGAAAATAGGTGGGCAGCTGGGACAACATGTGATAGGTTTGATTGGCAGATGGGTGGACAAAGACTAGAGATGAAAAAGGAGACATGAGGCTGTAAGATAAGGAGAAAAGAGGAATGAGATGTGAAATCAAAGGGCAGGATAATGGTGGAAGGGGAAAGTGATTTAAATGGAATTCAAAAGAATGAAACACATGAAATATTTTTTTTAATGGAAAAAAATGTTTAAAGGTCAGTTATAACACTTTTTTTTTGTGCAATGGTTTTCAGGTATCTACAATCTATGTGTAGGCTACAGAATAATTATTTCAGAAATAACACAATTTTTCTGTACTGTAATTTCTCAATTGCCTATATTGCCGTACTCACCTCAGGAAACATATATCTATGCTGCAAAACAAAGAAATAGAACATGGTACTTTTGCAATGATAAATTTTGCAATCTCAAAACCTTACCCTTTTGTCCAGTGTTCTCTCTCTCACAAATCCAAGTAGCTGGTCATTCACCAGTGATAAATCTTTCTTTCCTGCTGTAATTATTGTAACAATGACATCATGCCGGATTGCCTCTTCTGGATCATGTGATCGAACCTTCAAGTATTCTATTAAAAAGGATTTAGCACATACAATTACTGATTCAGGATGAATACATTTATTTTAGCGAGACATAAATTGCAGTTTATAATTCTGTTAACAAAATAATGAACAGTTCTGCAGACATGATTATGTGATGTGCATTTAAAATAAATGATACGGCTTTCAAACTGGTTAGAAAATTAAGTTCCATGCCTTACATAAGTCATTTGTTGCTGTAAAATATTCACTAATTTAAAACTTTTTTTTAGCTTATATCATGCAACCATGTTGAGCTTTTTGGAACTTTCCCCAAGAATAAGAAAGAACACTAATCTGCTCAGCTCCTTTAGTACAACCATGCCTTTGGATATAGCAAGCTTTCAATTACTATCTAAAAGCCAATTTTATGAACAAAACTGATCAATTAGTATTTGCAGAACTGTCCAAAATTATACAATCAAAAGTGCTTTGAAAATTCATATCAGAAACAGTACTTAAGGATGGTAATACAATCTGTTCAACGCTTTCGGATTCCACATTACTTAGCTTCCACTGCTGGGGTGAAGGTCTAAGATTTGGCCAAAGGTTCAACACAAAAATCAGGTACCATAGAAATACAATGTCTACCTGCCAGCTTCTGCAATTACCCCCTCCCACACACACTTATACAGATAGTGCTAGGTACATTTATCCACTCAACCTAGCCATGAAAGTTTTGTTTTTGCTTCAAATGTTGACACTGGAAGCAAATCTCCATTTCGGGTGATATTTTTGGACAAACACACCTCACCTGTAAGATCTTTGGCTAAATCTGGATGATTCATCAGACAATGGCTTGCAAATTTCACACATTCCAATCGCACAGGAACATGAATGTCATTAAATCTGTTATAAAGCACAAAGTAATTAATGTTCATAAATTAATAATGTAGGTTGATATCAAAATATAAAGCTGCAAAAGGATTTCCTGACTCATACTCATGCCCTAACCAATGAAGTCAAGCACTCTACCTCCTTTACCATTGTATCTACTCGTGTTGCCACTTTGATGTGCCGAAAGATGTTGGAGATCCAAATCCATAGCTTAAGAAAATAACTGCAGATGCTGGTACAAATCGAAGGTATTTATTCACAAAATGCTGGAGTAACTCAGCAGGTCAGGCAGCATCTCGGGAGAGAAGGAATGGGTGACGTTTCGGGTCGAAACCCTTCTTCAGAAATCCATAGCTTTCTCAAAGCTGTTAAGGTGCTTGCCATTTACTGTATACTTTCCCCAGAAATTCGACCTCCCAAAGTGCAACACCTCTCACTTGCTGGGATTAACCACCATTTCTCTGCCCATTTTTGTAGCGGATTGACATACCATTATTTCTTTGACAGCCTTCCACATTATCCCCAACTCCAACAATTTTGGAGTCAGATGCAAACTTGCTGAAAAATGCCATCTACATCCAAGTCCTTTAAAATATTTCACAAACACAGAGGTCCAGCACAGATCTCTGTAGAATTCCTTGGAGGATGAAAAGAGACTTCAGGAAGATTTGGATAAGTTGAATGAAAGGACAGGCATATAGTAGGTGCAGTCCAATGTAGATAAATGTGAAGTCCATTCATTTTGTTTAGAAAAAGGTGTATTATTTAAATAGTCATACACTGAGCAATAACAGTTATACAGCATAAAAACAGGCCGTTTGGTCCATCACGCACTAATCGGCTGAACCTATCTAACCTAATGCCATTTACTCACGTTAGGTCTGTAGACGTCAATGCCTTGACGATTCAAATACTTAAGCAGTGAGTATATCTGCCTCCAACATTACTTCTGCCTCCAAATGGCTCAGAACGACTCCTGACTCTCCGCCTCAACACCACCACAGGCCCAGTCACCCATGTCAGCGTGTATGCCCCGACACTGTCCTCCACATCAGACACAAAGGATGAGTTCTACGAGAACCTCGCATCCATCATCAGCAGCATCCCCAGCAAGGAAGAACTTGTTCTCTTGGGCGACTTCAACGCCAGAGTGGGCGCAGACCACGAATCATGGTCTTACTGCCTTGGGCAGTTTGGTGTGGGCAAAATGAATGAGAACGGACAGCGATTGCTCGAGCTGTGCACTTACCATGACCTGTGCTTTGCCAACTCGTACTTACAGACAAAGCCCCAGCACAAGATTTCCTGGAGGCACCCACGCTCAAAGCACTGGCATCAACTGGATCTCATCCTACTCAGACATGCCACCCTCAAGAACGTTCTCCACACACGATCCTATCACAGTGCGGACTGCGACACAGACCACTCCGTGGTGTGTTGCAAGATTAGGCTGCAACCAAAGAGGTTCTACCATACCAAGAAGCAAGGGAAACCCCGCATCGATGTCAGCAAGATACCCTCGTGCAACAGTTTGCAGAGGCTTTTGAGAGAGAACTTGGCACCTCCCGCCCTGGAGACTCTGCAACAGAGAAGTAGGAAACTCTGCGGGACACCATGCACCACACAGCCTTGGCTCGCTTTGGGAAGAAGATCTCAAAGACACACGACTGGTTTGAGGCCAAGTCGACCGAGATAACTCCCGTCATCGAAGCCATGCGCGCCGCCCTAGCCGAGTACAAGCGGTCAGCCAACGAGAAGAACCTGCAGATCCTCAGGGCTGCCAGGAGCAAGGCTCAGCAGACTGCCAGGTGTTGCGCCAATGAGTACTGGACACAGCTTAGTGAGGACATCCAGACGGCTGCCATAACAGGGAACATCAGGGGAATGTACGATGGCATTAAGAAGGCACTAGGACCAGTCCAGAGCAAAACAGCCCCCCACAAATCCTCCACTGGGGAAGTAATCACAGACAAATGCCAGCAGACGGAGAGATGGGTGGAACACTACTCCGACTTCTACTCGAGAGAGAACACTGTGTCCCCCTCAGACCTTGACTCCATCGAGTGCCTGCCGACAATGGATGAGTTAGATGGAGAACCGACGGTAGAGGAGCTCAGCAAGGCCATTGACAGCCTGGCCTCAAGCAAGGCCCCAGCAGCGGCGGGATTTCCCCTGACCTGATCAAGCACTGCAAGACTACCTTACTGCTTCCTTTGCATGAAGTCTTCTGCCAGTGCTGGCAAGAAGGAGCTGTGCTGCAGGACATGAGGGATGCCACGATCATTACCCTCTACAAGAACGAGAGAAGTGACTGCAACAACTACAGAGGCATCTCCCTCCTCAACATCGTCGGCAAGGTCTTTGCTCGGGTTATCTTGATCTGCCTGCAGAAGCTGGCAGAACGTGCCTACCAGAGTCACAGTGCGGTTTCCGAGCTGGAAGACATGGTCTTCTCCCTTCGCCAGCTCCAGGAGAAGTGCAGAGAACAGCGGATGCCCCTGTATATTGCTTCCATTGACCTCACCAAGGCGTTCGACTTCGTCAGCAGAGATGTCCTATTCAAGGCTCTCCCAAAGATCGGCTGCCCACCAAAACTGCAGAGCATGATAGAATCCTTCCACATCAACACGAAGGGGACAGTGCAGTTTAATGGCAGTTTGTCGGAGCCCTTCGACATCCGCAGTGGCATCAAACAAGGCTGTGTCCTCGCTCCCACACTCTGGGATTTTCTTCGCTCTGCTCCTGAAACATGCCTTCGGCACTGCAACAGAGGGGATCTACCTGCGTACTAGAACAGATGGCAGGCTCTTCAACCTCACCCACCTCAGAGCCAAGACAAAAGTACATGAAGCTCTCATCAGAGACATGTTGTTCGCCGATGATGCAGCAGTTGTGTCCCACACCCAGCAGGAACTACAGTCACTGATAGACGGCTTCTATCGGGCTTGCAAGGACTTTGGGTTGACCATCAGCCTGAAGAAGACGAACGTCCTGGGACAGGATACAGAGGCACCGCCTGTCATCACCATCGACGACTACGAACTCGATGCCGTCCATCAGTTAATGTACCTCGGCTCCACCATCACCGACAACCTCTCCTTGGACCCAGAGATTGACAAGAGGATCGGGAAGGCAGCTACAACTCTCACTCGCCTCACAACTCGAGTGTGGACCAAACCAAAGCTGACAGTGAAGACAGAGATAGCAGTCTACAACGTCTGTGCCAACAGCACGCTGCTGTACGGCAGTGAGACATGGACTACATATGCCAGACTGGAGAGAAGACTCAATACCTTCCACCTTAGAAGCATCCGCCGTATCCTGGGTATATCCTGGCGAGGCAGAGTGTCCATCGCCCAGATTCTGTCTAGCGCTGGCCTTCCGAGTATGTACACTCTACTCAGGCAACGTAGGCTGCGGTGGCTGGGCCATGTCCATCGCATGGAGGATGGCCGTATTCCAAAAGACATCCTCTATGGAGAGCTAACATCTGGGAGGAGAACCATCGGCCACCCCCAGCTACATTACAAGGATGTCTGCAAGAGAGATTCGAAGGTGCTCGACATCGATGTGGAGTCCTGGGAGAGCCTTGCAGTTGACCGTACGAGATGGAGAGGTACTCTGAACCAACATCTCAAAACGGGGGAAGAGAAACTGATGAACGCAGCGGCAGACAAGCGGGCACACAGAAAGGAGCGCAGCAACTTCAACAGACCAGAGACCAACACAAATGTGACCTTTGCGACAGAGACGGTCATTCACGCATTGGTCTCTTCAGCCACAAGCGACGCTGCTCTAGCCGTGGTGTGAAGCAAGCAGCCAACTAGGATGCATCACCCATGGTCAGCCATGACCGAGGGGGGCCTAAGAAGAAGAGTATATCTGCCTCCAACATTTAGATTTAGATATACAGCGCGGAAACAGGCCCTTCGGTCCACCGAGTCCGCGCCGCCCAGCGATCCCCGCACATTAACACTATCCTACACACACTAGGGACAATTTTTACATTTACCCAGTCAATTAACCTACAAACCTGTATGTCTTTGGAGTGTGGGAGGAAACCGAAGATCTTGGAGAAAACCCACGCAGGTCAAGGGGAGAACGTACAAACTCCGTACAGACGGCACCTGTAGTCAGGATCTAACCTGAGCTTCCGGCGCTGCATTCACTGTAAGGCAGCAACTCTACCGCTGCGCCACCGTGCCGCTCGGTTTACTTCGCACAGCGTTTTTCAGCCTCCCGTGAATAAAATTCCTCCCTCGGATCTCCGCGAAACACACCGCCCCCAAAATATCCATGCCCTGTTGTTTATTTTTACCCTCTGTTTAACTATCCCCCTCATAATTTTATAAACCTATATTAGGCCACCTCACTCCTTAGTCTCTCCAGTGAAAGCAAACCCCGTCTATGTAAAATGGGATTTGGGTGTCTGTAGATTAGTGTAATGGTGTCACTCATGTTATGTGTCATGCTTTTGTAGTTACACCCCTTTAGCTTTTGAGTGACTGCTGCTTGGGTGATTCGGGTTAGTGTAAGTGCAACGTGCAGGCGTGAGGTCATGCTTGCTATGTAGTTAATAAAGTCTTTGGATTATTATCTAGGTGTACGGCTTCTGTTATTAAACAGCCAACACAACATGGTGTCAGAAGTGTACGGACTTACGCCAAATTCTTTTGTTTTTCTCTTGTTTTTATCTTAGTTTGTTATTTTTCTACTTTGTGCGATGGCTTCTGCTCTCAGGAAACCGGAGATCTTGGTGTTTGATGCAGATCTCGCGGAACGGTGGCGTGTTTTTGAAGAGGATTTTTCAATCTACATCGAAGCTGCATACCCTACGGCTGTTCCTGCTCTTCGTGCGTCAATCCTTCTTAATTTGGCGGGCACGGAAGCTGCTCGTCGTGCCAGAAGATTTCACTATGCACCGGCTAGAGTTGATGCTAATGGTGCCCAAATTGCTGCGGAGTCTATCCGTGACCCTGAATGTCTCCTGCGTAAATTCCGACAATTATGAGTTACAAATCAATGTGAGCATTGAACGCCATAAATTATTTTCAAGGAATCAAAAACAAGGAGAGCCTGTTGAGTTATATGTTAGTGCGCTCAAGCATATCTCTAGTCGATGTGAATTTGGAGATATGCACGATAGTCTTGTTCGCGATCGTTTAATCCATGGCATACTGAATGATAAGGTGCGCGATGAATTAGTGCGAGAAGTTGACCTAACCTTAGCGGCTGCTGAAAACCGCTGTCGCATAGCTGAATTGACTGATGCTCACATTAAAACTCTGGGACATTCTGCTGCTCGTGAAATTAATGCAGCCAGCATGTCTTATCAAACTTCTCCGTGTTTATCTCAACTGCCAGTCACCAAGTTAAGATTGATCGATAATTGCTTCAACTGTGGAGGTTCACATGTCGCGGTTCGTGATCGTTGCCCTGCGTATGGAAAACTATGTCGGCATTGCAACAAACGAAACCATTTAATTAGGTGTTGTCGATCACGCAGTAACAGATTTCAAACGAGACAGTCAGTTAACTCGCATGCCCATGATGAAGGTTCAATCTCTGAGTTCTCACACCCAGTTCCCATGATTGTACGAACAGCTGGCGAAAGTGCAGAGATTGATATACATGCTTTGTCTAAGTCAGTGCACTAACAGCTAGATCCCAAGGTCGCATTGCTCATTAATGGTAAAACCCTTTATCTCAAAGTCGACTCGGGAGCGCGCTGCAACGTTATCTGTTTGGCTGTCTTCCAGAAGCTGAAAAACACAGAAACCTTATTTCCAACAGTTACATCACTTGTCTCATTTGCTGGAACTCGAGTACACCCCATCGGCCAAGTTGAGTTACGTTGCTGTCTCAACTCACGTGCCATCCCTACTGGGTGCTGATGCATGCCTAGATATGGGTTTGATCACATTCAGCCCTTCTGTCTGTCCTCTGACTACAGACTGTGATTTTACTCGTCAAATTCTGACACAATACAAAGATTTGTTTAACGATAAGCTGGGCAAGCTGCCTGTCAGGTACACAATTACCATTGACCCTGAGGCAATCCCAGTTGTTCGTCCAGCTCATAAGATTCCCCACGCTATGCGGGATCGTGTTCAAAGTGAACTTAACAGAATGGTGTCTCTGGGTGTGCTTACTCCCGTATCTGACCCCTCAGACTGGGTCTCCACAATGGTTGTCGCTGCTAAGAAGAACAGAGACGAGATACGGATTTGTATCAACCCCAAGGACTTAAACGCAGCGATCAAACGACCATGTTATCCCATGCGCACTGTGGATGAGATTGCTGCGCAGATGGCTGAAGCAACTGTATTCACGGTGCTAGATGCCAAGAGCTCATTTTGGCAGATTCCACTGGAACTTAACTCCTCTAAGCTGACGACTTTCAGCACTCCATTCGGACGTTATAAATTTCTTCGGATGCCTTTTGGTATATGTTCTGCCAGTGAAGTAAGTCAACAAGCCATAAGGCAGTTGTTTGCGGGCTACCCGTGCTCCATTGTAGTGGACGATATCCTCATTGCTGGAAAAACGATCAACGAGCACGATGCCAATCTGTCAAAAGTGTTGAAGCGTGCCGAGGCCATCCATCTCAAGCTAAATCCTCTGAAATGCAAGTTCAGAGTGAATGAGGTAAAATACTTAGGCCATATATTTACCAAAGACGGCCTCAAAACTGATCCAGCGAAAACTAGTGCTATCAACGAGCTTCCAGCACCCACAGACGTGCTCAGTTTGCAGAGATTCCTTGGTATGGCCAACTATTTGAGCAAATTCATTCAGGACTTCAGTGAAATTTCGGCCCCATTACGCCAGCTTACACACAAAGACACTGCTTGGACTTGGCACGAGCAACAACAGACAGCATTTGACACTCTTAAACGGCGGATGTTTAATGCTCCGACTCTGGCTTACTTTGACCCTAAACTACCGATTACTCTTACTTGTGATGCCTCACAACACGGGCTGGGCGCTGCATGTCTTCAGAATGATGGCAATGGCAATAAGCCTGTTGCCTATGCTTCACGCACCATGACTGACACAGAACAACGATATGCCCAAATTGAAAAAGAACTGTTAGTGGTTGTTTTTGCCTGCAAGAAATTCAACGATTTTGTCTTTGGCCACACTGTCACAATTGAAACTGACCACCGACCTCTGATCAGCATTGTCAACAAACCTATCCACACCTCTCCAGCGCGCCTACAACGGATGTTACTGCAACTTCAGAAATATGACATGGTGCTGATCCACAAACGAGGTAAGGACATGCACCTGGCCGATACTCTTTCGCGTGCACCCCAGAAGACCTGCGAGGGTCCGCCCTCGCCGGATGACGACTTTGTTGTGATGAGTGTGTCTTTTATCCCTTCGTCCTGCATGGAGGACCTGGTTGCCCACACTGCTGTTGACAGTACACTACGGTCGCTAACCTCCGTCATTAAGCGCGGCTGGCCAGACAAGCACTACAATGTTCCGCTGCCAGTCCGGCCCTTCTTTGCTGTCCGGGATGAGCTCGTGCTGCAAGATGGCATTATTTTAAAAGGACACAAGGCCGTGGTTCCTGCCTCGCTGTACCACCGGTATTTTAACGCTGTCCATGCGGGACACCCGGGTGCTGAAGCCACTGTTTCACAGGCGAGAAGCATGTTTTACTGGCCTGGCATGGCCGAATACATCACCGAGAATGTGGCATCCTGCGCAGTGTGTAACAGTTTGGCCCCTCACCAACAAAAGCAACCACTTCTTTCACATCCGGTACCGGAGCTCCCGTGGTCTACAGTCGCAGCTGACATATTTGATTGGCATGGCAAACAATACCTGGTGCTCGTGGATTCTTATTCAGGATGGTTCGACATTGATGTTCTCAGCAGCCCCACTTCCAGCGGAGTAATTTCAAAGTTATCTCGCCACTTTCCAGTCCACGGATCCCCGGTCAAACTGCTGACTGACAACGGCAGTCAATTCACCAGCCAACAATTCAGGGAGTTCGCTAGACACTGGAATTTTCACATCACCAGCAGCCCCGAATATCCCCAGTCTAACGGGCTGGCTGAAAGGGCTGTTAAAAGTGCTAAACAGCTCATGGAACGTTCGTACAGAGCAAAATCGGACATATTCCTGGATCTGCTTAACTTACGCAACATCTCCCGTGACCCCATCTTGGGTTCACCCGCTCAACGTTTATTGTCAAGGCAAACCCGTGCCACAGTGCCTGTAGCCAATCAGGCTTTAGTCCCACAAGTGTTTCCACCGGAGGAGGTTCAATCCAGGTTGCAACAGAAGCGAGACATTCAGAAACGATGGTTTGACAAGACAAGTAGGCCACTGCCACCGCTGACCAAAGGGCAGGTAGTCCGCTTACAGACTGACAGAGGCCATGACCGTATCGGAGTCATTTCTGGAATTGCTTCAGAGCCACGCTCATATATCGTTAGTGCCGATGACGGTACCTACCGGCGTAACAGGCGACACATCCTGCCTGTGAACGAGCCAGTTCCTCCTCAGTATAATCCAGATCGTACAAGTTCGCTTCCGTTTGCACCTAGTGGCACTCGCATGCTTTTGCCAGCACAACAATCCATGCCTGTAACAGCTCCTTTGCCTGTTCCATCTTCGCCTCCATATTCATCGCCTGTTCCACAGTTTGCTGCTTCGTCTCCAGGGACGTTGATTCAGGCTCCCTCGCCCGTGGAATCACCTGCTCTCTCCCCGTATAAGAGGAATGGAGATGGTCTCTATCGTACACGTGTTGGTCGTGTTTGCAGGCCGGTTGTGAAGTATCCGGACTATGTTTAACTTTCCTCCAGTTTGTCACTGATTGTTATACATGACGTGCTCAGTTTATGTGTCTGTATCGTTGTTGATTCTTTAAGAGGGGGGATGTAGATTAGTGTAATGGTGTCACTCATGTTATGTGTCATGCTTTTGTAGTTACACCCCTTTAACTTTTGAGTGACTGCTGCTTGGGTGATTCGGGTTAGTGTAAGTGCAACGTGCAGGTGTGAGGTCATGCTTGCTATGTAGTTAATAAAGTCTTTGGATTATTATCTAGGTGTACGGCTTCTGTTATTAAACAGCCAACACAACAGTGTCCTTGTACACGAATATTGAAAACAAACAGATTCATTAAGTAGAGATACATGGAATGGCAAATGCTGGGATCTTGACCAAAACATGTGCTGGAGGAACTCAGCAGGTCAGGGAGCATCCGTGAAGGAAATGGACAGACGACATCTTGGGTCGGAACTTTCTTCAGACTCAAGGCTGAGGTTCATTCGGTAGTTAAGGATGACCTTTGTCTCCACCTTATCACAAATTCTCTGTTGCCCCCAGTAATTCCAAACTGCACCCAAACCATCCCACAGTAACTTGAAACATAATCATGAAGGAGAAATTACTTTAAGCAATAACGGTTTATCTCACCACTTATGCTGTCTGAACTGCTAAGTATTTCTGAGACTTTTTTTAATTTCAAATTTCCAGCATCTGTAGTTTTATGATTTTTAAGATAATTTGATATAAAGTATCTTAATGGAAAATATTTACATCTACCAGCTATGTAGAATAACCACATGACGTTACCTGGTGATACATGGTCCCCTTTAGAACTATTCCTCACTATTTTTCTTCAAACCGGTGAGTGAACTTTTCAATGGTTGAACACTTCAATTAAATAACAAACTTTTAAGAAAAAGGTTAAAAAAACTTACCGCCCCAAGAAACACTGCCACAGGGGACGATTTTGTGTTGCAAGCTCCGAATCCTTGGCACCAAATAGTTTTGCCAAGAGTCGAACAACAGCCAGTCGCTCTTCACCATCATTGCTCTGGGAAAACAACAATATATTACACAAGAACAAACAATTCCTGGAAGACCGAAATAATCTACAACCAAAATCGTAAAATGTCTAACTTTGTGACATAAAGTTGTACACACGATTTAAGTTTGAAATGATCTTGTCTGTGGCAAAGAAAACCAGGATGCACCACAAGTTCACTTGGCCAAATGCCAAAGCCCTTGCAGTTTCAAGTGAAAGTTATTGGACATGTGGATACACAGGATGGTAAGGGACAGGCAGTGAAACATCTTTCTTGCTGCCGGATACGTAATCACCCATGTGCACATATACAAACGACAGAAGACTGCAATAACACTACTTGCCTTAAGAAACCTTGTATTACAGAAAATCATGGTATAGAAACAAATGTGTCAATGTGGAGGTGGGGCGTGGTTGGGGGCTGGAGAGTTTCAGGCTTACAATAACAAAGCTATTCTTCCACCTAGGATTCCAAAAGTCAGGAACTTTAAGAGCGATATTTATTTTTGTTATTGCAAGCTAAAAATATTAACAACTGCATTGTTTGGTTGAGCAGCATTGCACAAGTGTCAATAGAAATGAATGATCGCCAATTAAATGGTCAGCCATTATCTTAAGAGACAATGCAGGGAGAGTTTCTTTTCCCTTGCAAGGCAGCTTTTTTTTCTGCATGTCATATTCCAAAGTAACCTTTAAGTGGTTCTTTAGCTGTTGATCGAAATCTACAATTTGGTCTATGTAATACAAATGGTATTCCCTAATTCATCATTTCTGTTATATCCAATTTGTGTTAGGAATACACGTGGTAGCAAAACTACTTATACAAAACTGTTGATAACATTATGTACTTTATTTACACATTATCTATACCATTGTACAGATCTTGCAAGTAAGATACTTTCATGATGGTGACTGTCAGACCCTTGAACCGAATGTGGGGGATCAGACTTAAGACTACCAAATTGATGAGCCAAGAATGCATGAGTCTGCGGAGGAGACTATGCAAAACCAGAATCGAGCTGATGAACCGGTGGTACAGGACATGACAGATCAGAATCCTGTACGAGTGCAGAGGCAGTGGTCAGACCAAAACCTCAAGGACAACCCAAGATATAGGATTATGAGATGTATTGACATGTGAAAATTATGCGTTATCAATGTAACTAATGCAATATCCTAAATGGCGTTGGAATGTTCAGTTTGCAATATGATGATGCAGATATTTATGTCTGCAGAGAGTTTATGGTGCAGAGAGTTAGATTTAGCTCTCAGGGCTAAAGGAATCAAGGAATATGGGGAAAAAGCAGGAATGAGGTACTGATTTTAGATGATCAGCCATGATCATATTGAATGGCAGTGCTGGCTCGAAGGGCCGAATGGCCTACTCCTACACCTATTTTTCTATGTTCGGTATCCTTTTTGTTTGATAAGGAAGGGATGTCATAGTAACTGACATCATATTTAAATGTATCACATGTTGCTATAAGTCAGAAAGGTCAGAGGACACAAGTTGCCAGGATGTGAAGGAATGGCGGACGAATAAAACAAAGCGTTTATGTTCAGTGTCCTTGAAGCGTGTTTATTACATTCGGATCAAGGTAGTGACTTTTAGCAAAGTCTGTTTATACTTGTGTATTATTACAATAATTGAAAAAATTAAGTACCAAATTCATTTTCTACTCATCACACCGAATTTAATTTCATTTTGGCAAAATTAAGCTGCAGATTAAAAAAATATAACGATTATCTGAGCCAGAATATCGGCATCCAACTAAAATGATTCACCCACTGTTTACTTCCCAATGGATAGATTTCATAGCTTAAGTATGCACAACCTATATAATGTACATTATCCATTTAAAGTAGCACATGCTGATATACCATGAGCATCTGACAAATTTTAATCAAGGCTTTTTCCTCCATTCTCTTGATTTGCAAGCATTAGTCTATGAACAGCAAAGAATATTGCTACAATTAATTTTGCTCGGGACTATACCAACTTTTCTTTTGGTCACAGATAATGTTCCCCCTACTGGCACCTGCGAGCTAGGATTCTCCTGGCAAGTAGGCCCAACTTGCCCACCGCAGTCAGACCTAGGAGGACTTGCACGGTAGGCCTGACTCCCCTGCCATGGTCTTCTGCAGGACTGAGAACCCGTCCAATGGCTTGGAAGACGCGAGGAGCAAGGGCCGATGGGGTGAACCGGGGTAATGCCCCCAGTGCCTTCAGGTAGGCTGCAGGAGGCGCCCCAAGGACACAAAGATGACCGGCCGAGGAGAGGGACGTCGGTTCGTGGGAACTGCTCCAGTACAACGAGCATACGTGCCCACCAGACTTTGGACTTGGAATAATGGCACCAAAAATGGCGGCGCCTGCATGTGCAATATATGGAAAAATAATTTCACTCTTCAGTTGCACATGTGATAAATTAAGCACCATTGACTATTGAAAATAATGGCTAGAGGCTAAATCAAAAGCAAATCAAGCAATTAAAAAAAAGACATGAAAACTATTGTGAACAGAGTAAAGAACATATGTTTACAGTATATAAATGAATGAACAATGTTGATTTGTGGCATTTTTGCCTGACTAAGATAGTTGTATGTTCCAAAGTTATTCCATGAACTTCAGCATAAAATATTTTCTGAAATTACAGTGCACTACTGAGGAAATTCATTAAACTGACATTATGCACCATTCCAAAGAGAATAGCCTGGTTCGATAAACTGATTCATTAGTGAGAGCTTGAGGTTAAAATTAACTAGGATCTTAAATAGGATCAACATTCAATGTTAAAATTCCACAGTGGACCAATTTTAATGAATCAATACTTGTGCTTAATCCCTGATGACAGATTATGAACCTAAAACATGAACTATTTATAATAATAATAATAATAAGCATTTATTTTATATTGCGCCTTATCGGGTGCTCAAAGCGGTTTACAAAAACAATCAACATAAAAACAAACAGACAAACTATCCTAACGGAAAAGCGGCGAATAAACAACGCCAGCGTCCTCTCACGTCAGGGTCCGGCAGTAGACAACAAAAAGCACAGGACACACAGATACAATTTTTACACAAACAGCCATCACAGCGATTGCTCCAGGCATACCCTCACTGTGATGGAAGGCAAAGAAAAGTCTTATCTCCTCCTCATTCTTCTCCCGTGGTGCCACGAGGTGATCGAGGCTCCCAACTTTTTGAAGCCCCCACCGGGCGATGGAAAGTCCCAGGGCCGAGCCGAGCAGGCCGATGAAAGTCCTGAGCCCCCACTGGGCGATGGAAAGTCCCAGGGCCGAGCCGAGCAGGCCGATGAAAGTCCTGAGCCCCCACCGGGCGATGGAAAGTGCTGCGGCCGAGCCACGCAGGGTGATGAAGGGCCTGCGAGCGGGTCGATCGTACCTCGCGCTTCAGGGCGGTCGAAGCTGCTACGGCTGGAGTTCCCAAAAACTGGTCGCCAGCCAGGGACCTGCGAACTCCCGATGTTGCGGTCTGCAGGGCCCACGGCCGAAGCCTCCGAGATGGTAAGTCCAGGCCCTGCGACCGGAGTCTTCAAGGTCGATCCCAGCTGGAGGCCGCCGACTCCACGATGTTAGGCCGTAGCGCGAACGGAGATACGACACGGTAAAGGTCGCATCTCCGTTGAGGAAGAGATTAGAAAAAAGGTTTCCCCCACCCCCCCCCCACATACACAGAGTTAAAAATAGAACAAAACGTACATTAAACGATGACAATAGACAAAAAACAAAAAAAAGACAGAGAGACTGCCGGTGAGCCGCAGCTGCAGAACACAGCCACGCCCCTTATTTCCCTTTCCAAAAATGATACTCAACCTGCAGATTATTTTGTTTATATTTCAGATTTATTATTTTAATTTTGCCTGAAAACGCAAAAACATAAATATTCAGAAGTCATTGAAGTAGAGAAGAGCTTGCGAGGTGTCTTGGATGTAGGTTGGAAGGGATTGGACAAGGAAGGACAAGATACATTTTAGGTATGTGGAGACGATGTTGGTGGGGCAGGAGCAGACAGAAACAATGCATCTGCCAGAGCAGTCCTGCTTTTTATCCCCCAAACCCCGTACTGACCATTCCTATCTCCCAACCTCGTCCTGCCAATTCCTATCTCCTTCCCTGATAGACACCTTGTTTCTGCGTGTTCCACCGAACCCATCTTCAAATAAACCCCACCCCGGCTAGTCCTTTCAAACCTATAACCAACGCACTTCACATCCTCTTCGTTACTTCAATAACTTCCAATTCTTAAGTCTTCATTGTCTTATTTTTACCATGGACATACAATTCCTTCAAACATCCATTTTCTCGGGGGCAGCCAAACGACCTCTGGGCCACAATTTCCCCCCGGTAACAAGCCTGGCCCCCAAGTTCGGCTGTGGGAGGCACAACCGGGGCACAAATGCTGAAGGTGGCTGGGCGAGGAGAGGGATAACCGCTTACTTGTCGATCTAGATCAAAGTGATGGCTGAAAGTCAGCAGTAGCTTGCATTTTGAAAATGGCACCAAAACTGGGCGACTCTTGTGTCCGATTTCTATACACATTGTTCTTAATGTGGGATTGTGTTTATGTGTAGTGATAATTTACTGAGTATGCAAAAAGAAGAATTTCACTGTACCTCAGTACATGTGCTAATAAAGAACCATTGACTTTGACCAATGGTTCTTCCTTGAACAGATACCTGATCAGTTTCCCTCAACCAATACCCTCATCCATCTGGTAGAACTTGTCCCCACCCACAACAACGTCTCTTTTAACTTCTTCACATTCTTCAAGTTAAAGGCGCTGCCATGCAGACTTGCATGGATCCCAGCTATGCCCATCTTTATTTTGGTTAGGTTGAACAGTCCTTGTTCCAAGCGAACCGTGGCACCATTCCCCAACTCTTTCTCTGCTACAACAAAGAATGCTTGAGGGCTGTCTCTTGCACTCGTGCATAACTCGTTCCTCAACTTTACTACCAACTTCCATCCTGCTTTCAAATTCACGCTCTCTCTCAACACCTCTCTTCCCTTTCTCGAACTCTGTCCCTATCACAGGGGACATAAGGGGCATACTATTGACTGATATCTACTATAAACCCAGAGGCTTCCATAGTTACCTTGACTGTACCTCCGCCCACCCTGCCTCTTCCAAGGGCACCATCCCTTGCTCTCAATTTCTGTCTGCACCACATCTGCACCCAAGATGAGGTTTCCACTCTATACATCCGATGTCCTCTTAATTCAGTAAACCTGGTTGGGGATTCTCTCTGCTGTTGGGGATGGATGCTTTGCCTGGGTCTCCAATGTGTCCCACAGTTCTGCTTTCCATCACCCTCCTTCAAGACGAAACAAGGATAGAGTTCCCATGGTCCTTACTTTTCATCCCACTCATTATTCAACACATCATTCTATGATATTTCCGCCATCTTCACCGTGATCCCATCACCAGTTACTTCCTCCCATTCCCACCCCTTTTTGCTTTCTGCAGAGACCACTTCATCTCTTACTCCTTGGTCCATTCATCACATGTAAATCGCCCCCTCACTTTCCCCTGAAACGCCTGTCCCTAAACCTCGTTCCTCACTTCCACGCATGGGATTCCCAATAGACGAGGCAGAGGTTCACATGCACCTTTTCAAATCTCATCTCCTGCATTTGCTGCTCAGGTCTGTATTACATCAGCGATGCTAAGCACAGACGAGGTGACTATTTTGCTGAACAACTGTGTTCAGTCCACCAAGGCCTGCTGGATCTCCTGGTTACTAACCATTTTAACTCCCCTTCCCACCCCGACTTTTCTGTCCTGGGCCTTCTCCATTGGCAGAGAGACCTCACGCAAACTGGAGGAACAGCATCTCATATTCTGCTTGGGTAACTTGCAAACCAAACAGTATGAATACTGAAAGTAAACAGAAAATGCTGGAGTAACTCAGCGGGTCAGGCAGCATCTCTGAAGAGAAGGAATGGATGACGTTTCGGGTTGAGACCCTTCTTCAGACTGAATTTTGTGTCTACCTTCGCTTTAAACCAGCATCTGCAGTTTTCTTTCCTACACAGTATGAATACTGAATTCACTAATTAATTAACACTCCCTGTTTCCCTTCTCTCTTTTCCATCCCTCCTACTCTAGTGTGTACCCAACTATCCCATGTCTCTTCCCCCCCCCCCCCCCTCCCACCCCATTCCACAACATCTCTCCCTCTGGCATTATATTTCACTCTTCTCTCCCTAACTGACACTCCTTAGTTTCCTTCTCATCAATGGCATCCACCCATCTGCTGATCAACTCCCCTCACCCGCACCCACCTATCACTTGCCAGACCCTTACCCCACCTCTTTTCCAGATTTCTTTCCCCTATAACAATCAGTCTAAAGAAGGATCTCGACCCAAAACGTGCCCATCCTTTCCCACCACATGTACTGCTCGACGCACCTAGTTATTCCAGCACTTGTGTGTTTAGGCCATAAAATTAACATGTATTAATTCAATGACTGTGGAAACAATTCCCCCCCCCCCCCCCCCAATGAAGCTCACTGGGTAATGAATTACAAAAAAGCTCAATGGTCACTTTTGTTTGCATACAAAACCAAGTTACTAGTATCAGAATGACATTTTCAGATAGTTGAATGTGTATGTGGTCAAATGCTTCAAACCATGCAGGTAGATGCCATTGCATGAATGGTAGGAGACAACTCAAGGAGTGCCGAAGAGACGTTCGCCAGAGTTGGGTGAAAGTAGATAGCCCGAATAATATTAACGTCTTGGTCTTAGTCCCTAATCTTCCCTCTCCTGCAAGCTATTGCAACTATCTTGATAAAGCTACCAGGCTGCAACATTACCATTAAACAAGCTAAAACACTCACAGCTCTTGTTGAAAGATTAAAGAAAGTAAATGAGTTCTCAAATCGTCAGTTGAAGTTCATTCCAGCTTCAACCCCTTTTCTTACATTATTGGCTACATAAACTATCACACTGGTCTTCATTTGTTCCATTTCCAAACCAAAATCAGACTACCAGCAAAAGACCATATTAGCTGAAATAAAATGTGAAAAAGCCAAAGGTTATTTGTTGTACTGAACTCCCCTACGAAAATTACCTAGCCATTAGCATTCCTATGCACCCATTTATTTCCCTGCAGTGCTTATTAATTTTCCCAGTGAAATACTTTCAGGTCATGCCTACACGTTATGTAAATAAAGCTCATTTACAACCCCAGGCTCTTTGAAGCAGAATTAAGCCACTTTGCCTCTCATCACTAATCTGCCATTCAATAAGATCCTAGATTTTTAATGAAAGATCGCCAGATCTTCATCCCCACCCACCCGCGAGTCTGTTTTTTTAAAATAAATGGACTCACCACCGCTCTCTGGAGAACAATCCTCGCCACTCTAATCCTGTTATGCATTTTAGTCCTTCAACTCCAATAGCATTCTACTAAATATTTTTTGCAGCCTCTTCATCTGCAAGGTCTTCACATCTTTCCTAAATTGCACAGGGTAGGGAATGCACACAATCTCTGGTTGGGCAGCAGTATTTTATCAAGAAATAACACAATTGTTTTTGTACAGTGTGTCCATTCATAGAATCCATTACCTTGTATTCTTTGCTGTCATTTTCGAATATTAATGGTTATTAAAAGTTTAAAATTAAAAGACAAAACATTAAATTTATGCTCATTGCGACCTCCCAAAATTTGATTTTACAAATTCAGAATTTTACATCAAAATTCATAATATGGCGCGTAATACAAATTTTCAGCAAAAATATGTATGCATGCCAAATGTGCGTACGCGTTGCACTACATTCATGTGTGAAAAACGACTATTATTTCCAACAGTCTGTAGTTCATGGACTACATGTACAATGTCAGGCCTATCATGAATATATTTTACTATTTATCTTTGTCAGGTACGTCGAACAATCCCTGTTCCAGACGTACACCAACCCCATCCCCAAACTCTACTTCCGCTACATTGACGACTGCATTGGTGCTACCTCTTGTACCCATGCAGAACTCACTGACTTCATACATTTCACCACCAATTTCCATCCTTGTCCTCACCTTCCACCCCATCAGCCAGCGTATCCAACAAATCATCCTCCAACATTTCCGTCACCTCCAACGGGATCCCACTACTGACCACATCTTCCCATCTCTTCCCCTTTTTGCGTTCCGCAGAGACCGTTCCCTCCGTAACTCCCTGGTCCACTTGTCCCTTCCTACCCAAACCACCCCCTCCCCAGGCACTTTCGCCTGCAACTGCAGGAGATGCAACACCTGTCCCTTTACCTCCCCCCTCGACTCCATCCAAGGACTCAAACAGTCTTTCCAGGTGAGACAGAGGTTCACCTGCACTTCCTCCAACCTCATCTATTGTATCCGCTGCTCTAGATATCAACTTCTCTACATCGGCCAGACCAAACGCAGGCTTGGCGATCATTTCGCTCAACACCTTTGCTCAGTCCGCCTTAACCAACCTGATCTCCCGGTGGCTGAGCACTTCAGCTCCCCCACTCCCAGTCTGACCTTTCTGTCATGGGCCTCCTCCAGTGCCATAGTGAGGCCCACCGGAAATTGGAGGAACAGCACCTCATATTTCGCTTGGGCAGCTTGCAGCCCAGCGGTATGAACATTGACTTCTCCAACTTTAGATAGTTCCTCTGTCCCTCTCTTTCCACCCCCCTCCCCCTTCCCCTTCCCAGTTCTCTCGCTATCTTCCTGTCTCCACCTATATCCTTTCTTTGTCCCGCTCCCCTGACATCAGTCTGAAGAAGGGTCTCGACCCGAAACGTCACCCATTCCCTCTCTCCTAGATGCTGCCTGACCTGCTGAGTTACTCCAGCATTTTGTGATACCTTCTACTATTTATAGAAAGGTTATTGAACAGAAATACTTTTTGCAACATAAAGAAAAAATTGTTTTGTTTTGTCTATTTTGCTTTTTCCTCACATCCCAATTCTCATGGTATTGAATAAAAGAACAGTGGTCATAAAATGTATGACTAAGTTATGAAGAAAGTTTCACTTAAAACTGCACATAGCTAATTTAATTGAAAACATACTTGCTCCAGTGGTCTTCAACAGCAAATCACATAGGTCCATGTCTGCCCCCTACTCCCCCCCCCACCCCCCCTTTCCCCCCACCCTCCTCCATTCCCCCTCCCACTCACCTCAGCACCTCATCATCACTCCCCCGCACCACAACCCCTCACCCCCCCATTCACCCACCCCATTCCCTCTCAACATCAACCCTTGCGAAGCCGGGCCAGCGAGGCGAGTACAGGCCAGCGGCGAGGGGAGGCTAGCCAGCTATGAGAGGCGAGGTGAGGCCGGGCCAGCGAGGCGAGTACAGGCAAGAGGCGAGGCCAGGCCAGAGGCGAGGGGAGGCTGGGCCAGCAGCGAGGCAAGGCCGGGCCAGCCCAGAGGCAAGGCGAGTGTAGGCCAGTGGCAAGGCGAGCAGCGGGGCATGGGTTTTGCGGAAAAATGTGAGGCGAAATCGGAATGGTGGAGATGAAATAAGAAAGCGAAAACCTTCCGCCAAATTCGGAAGAGTTGGGAGGTCTGCTCATTATAAAGAAAAATCACTGTCATGTCAAAATGCCCCCTTTCCCGTGATGTTTCTCTTAACTGAAATTGAAGGAATCAGGCAGATTTTACAGTGTAAAAGTTGGTAAAATACAGGAAGTTGTGCTCCACTGCTGGACTTCAGAAGTCTCGTATTAGCATTGAGCTAGGATAATGTTGGCTCAAACTGGTCAGGAAGTTTGAAACTTTGTGCTTATACAGGAATCCAGAACTTCCTAAAAGTTATACAGGAAAATGTCTGCATTTACATGTACAATTGCATGCATTTCTCAGGAAACACCAGGCCTACCTATCTTGTCCTTACTACTAAATTACATTATTGCATTCCCCACGTCAAATTTCATCCTCTCACTGCATCTATATTCTCTTCAAATCTTTTACCATCACCCTTGTTGCTTACTCTTTCAAGTTTGACGATTCTGAAATGTATCCAGTACAGCTTGTTCAAGGCATAAGTAAAACAGTTGTCCAAGTACCAACTCTTGGGAAACATTAATCATCATCCTTCCCTTGTGCAAAAAACATAACCGTTCACCATGAGCGTTTCATGTGGTGAAGCCAATCACTTATCCACTACTACTGCTTTTCATTCTTATCCAGATGCAGAGCAACGATAGAAAATTATTTTAAAGATAAATGAAAAACATTGTTCCAAAGATTAACAATCTTTGTCAACAAGTTTTTTTTGTGGTTCTTTAAACACAATTTCAAATCTAGTATTTATGATTATCTATATACTAAAACTCTCGTTTGTTCTTGTTTGTGACTGAACTTCAGCCAAAACGGTACACGATAGCGTGACAATTTTAGGCCCACCTTACTCACCATTGTCACTTTAGTGATAATGCAAGTAGTTTTATTGAAATCCGTTATAATTTTAAAGTTATTCACATTTTAAAGTTTAAATCGATCTCCTAGGGAGGGGGGTGGAGGATAAGGGGGTTGAGGAGGATGGTGGGGATGAGGGGAAGGGGAGGTAGAGGGGGAGTGGAGGGGGGGGTGAAGGGAGGGGGTGAAGGGAGGGAGGATAAGGGGGTTGAGGGGGAGGGAGGGGAATAGGGGGCGGGAAGGGGGGGGGAGGAGAGGATGCTGCACCAATGCAGGAGAGGTTTGGGCCCAACGGGTCCACTTGGTCTAGTTTTCTCTAAAATTCCAACTCAAAGTCATTAATCCAAGGCATTAGTTGTTTCATTATACAGATGATTATCAAACATCACCTCTTTTTCTCTACACCTTGCTTGATCATAGGCATTGTTTTTATTTCCTCAGCTCTCACCTGGTTTTGTATGCTCACTAAATTTACTCAATACAACCATTCAATTCCTTGTACATTTTGAAAGTCCTTGTAAATATTATTACAATTGTTTCCATCATAACAAAGTTGCTTCGACATTACATTTGATAGGATTTACATTATTTCTGAAGAAAGAAAACCTTAGCAATCATGGATCTTTAAACATAATTAAACTCACCTTCAGCTTAAACTCGAGCTGTGGCATAACTGACAGCAGTAGATGAGGATCAATAGCAAAAAGCTCCATAATGAGATCAAACACATGTTCAGACAAATCACTGACGGAAGACTTTCCCAGAACTAGGACCTGGTTAAAAAACTGGTGGAAGAAATTCCAGGAAACAATATTAAGCATTGACAGACTTTAATGAGGCCATTAGAAACAAAATATTTAAATGTACAAATAACAATTAAATTGATAATACCCATTACAATACACAGGAAATTTAACTCAATTCTATCTGCCATGTCAAAATTGGTGCAGCATCAAATTGTCTAAATAAGAGAAAAATGAATGTTCCCATATTTCCCATTATGCTTTGAACAATAAAATGCAATAATTTTTAAACTTGCAAGGGAATTACTTTTTCATCCAATACTTCAAATTTATTGACAACTACCCATATCAAAACTTCAAAATAATTTTTACACTTATTAAACTAAAGGAATTTCCACATGACTTAAGTTTTGTTGTGAACTCGGAGAGACGAATTAAAAGGAGGCAAAATACTGATTTGCATTCCAACCAAATTTTAGTTTAAAATAGATTCTAAATTTAGCAATATCTGGGGTTTGTACAGCACAGAATTCAGTTCTGATTCAGAAATCTTAATGCTACATAACCAAGAAATGACACATATGGGAGATTCTATTCCACAGCACTAAGGCGGCTTTTTGGACACAGAATACAGTGGCAGCCCTAAATTTTAGAAGTGGAGAAAGTTGTTAAAATGTCAAAATAAGAGTCAACATAAAGTGCTGTTTCATATCTTTTTTGTAATGCAAAAAATTATTTTAAACATATATCTTGCTCCGTATTCTGATACTTATTATTGATATAATTACTTTAAAAATAGCATAATTCAGCCAGTCGTCCTTTGTTATGGAATGACATATTTAGCAGATTATAACCAGGAGCTGGGTGAGGTTTCCCTCCTCTGCGAATTCTTCTGAATCAGTTATATGAGCCCTGAAACAAATGCACTAAGAAATATATAAACACTAATACAGATTTTAACTAGATTGATTTTTAAAAAAATCAACCAAGCACCACAGTGTCACAGCTAATAGAACTGCTGCCTCAACTCTGGGTTCAATCCTGATCTCCAGTGCTGCCTTGTGGAGCACAGTTTTCTCTTTGACCATGTCCTCTGGTTTCCAAACTACATGCCAAAGATGTGCTCATTGGTAGGCTAATTGGGTAAGTGACTTCTAGTAGAGGTGGGTAGGAGAGATTATGGGAATGTGGAGAACAATATTTACACAAATAATTTGAGGGAAGGGGGTAAATGGGGTTATTCAGAACCAGTTTATATGCTCCATGGGCCAAATGGCCTCCTGTATTATAAATAAATATGAAATAAATGCAAGAATGCTATTACAAAATTATTACATTTATTTTGGCGATTTTTCTATATGGGTGCTTTTCAATTTAACAGCTAAAAGTAATAAAATTCAGTTACCAATGTGCACTGTTCAATGGCATTTAAAAAAAGGCCTTTCTCTTTAACATGATAAAAATTGTGATTTAAGGTGATGACTGTGTTGTAAAACATTTCAAAAATAAATTCAGAAACAGTATTATCATAAATTGCCATCTTTGAATTCTTCAGAGCTTCCCCAACAAAGCACTCAACAAAATTCAAACATTTTATTGAAGAAAGCAAAAAATATTTAAAACGAAAGCATTCAAAAACATTCATTGGAATTTGGCTCGTGCATCACAGGAACAGGCCCTTTGGCCACAATGTCTGTGCAACTGCAACATCAAATTAAACCAATCCCACCTTTCTGGACATTGTCTATATCCCTCCATTCCCTGCCTGCTCGTGCCTGTTTAAATGCCTCTTAAATGATGTTATCATATATTCTTCCATTTTTTTCCTCTGGCAGCATGTTCCAGGCCCCCACTCTTGCCTCGCACATCATCTTTAATCGTTCCTTTAACTCAAAGCTATGCCTTCCTAGTATTCAACATTTCCATTCAGCTTTCTCTGCCTGGTCTGTCCTATTTCAGTCGAGCCTCTCAGTTCTTAAAAAATTGAAATTAAACATTGCAGGGATTTAATGATGATGGTTCAGAACATGGTTCAGGCATTTAGCACATCTGAACAGTGTGCCCATTAACATTTTGGTGCAATTATCTGAATATTTTAATTATTCATTATTCAGCCAATGCAGTGGGTCTTCTCCTTGAACCATTTGCATGGCAGTTGGATATAACTGAATGACTTGATAGCCTATATCACAAAACATCTAAGAAACCAAAAATGAGGTTATAGTAGTCATATGCAAGCTGTCAGTTCAATCACAACAAGGCATTACTTGCTAAAGAATAGACACCGAACAATTATCATATTGAAAGGACATTATGAGCCATAAGGTACAAGATTACTTGTATCCAAAAAGGAAAATAAGGTGTTCCGCGATGTAGCGGCCAGCTTCTCGTCTATCTCGTCTAACTCTGTAGTGTCCAAACTACAGCAAAATACACGGTAATAATATTAATAAGCAAAAATAACTAATAACTGCAAAATGGCTCCTACAATGATATTGATATAGAATTGTGATCAAGGTCAGGATTGAAACCAGGACACCACATGCCTTTTCTTTGTTATACGGCGAGGCTTATTGCAGTTCAACTCACTGCCCCTTATGTTAACCATATTTATTTACACTATTGCTGATTAAGTTTGTTAGATGATGAATATAGCTGCCATAGTAAACATGCAGAAAGGCAAGGCACTTTCAAAATCCCTGTTAGGGGTGTTAAAAGGGTCGCAACTTGATTTCAACAGGAGGTAATGGCAGTGTTAAGTCTCATTTCCAGTATGGTTAACCCTCCGTCATGTTAAATGGGATAACCATTGTGTTATTTTTGTTTAAATCAATGACAGCGTTACATGCCTAAATGGAATGCCAATATGAACTTTGAGGCACGATTGAGATCAAAATTGTATACTATCCCAGGCTTTAACAACATAGACCATGGCATCCCTATCATCATTATAATGGGAAATTAATCCCAGTCCAATGCAGAGATTGAAAGTTTATAGCAGCAGCATTAGTTGCACTTCAGAATGAAATTTGTATGTTAACAATGGATGGCCAAAGACAGAACTAAGTTGTGGGTCTCGACCAAACACCACCCATTCCTTCTCTCCAGAGATGCTGCCTGTCACAATTTTGTGTCTACCTTCGATTTAAACCAGCATCTGCAGTTCTTTCCTATACATAAGTTGTTCCAGACATAGCTCTAAACTCCTAAAAGCCCATTTGAGAATGACTGCAAGCAAGCAGACAACCAAGAGAAAAATGTTTCATTCAATTTCCTTATTTAATGTATGGCTGAATGCAATATCGGCCATCGGAACACAGCTACCAGACTTGGAGGGCATCTACAACACACGATGCCTCAGAAAAGCCACCAGCATCCACAAAGACTCTTCACACCCCTGCAACAGTCTGTTCGAACTCCTTCCATCGGGCAGACGATACAAGGCCTTCTATGCCCGCACCTCCAGACTCAGGAACAGCTTCATCCCCAGGGCCATAGCTGCTATGAACCGGTCCTGCTGAGCCGGATGGCCACAACGCATAGATCAACTTGCACTTTACCCTGTCCAAAACTGTTATAACTGTTCGTTTCGTTGGGTTGCTGCTGTCTAAATTACCTAAATTAGTGCATCGTATGGGAGGCGCATTCCCAATCTCGTTGTACCCCTGGGTACAATGACAATAAAGATATATTGTATTGTATTGTATTGTATTGTAATAGTCAAAATTGTTTTATCAAGCATTGTCAGTCGAACAAAAGCTGAATATATCGCCCTATTTGAACTTCTTAAATTGTTCTACAGTAAAATGTAGACATGTAGAAATATGAAAGACATTATCTTTCATATCTATATACTAAAACTCTTGTTTGTTTGTTTGTTTGTTTGTGATCGAACTTCAGCCAAAACGGGTCAAGATAGCGCGACAATTTCAGGCAAACCTTACTCACCGTCGTTGCTTTAATGGTAAAAATGTCCGTTTTATTGAAATTGGTGTTATATTTTTAAAGTTATTCACATTTTAAAGTTTAAATCTATCTCCTTGGCAGGGAGGAGGAAGTGAGGGAGGGAGGTGGGTGGAGGGAGGGAGGGGTAGGATAAGGGGGGGGGGTTGAGGGGGATGGAGTGGGGGGAGGGGAAGGGGGTGGAGGAAGGGGGAAGGGAGGGAGGGGAGTAGGGGAGAGGGGAGAAGGGAGGGGGGAAGGAGAGAGTGCTGCACCAATCCAGGAGAGGTTTGGGCCCAACGGGTCCACTTGGTCTAGTATAATACTAAAATTCTCACAAAAGTGTATATACAAAATGCTGGCTGAAACCCTCAAATTGTACACCCAAATCATTATCTATTTGGTGCCTGTTTTAGTGCAGCCTTGAAAAGGGGTGGCATTGCTCAATTGCCCAGGATAGTCTATCCTAACCTCAGAAAAATAAAATCTAATTTAATCAGGTAATGCCCTCAAATGACCATCTTGATATGGATGTGTATTGCTGTTCCATTGCCTTAACTCAGTCAAAATACTAGAATTTTCTGCTAAATGTCCTTTTCAAGTACCTTCAATGTAATGACACCAAAGGCTTATAAAAAATCCATTATTGTCACAAACAAATTAGTTACGAGATATAAATGTAACTTTGCTGGCACTGCCCACATGAAGAAACTAAAAAATCCTAGAATTTTTCCATTTGAAATCAAATATAGCGTGGACCAGAACGTCAATGGGTTTGAGGATTAACAGTGCAATTGATAGTTGCAAGGCATTAAGATGAAAAGAAACAAATGAGAATTTAGAAGTACAAAATGCCAGATATGGGATTCTGGTTATATCCAAAATAACAAATGATACAGATTTTTAAAATAATTAGCAAAATGGCCTTGTTGAAAGTTTAGCGCTCAGAAATCAGGGCAAATTTTATAAACCAAATTGAGAATTTAAATCAAGCTCCATAATTTAAGAAAGTGTCAGTGATAGATGAACAAAAATGCTAATTGCAAGGGGAAGACAGACTAATTGAGCAATAAATTATAAAAATCAAATACGTAAAAACAATTTTTTTAAAAGATTGAACTACCAAAAAAATGGAAATGTACTTGGAGACATAGGAGTCAGTAGATGCAAGGATTTGGAGCAAAAAAAAACAAGCTGCTGGGGGAATTTAGTAGGTCAGGCAACATCTGCGTAAGCAAAAGGTTATTTGATGTTTCGGTTGAGACCCTGCATCAGAAGTGAAAGTGTAAAGGGATGATAGCCAATATAAAGAGGCAACGGGGAGGCATGAGGCAGAGCAGGAAAGTGACAGGTATGGATACATTTGAAGGAGGATTGACATGCAGATGGGGCCAGGTGGCATGGGAAGGGCGGAGGGAGTGGCTAACAGGGGGAGATGATGTGGAGGCAAAGGGCTACAGATTAATAATCTGATAAGAAATGGAAGATGTTGAGTGGGAGACATTTTAGATGGATGGGAACATTAGGGGAGGGGTTAGGAAACCCACTGCATAGAGCGTGTACATGAAATGTACTTGGGATTGGGACAAAAACAGTCGTACAAGAAATGTGGAGAACTGGACTTCACAGATTGACCCCATTAGGAAAAAATAATGCCAAATGCTATAATAGGCCAACATGAAGAGAGAAGATTGTACTTTTGGAAGGCTAATATTATAGTTGGATAAGAATATGCACTGCACAGACCAGCTGTGTGTGTTACAGAATTAACGATCCTATCATTGGGACAGGAGGGGGCTGGGAAAGATGATCCTGCTAAGTATGATATTCAGCCCCCGTATAGGAAGTAGATATGAATCAAGGCAATATTTATTCATGCTATAAAGGGTATCATACCAGATAAATTTGGCTCTAATCGCTTCAGATCAAAATGCTGTCTAATGCAGAATTCTCTTATACTTTAAAGCAAGAGTTGACATCGTCAAACATTCCAGATCAACTATACCTGATTTGACAGGAGACGGAGCTTTACAAAAAACCCTCTAGTTACTTAAAACAGTTATCTTACTAGCACAGACTGAAGGATCAGAAGAGTAAAAGCAGCAACTAACCAGGGAAAGCAAAAAAATTCTTAAAAACCGTCCCAGTTGGCTGATTTATCGTTCCAAACATGATGGGACCGGTTTACAGAGCACAATGAGTCGCAGGGTATTCTGAAAGAGGCAAATATTTGAGACATGGAGATTACAAGTGTCAGAATCAAAACTGAACACTTTGACATGTCATAGACTTGAGTTTGTGGGGTGAAGATGAGAATTATTATTTTTTTGGAGTATGACTATCTAAGTACTTACACTGGCAATACATGGTTCAATTGTTTGCGCAGTTCTCTTCAGGAGTGTTTTAGCTAAATCATAAGCTTGCCTGTTCACGTTCTGGAATAAAAGATTAACAAACATCTTAATGTACATGTTTATAACAGGACAATATTCAAAATGTGCAATCATTTTAAAGTTTCCTATTATCATAATCTATGGAACAATGTTTTTGTAATGTAATACTATCATCAATATTTATCCAACAATACTTTGATAATTTCATTTTTCACCATAAACCCTAAGAGCAACTTTTTCACTGTAAATAAGAGTAACTATTCTGCCCAAATCAATTAAAGTCATGGCTCAATATACACCTAGTCAGCAGCTGCTACATATACCAAGATACAAAGCAGGTTCAGTGTGCTGAAATTATTAATTTACAATTGAGTGATAAGTGTTACCCTGATGCTTGGATGAGGTGTTTAGAGTTCTCTTTCTTGACTGGCTATTTTTAAAAATCATGTTAAAAACCGAGTCAAAGCATCATTAGACTCAAATGCAACAAAATTTGAATTCCAGATTGTCATTACTGACAAAAATCTGGATTTCACATATTATCATATCATATCATATATATACAGCCGGAAACAGGCCTTTTCGGCCCACCAAGTCCGTGCCGCCCAGCGATCCCCGTACATTAACACTATCCTACACCCACTAGGGACAATTTTTACATTTACCCAGCCAATTAACCTACATACCTGTACGTCTAAAATGCTATGAAAGAAGTGTCTTCCAACAGGCCAAACAGCTAGCAAACACAAAGCAAGAAAAAAAAGTGTCGTCTCAATTCCATTGAAAAAAGTTATAGTCAATCAATTTAATTTGCATAAATAGGACACCCCTACCAAATTAGACCCAGATAGCCAGCTAGCTCAAAAACCATCGATCTTAAACACTCGCCTTTTTTTTAAAGAAATATTGGAAATTAATTCAATCAAGTTATCTCCTGTCATACAAATGGACAGCCCATTGTCCTGCCCGTGTCATAAAAACTAAGGAGCTGATTGTAGACTTTAGAATGGCTCAACAACCGAGGACGTACACGCCACTGGAGATAAATGGGATTACTGCGGATAGGGTGGGCAGCTTTAAATACCTGGGAGTCCACATCACAGAGGATCTGACATAGATAACACACATTGTCGCACTGGTAAGGCAAGGCAGCGCCTTTACCACCTCAAGACAGTTGAGGAAATTCAGAGTCTCTGTGAGGATCCTTCATTGCTTCTACTCTGGGGCTGTAGAAAGCATCTTGTCCGGAAACATCACAATCTGGTTTGGGAATAGCTCTGCCCAGGACAGGAAGGATCTGCGGAGAGTAGTGCATTCGGCTGAACGCACTATGGGAACTACACTCGCCCCCATGCAGGACCTATACATCCTGAGGTGCAGATCCAGAGCCAGCAACATTATGGGGCACCCCTACCACCCCAGCAACGGACTGTTCCAGCTGCTACGGTCAGGCAAACGCCTCCGCTGTCAAGCTGTGAAAACAGAGAGGATGAGACGGAGTTTCTTCCCACAGGCCATCAGGACTGTTAACTCTCATATCACCAGGGACTAATTTAATTTACTGTATTCATTTATTTTTTGTGTTAAAAAAAATCCTATTCTGTTTTGTAGTTTTAGCACAATCCGCAGGCGTTGCCATTTTCATTTCACTGCACATCTTGTATATGTATGTGACAAATAAAGCTGACTTGACAGTCTAGACCACTCTAACCATCAAGCACTCTACACCAATTTTAACAATTCGATTTTTCATTCTCCTTACGTTCTCACCAACTTCCCCGGACACCTCCATCCACCTGTATGCCAGGGGCAATTTGCGGTGGCCGATGAACCTAGTGACACCACATATTTAGGTTGCGGGAGGAAACCATGGCACCTTGCGGAAACCCGCAGTTACCTAGGCCACTGGAGCTGAGAGGCAATAGCTCTGATAGCAGCAACATTCCACCCCCATTGTGTGCTGTTTTAAAACTCATCACAACTGGCACTTACTTCAACTTTAAACCTCTTAAAATATGTTAAGATGCATTTATTCAAAGCAATTGTTTCTTCTAATTTATGAAAATTCAGGAACATTAAAAATAACATAACTGAAGATGCAAAAAACAGTACAAATAGAAAAATATTACAGGATGACAGTGGATTTTTTTAGAAAACAACTTGTTAAAGTAATAAGTAAATAAATTAATAAAGTCGCCATAAATCTCTAAATGTTCTCAAAGGAGTCACAAATTATTCCACCAAAACCCTACCTCTCCTCTCAAATACCTATCCATCATATGGCTGAATAAACAAAACTGTTCTTTTTTAACATTTTTAAAAAGCAAAGCAGAATTATCTTTTTAATTGGGAATAGTTTAAAATGCAGTAGGACAGGGGTGTATTTGCATCTGGATCCGTTCAAGTTCAAATTCAAGCACTGCAAACGAGAAGGAAGGCATATTGTACTGTGGCTTTCATTGTAAAGGACACATTTACAATATGAAGATATCTTACTGCAATTATGAACAGCCCTCCCGAGGTTGCATCTACAAAATTATATATAGACTTGATCGCTCAACCTAAGGAGGAATGTTCTTATGAAAGATTGAGATGAGAAACAATCTCATTGAAGCTTGGAAAACAGGGATTGTTAAGGCAAAGGGATGATGTTTCCTTTGACTGTGGTGTCCACATCCAGAGACCACTATCAAAATAAAAGAGGTTGACCACTCAGGTTTGCGATGAGAAGGAATTTCTTTCTTGCGATGCTAGTAAATCCAAGAGGGCTGTGGAGGCACAGTGGCTGAATTTACTCAAGGCAAAGATCAACAGATTTTTGAATATGAAGGGAAACAAGGGATATGACATTAGTACTGGAGAGCTAAACAGAGGTAAAAGATCAACCATGCTCTTAACGAATGGCAGAGTAAGTGTGAATCTAAAGCATCAATTTAGATTCTTAAATCCTATGATAACTTTTCAATGTTTTCAAAAATTAAAAGCTGTTTAATACAGAACATTAAAAAGAAAACATGCTGAGGACTTACTACTGCTCTTATCTGGTATCTGAGAGAAGAGCAAGCATATGAAATAGGTAGAATTGCCAGGAAATAGCAGAGGGGAAATTGTCTTTTTGAATACTACTCAAGTCAGCCATTTTCAATTTCTTGGAATATTCTGGATCACCTTAAAAATATTTTGGTCAAGAAACAAACCTTGTGTGCAGGAATAAGGTTGATAAGAATGGAGTCCAGTAGGTCCTGAGTTACTCCATCTCCTTCCATGATGATAGAACTCATCAAATCCAACATATGCATCTGAACCTTCTGATTGTGGCTGTTGCTGGGATAGGAGTATGTTAAAATGGTTAGTTCAATTGAATCTGCTGCCACTATAGAATCACAGAATGGTCAGTGTGACAGGAGACCATTTGGCTTGCTCAGTTCGTATTGGCTCATAACAGCAATCCTTCTCATCCCATTCTACTGCTCTCTCCTCACGGCCACTGAAAATTCACTCTTTAGTGATTATAATACAACATTTTAGAGTGAAAAGGAAAGCAGAGCACTTCATTGTAGCAGAATTTTCACTTCTTGCTGCCTCAGAATTGCAAAAGTATTATTTGGAAAAAAAAAGCTTTAAGACTTTTTATTTACATGTTGATTTTTTTAACAAATTGTCAATCCTTTTGCTGAATTGAATTTTATCATGCAGGTATGCCTTACTATTTCATAGGAACTGGACTGATTGCTATTTTAGCATTGAGAAAAAATACTTCACCAGCTTTCCTAATGTGAAAACTCAAATAGAATGATGTGTACTCCCAATTAATGATGACAGATTTCACATCAGTCAGTGTGATTAACTGGACTACTGCAAGTAGCTTCAGACTGATTTTAGACACACATTTTGCATGTAAGCATTCTCAACTCTCTTTATTGCGTTGGAGAAATTATCCTATTTTGATTGAGGAAATATATTATTAATTATAAATTTTGATAAATAGACAGAGTAAATTGACTGCAGCAAGTTTAGACATAAACCCTACCCTGTCTCAAATTCATTGATTTATGTCAATTGATGCTCTAGCGAAACAGAGGACTTGCTGGAACATGATTACAAAAAACTATTATCCAACTGGAAATGATGATTAGCAAAATATTGCTTTCAGAACTAAAAGAATCCCCTGAAATGAACAGCAAAAAAAAAAATTCAAACCCAAATTGACAAGGTAGATATAATCAAGTGACATGGTCAACAAAACTGCCACAAAACACAGTTATATATTTTATTTCACTCCATTGCATGAACATACGGAAAATGTGATATTCAGGAGAGGGAGATCTTCAACCATCAAGATTATTTCAAGATTATTGATAATGTATGCAAGGAAATGATTAGATGGCATGGGATAATACAATCACAATCACATTATTGTGGTTACATGGGGATAAAATGAAAGCAGGCATTAAGTTTGCCAAAACGCGATAAAAATGGATATTTGAATTTCACCATTCACCACTTAAAATACTCGTCAGAGTATGAAGCAGTCCTAATGAATGGTAGAATTAGTTTTAGTTCCCAATCTGGACATGACAGAAATAAATTGTCAATGGCGTCTTCCTCCTTAAAATGCAAGTGGTGCCTATCAGTTGAGAAAAGGAGTGCACTAAGCTTTGGTATTTTAATTACACAAAAAATATGGCTAATTGATGAATGACAGCAATTTAAGCTTGTTCAAGAAATGTCCAACAAGAAAGTTAATGGCTTCAGAGTTGGAACGATGAGAAATATTAGCCAGCAAAATAAAAATACACTTCATGTTGTATTTGTGCACGTTAGTTTTGCAGAAATACAGATTCCAATTTTATGCACTTTACTGAAACACATTCACATTGGAAAATGAATTTATCAAAGCTGCATTTAATTGCAAAACAAAATCAAAAAGACAACTGGCTTTAATTGTGGAAAAGGAAATAAAGGACCTTACAAGTTATCATCAGACACATAGCACAAATGAGCCAGAAGAATTTTACAAAGACTGCCTGGTCACATTAGGTTTGTATATTCTGAGGACTTGGACTGTCCGGCAGCAAGAGAAACCCAAGTAATCATGAAATAAAAATTGCTTTGTCCTAGCCATCTCTCCCCACCCTATTTTTAATAAAATTTAAAATGAGCTTGATTTCATATTTTCCCATCACTAAAAAAGGGTCTTTGACCCAAAACATTCATTCTGTTTCTCTTCCCACGGATCCTGCCTGACTGACAGATGCAACATCTGCAGTTTTTGATTTTCAATGATTTATCGCCCAATTTATTCAGACCTCCTGAGTTACACAGCTTCAAAGAAAAGCCAATTAATGCTACGATTATCATTTTATTACAACGATTATCATGTTTTTCGTCTAAGGTATTTATTCACAAAATGCTGGAGTAACTCAGCAGGTCAGGCAGCATCTCAGGAGAGAAGGAATGGGTGATGTTTCGGGTCGAGACCCTTCTTCAGACTGAATTGTACCAGCATCTGCAGTTATTTTCTTACACATCATGTTTTTCTTAATTGTTCCATTTGGGAAACTTCACTCATGTGGTGGTATAGAATTGAAGTACAATACAATAGTGCTTAATTTATTATGTCAGTAAACCACAAGGCTGTCGTCAAGTTGAAAAGCAATCATGATGATCTGGAACTTTCATGGATTGATGCAGTTTGCGTCATCGTAATTTCTTTTAGTACTGTTGTCAAATATCTTTTCCTACTCTTCAAACATTGATAAGTTGGTGTCCCGTTTTCACCCATGTGATGCTGGCCTGGAGTATGACATTTCTAATGTTCAAAAACAACTTAATGGGAATATAACAAAAATTACATGCAATTTAAGACACTCCTAAATCACAAAGGGTCTCACATGGCATTTCAGCCATAATGAGCACATTGGTTAAAATTCCTAAACATAATACTGATCCTAATTTCAAATTTCTTCAGAAGATGTATTGCCAACAATGATCAATGAATAGACATATGATGTGTGAGCACCATGCCACTGATACAACTTGCAGCTGCATTTGTCTGCCTTAGAAATTGAAACCTTATGGGTCCACAAACCAAACATTACAACACAATGCAAAGTGGAAAACATTAAAAAACTAAAATCCTCTTATCATGAGAAAGTTTTATACTTGTTCATTGGGATCCGGCATAAATAAATGTTAGAATAATTGACTTAGCCACTATTAGTTACTGAAAATGTTATTAATATCAAAATGCCTATGTAAAACTGATAAGCTATTTCTATTTATTCACAAAATGCTGGAGTAACTCAGCAGGTCAGGCAGCATCTCAGGAGAGAAGGAATGGGTGACGTTTCGGGTCGAGACCCTTCTTCAGACTGATGTCAGGGGGACAGGACAAAGGAAGGATATAGGTGGAGACAGGAAGTTAGAGGGAGAACTGGGGAGGGGGGGGGGAGGAAGAGAGGGACAGAGGAACTATCTAAAGTTGGAGAAGTCAATGTTCATACCGCTGGGCTGCAAGCTGCCCAAGCGAAATATGAGGTGCTGTTCCTCCAATTTCCGGTGGGCCTCACTATGGCACTGGAGGAGGCCCATGACAGAAAGGTCAGACTGGGAGTGGGAGGGGGTGTTGAAGTGCTCAGCCACCGGGAGATCAGGTTGGTTAAGGCGGACTGAGCGAGGGTGTTGAGTGAAACGATTGCCAAGCCTGCATTTGGTTTCGCCGATGTAAAGAAGTTGACATCTAGAGCAGCGGATACAATAGATGAGGTTGGAGGAGGTGCAGGTGAACCTCTGTCTCACCTGGAAAGACTGTTTGGGTCCTTAGATGGAGTTGAGGGGGGAGGTAAAGGGACAGGTGTTGCATCTCCTGCGGTTGCAGGGGAAAGTACCCAGGGATGGGGTGGTTTGGGTAGGAAGGGATGAGTGGACCAGGGAGTTACGGAGGGAACGGTCTCTGCGGAACGCAGAAAGGGGAGGGGATGGGAAAATGTGGCCAGTAGTAGGTGACGGAAATGTTGGAGGATGATTTGTTGGATACGCTGGCTGGTGGGGTGGAAGGTGAGAACGAGGGGGATTCTGTCCTTGTTACGAATGGGGGGAGGGGGAGCAAGAGCGGAGCTGCGGGATGTAGAAGAGACCCTAGTGAGAGCCTCATCTATAATGGAAGAGGGGAAGCCCCTTTTCCTGAAGAATGAGGACATCTCTGACGCCCTAGTGTGAAACACCTCATCCCGGGTGCAGATGCGGCGTAGACGGAGGAATTGGGAGTAGGGGATAGACTTTTTGCAGGAGACAGGGTGGGAAGAAGTGTAGTCCAGATAGCTGTACGAGTCAGTGGGTTTATAGTAGATGTCAGTCACTAGTCTGTCTCCTGTGATGGAGATGGTGAGGTCCAGAAACGGGAGGGAGATGTCGGAGATAGTCCAAGTATATTTAAGGGCAGGATGGAAATTGGAAGTGAAGTCAAGTCAAGTCAAGTCAATTTTATTTGTATAGCACATTTAAAAACAACCCACGTTGACCAAAGTGCTGTACATCTGATTAGGTACTAAGGAAAAAATGAAACATACAGTAGCACACAAACATAACAGCACATACAAAACAGTTCACAGCGCCTCCTCAATGAGCCTCAAACGCTAGGGAGTAGAAATAGGTTTTGAGCCTGGACTTAAAGGAGTCGATGGAGGGGGTAGTTCTGATGGGGAGAGGGATGCTGTTCCACAGTCTAGGAGCTGCAACCGCAAAAGCGCGGTCTCCCCTGAGCTTAAGCCTGGACCGCGGGATAGTGAGTAGCCCCAAGTCGGCCGACCTGAGGGACCTGGAGTTAGAGAGGTGGGTTAGAAGATTTTTGATGTGGGGGGGGGGGGGGGGGGGGGAATGTCCATTTAGGGCTTTATATGTGACTAGGAGGAGCTTGAAGTTGATTCTGTACCGTACAGGGAGCCAGTGGAGAGAGGCCAGAATCGGCATGATGTGGTCCCTTTTACGGGTACCCGTCAGGAGTCTCGCTGCGGCGTTTTGGACCAGTTGCAGGCGGGACAGGGAAGATTGGCTGATCCCAGTGTATAGGGAGTTGCAGTAGTCTAGGCGGGAGGAAATGAAAGTGTGAATGATTTTTTCAGTGTCGTCGAATTGGAGGAAACGTTTGATTTTAGCTATGGTACGAAGTTGGAAGAAGCTGGCTTTTACCACAGCGTTGACTTGCTTGTCAAATTTTAATGCAGAGTCAAATATCACGCCGAGGTTTTTGACATGCGGTTTGACTAGGCAGGATATGAAGTGTATGAAGTCAGTGTATGAAGGCAGTGTATGAAGTCAGTGAGTTCTGCATGGGTACAAGAGGTAGCACCAATGCAGTCATCGATGTAGCGGAGGTAGAGTTCGGGGATGGGGCTAGTGTACGTCCGGAACAGGGATTGTTCGACGTACCCGACAAAGAGGCAGGCATAGCTAGGGCCCATGCGAGTGCCCATAGCTAAGCCTCTGGTTTGGAGGATGTGGGAGGAGTCAAAGGAGTTGTTAAGGGTAAGATCCAGCTCTGCTACGCGGAGGAGAGTGTTAGTAGATGGGGATTGGCTGGTTCTACGGTCGAGGAAGAAACGGAGGGTTTCGAGACTATCCTTGTGGGGGTTGGAAGTGTAGAGTGACTGGACATCCATGGTAAAGATGAGGGAGTGGGGGCCTGGAAAACGGAAGTTATCGAGGAGATGAAGAGCATGTGAGGTGTCTTGGACGTAGGTGGGGAGGGATTTAACCAGGGGGGATAGGATGGAGTTGAGGTAGGTGGAAATAAGTTCAGTGGGACATGAGCAGGCAGAGACAATGGGTCTGCCGAGACAGTTCTGTTTATGGATTTTAGGTAGGAGGTAAAATCGGGCCTTGCGGGGCTGGGGAACGATAAGTTTGGAGGCATTAGAGGGTAGATCGCCGAAAATGGTGAGGTCCGTGATGGTGCAGATGGTTAAGCTCTGGTGTTTGTCAGTGGGGCCATGGTCCAAGGATAAGTAGGAAGAGGTGTCGTCTGAGAGTTGTCGTCTGGCCTCAGTCCGGTAGAGGTCAGCACGCCAGACTACCACAGCACCTCCCTTGTCAGCGGGTTTGACGACTAAGTCAGGGTTGTTGCAGAGAGAGTGGAGGGCTGCACGTTCAGGAGAGGAGAGGTTAGAGTTAGTCAGGGGAGTGGAGAATTTGAGGCGGTTAATGTCGCGCCGGCAGTTGGAGAAGAAAATTTCTAGTGAGGGTAGTTGGCCAACCGGGGGGGTCCAAGAGGAGGGGGTCTGCTGGAGACGGGAGAAGGGGTCATCACTGGGGGGTGAGGACTCCTTCCCATGGAAAAAGGCTCGGAGACGGAAGAAGAGCTCCACGTCATGGTGGACCCGGAACTCGTTGATGTGGCGGTGGAGGGGAACAAGGGTAAGGCCTCTGCTGAGGACAGACCGTTTGGTGTCTGAAAGCGGGAGGTCAGGGGGGATGGTGAACACCCGGCAAGTGTGGGGAATGGGGTCGGATGAAGGCAGGAGGGGATGTATGGTGAGGGGGTGGTGGGTTAACTGAGCAGAGGGGGGCATGTGGACCGATGTGGGGAGTAGTTAGGGTCGCCTGGCTAGAGGGGGAAGGGGGAGACCCAGTGGAAAACCTGATGTGGTTCCCTGTAGTAGGGGGTGGGCAGTAGGACCCAGCGGTGCTGTGGGACTCTGCCTGGTGGGGGCTGTGGGCCCAGCGCGGTGTCTGTGAGCCGGGTGGAGCTGCGACCTGCTGCTGGTCCTGGGAACCGCACCAGCTATTTCTCTTTGGTGGGGAATCATAGCAATATTAAGCATATCAGGAAATATCCATAGCTACACATATAATTGTTGCAATAAAGATAATTCTACTGTAAATAAACTCCACAGCAAAAGGAAATATACGCCAAAAATTACTGCGCCAATAATTGACCACAGCAGGGAAAAAAGATTACATAAGTACTCAATAATCTTACTTTATCACCGAGAAGAGAGTCCTGAAGAGCTGTATATGAATTTCATTACAATCCTCAAGTTCAAAACAGATATTATAGGACTTTACCCATGCCAGGTTCTAAAAAAACAGAATAACATTAACTAGTTTTCAATTATCAAATGTAAACTTGTGATTAGATTATTCAATATCAACAGTACATCTAGTACAAAACTTACTACATGTCAATCACCAGCATTAGTTATAAAACATTGTGCTCCCAAAATAATTTTATGGATAAATCAAAGAAAATCTAGCAGTTGAATTTCATGCAATAGTTTCAAGCATGTTACCTATATTTCTATACATAATATAGATAACATCTAGAATTGAGTGCAATAGTGCTCAAATGCTGATTAAAGAGGTAGACCAAACTGTATGAATAAAATACTCTCGCCTAAAAAAAGGGTAATTCTAAGGTATTCTATCCTTTTAACTGTCCAAGAGCAGTGATCAACACCATTAGAATTCTAAATCATTGAAACTCACAATAAATGAAGTTAAATGAAACAATGACCCAATATTTTTTTAATTAAGTACTGGAAACTTCAAAGCAATGAGAAATAAACCAAAAAAACTGAGCTCATTTCTTTAGCCAGAGAGTGGCGGATCAGTGGAATTCTTTGCCACATTTCCAAGTCAATGGATATTTTTAAGGCAGAGATAAATAGATTCTTGATTAGCATGGGTGTCAGGGGTTGTGGGGAGAATAGGGTTAGGAGGGAGAGATCGATCAGCAATGATTGAATGGAGGAGTAGACAGATGACAGGCTGAATAGCCTAATTATGCCTTTATCACTTATGACATTAATATCAAAATCATTGGGAATGTACTTTATGTAATAAGAACAAGCCTACAATATGTAATATGGATAGATTATAATGGGTCAATAAATAAAACTGAAGCTAAAAACAACAAAATCATAAAAGCAGTTCAGCAAAGTGGGAGAATTATTAAAAGCAACGCTGCAGTGCAAAAGACAAATTTAAAAAAGATTAAAAAAATTAAAATATATCTAATTATAGAATTCATTGACTAGAATAATATTGAGATGGCTAAAAGCAAAACAGTTACTCCTGTTCTTTCCCTATATTTTTCTACCTTTAATTATCTCTCAAATTTTCCTTTGAAGTTCAATCGCACTCCTTTCAGAATTGGACAATACTCCAAAAGGAACTAAACATGTCTTTTTATACAGCAATCAAATCACACAAAAAATACAGAATGTGCAAATCTGAGACAAAACCAGAAAATACTAGTTATGCTGAACAGGTTAGAGAGCATCTGTAAAGAGCCTCAGCTCTGACGAAAGGTAATTTCCAGCATTCCGTTTTTCTTATTGGCAAGTTCAATTAGGATTGCATTCCATTAAAAACAGATCCAGGGAAACAATGATGGACAATAAGCAAACAGAAAATGGTATGCAGTCTGAAATAAGTTAGGGAGAGTAATTGCATTTGATGCAGAAGATTGGGTAAATATTTAAGTATTGTTTTTGAGAAACTAAGATTTCCAGAAGTCAGTGGTTCCCATGCCAAAATAATAAGTTGGCACAGAAATGCGATAGATATTGCTCATGACTCCTCAGTTTCAAGAAAAGTTACTTGAATTAGACAACTGACCATCAGTATATCAAATGGGAATGCGAGTAAAAAACTAAGGGACCAGGTACCCGAATATCTGGATTTAAATAATAGACATAGTTGTGATGAAAATATGCCTGCTTGACAGCTTACTGATGATTACTTTTTAAATGTTGTCCTATAAGGGATTTGAAAATTGGCAACCCCTTGCTTGGTCCTGTATTTGGGCTACCTAGAGTGAGATACAGCCTCAAACCATATAGATGAATGCTTAATAGACTAAATAAATAGACTCCTTGTTTAAGTATTGGTAAAATGTTAACAATGTGCAACATCTGTTTTCTATTCTACTGCTGCATGAATAATAGTTCAAATTTATTTTATCTACCAAAATTGATTTTCATCCTATACACTTTTATAAAACACTGAATTTTATTCTAAATGTTAAGTGGATCCATAGGAACCAATTGCAATAATGATGAATTATTTTGCTAAAAGCAAGTGATTTACTTGTGGATGCATTTGATCAATGATAACCCTTTACTGTAAATCATTTATGGATAATTAAAACACAAGTTTTTTTCATCCAAAAATACTAATACTGCAAGACCTTTAATAATCCAATTTTTGTAGCCAACTTTATTTTGAAGCAGTAATACCCACTCAATATTTTACCCATCAATAAATATAGTGATACAGTGTGGAAACAGGCCCTTCGGCCCAACTTGCCCACATTGGCTAACTAGTCCACCTGCCTGCGTTTGGTCCATCTCCCTCCAAATTTGTCATGTCCATGTAGACAATAGACAATAGGTGCAGGAGGAGGCCATTTGGCCCTTCGAGCCAGCACCGCCATTCAATGTGATCATGGCTAATCATTCTCAATCAGTACCCCGTTCCTGCCTTCTCCCCATACCCCCTGACTCCGCTATCCTTAAGAGCTCTATCTAGCTCTCTCTTGAATGCATTCAGAGAATTGGCCTCCACTGCCTTCTGAGCAGAGAATTCCTGTCTGTTTCTTAAACGTTAGGATAGTCCCAGCCTCAACTGCCTCCTCTGGCAGCTTGTTCCATACACCCACCACCCTTTGTGTGGAAAAAGTAACCCCTCAGATTCCAATTAAATCTTTCCCCCTTCATCTTGAACCTATGTCCTCTGGTCCTCGATTCCCCTATTCTGGACAAGAGATTCTGTGCATCTACCCAATTTATTCCTCTCATGATTTTATACACCTCTATAAGATCACCCCTCATCCTCCTGCACTCCAAGGAATAGAGATCCAACCTACACAACCTCTCCCTATAGCTCAGACCCTCTAGTCCTGGCAACATCCTCGTAAATCTTCCCCGAACCCTTTTCAGCTTGACAATGTATTTTCTATAATATGGTGCCCAGAACTGAACACAATACTCTAAATGCTTTCCCACCAACGTCTTATACAACTGCAACATGACCTCCCAACTTCTATACTCAATACTCTGACGGATGAAGGTCAATGTGCCAAAAGCCTTTTTGACCACCTTATCTACCTGCGACTTGACCTTCAAGGAACCATGCACCTGCACTCCTAGACCCCTCTGATCTACAACACTCCCCAGAGGCCTACCAACGACTGTGTAGGTCCTGCCCTTGTTAGACATCCCAAAATGCAACACCTCACATTTCTCTGTATCATCAACCATTCCTCAGCCCACCTGGCCAATCGATCCAGGTCCTGCTGCAATCTTTCACAACGATCTTCACTATCTGCAAAACCACCCACTTTTGTATCATCAGCAAACTTGCTAATCTTGCCCTGTATGTTCTCATTCAAATCATTGATGTAGATGACAAACAGTAACGGGCCCAGCACTGAACCCTGAGGCACACTACTAGTCACAGGCCTCCAGTCCAAGATGCAACCTTCCATCATCACCCTCTGCTTCTTTCCATGAAACCAATTTGCTATCCATTCAGCTATCTCTCCTTGGATCCCATGCGATCTAACCTTCCAGAGCAGCATACCATGCGGAACCTTGTCGGATGCCTTACTGAAATCCATGTATACAAGATCTACAGCTCTGCCCTCATCGACCTTTTTGGTCAGATCTTCAAAAAACAAACAGATTTGTCAGACACTACCTCCCACGTACAAAACCATGCTGACTATCCCTAATCGGCCCTTGCCCATCCAAATGCCTATATAACTAAAGGGCCTGTCCCAGTTACGCGATTTTTAAGGCAACTGCTGGCGACTGTCAAAGTTGTAGCAGATCGCCGAAATTTTCTTTTACCCCACGACAATGACCACGACAATGCTGAGTCAGGTCAATACAAGTTACTTTTTTTGTGAAACTAGCACTTGGCTAAGAGATTACACCGTTTTCGGAAACATCGCAAAATTCCCACGCTTACCTGATCGTCAAACTGTTGCCTCCAATCTACCTGTCAAATGTCCTGACGGTAAATAAATTGGTTAAATAAAACTATCTTCTGGTATCTTCAAATGCCTTTTCTTAATTTAATATTAAGTGCTTCTAAATGCACCTGCAACAACCTAGCAAACCTGGGGACAGCATGCGACAGCGCCCGCAATAAGCTACAATACCTGGCGACAAGCAAGCTGTCGCCGAGAAATTTCTATCTGGAATTTTTTTCCGCAACGTGCCGAGATCCATTGAAGACTCCTCACGATCATGCCCGTGACACCCTGCCTAGTCGTCGGCAGTCGCCTTAAAATTGCCTAAGTGGGACAGGCCCTTTATCCCTCAGAATACTCTGTAGTAACTTTCCAACTACAGATGTTAAGCTCACCGACCTATAGTTCCCAGCATTTTCCCTGCAGCCCTTCTTGTATAGAGGCGCAACATTTGCCACCCTCCAGTCTTCCTGTATTTAAAGACGACTCGTAAATTTCAACCAGAGCATTTCCTCTCTAGTTTCCCACAATGTCCTCAGATATATCTGATCAGGCCCTGGAGATTTGTCTACTTTCATACACGATAGTACCTTCAGTACTTCTTCGACGGTAACACTGGCTGCTCTCAAGATACATCCATTGACTGCCCCAAGTTCCTCTGTCCTACAGTCTTTCTCCTCAGTAAATATAGAGGAGAAATACTTATTGAGATTAATGAGAGGATAACAGATAGAACTAATATCTTAATTGTCATTTCAATATTTTTATCAATCTAGGGTCCTTAGATCACACCACTTTTGAACAATATTCAGGATATGCCTTTGATTTCAAATATTGCAATGAGATCCTCTCTCAATCACTTTCTTTCTAACCTGTGAAGGGGTGCCATCAGAAAAGCAAACTTCAGTAATTATGATGCCATGAAGAATATTTTGAATTTCAATTATCCCCATTAGAGTTTTCAGCACAGTTCCAGAAGGGAGTTCAAATTTCATTATTTTTGTTCATAACAAAAATCTTGTTGTAAAGATACAATCAATGTTTGCTTATTTAAAAGACTTACCTCCAATAAATAAAAGTATCTATTAAATTGTGGACTTTTGGTATCCTCCAATCCCTTAAGTTGCCGGGTAATGAACATGAAAATATCCTGTGAATTATAGCCAAAATTCAGGTGAAAAATAGTTCAAACATTTGTAAAATCATTTGAAGTGCTTCCTCAAAAGATTTGTGGTGAAAATGAATGCTCTATTCTAATGTCACAGTGGCAAAATATCTACAATATAGACTTCAAGAAATCAAAACTGAAATACTAAATTAGCAAGATGCAGGTTGTCTAGATTTCTGCAATTAATGTTGCAATGAAACATAGTTAAAATGATCAACCCAAGTAAAAGGTTTAAATGATCACTTTTAATCAAAGCAGGAGGCAATGTTGTGATCAGAAGTCACAAAGTCAGCAGATTTCCTTTCCTTTGGGTCATGAATGAGAATGGATTCATATTACAATCCTTTAGATATATGGTCATATTCCTAAAATATTAATTTCAGACTAATTAATTTTCAATATCAACACTTCTGTTGGCTCCAACTCATTATCTAAGGCCACAGGATGAGAAGTCCACAAGCAAATACATTTCTATATGGCTGGGTAACACAGGATCCACTTGCACTCATTTTTGAGCAGACTCTCAGCATCAAAGATGACATGCCTATTCCAGTTTATTCATGCCTATAAACAAAACCACCTTATTCACAAATAAATATCTCATATCCTTGCTTCCTTTAACCTCTTCTACAACAGAAGGAGAGTTGACCAAGGAGCACAAGCCTAAGCAGAATAACTAATGTCAGCATTGCAGTCCAGTAGAAATGCAAGCATTGTGATAGGGAAGACAGGAATTTATTCATTAAATATAACATGTTAACTGCTAAAACGAATAAAGCATTATGGCTGAACAAACGTGCATCTATATTTATCTATAGCAATCACCTTAAGTTTGTCGTGAGATGTGTAAGGAGCTTCTGGAGCATATATTCTGAAGATATCAGCCAAACAGCATGCCACAAGCAGACGGACATCTTTGTTGGGGTTCCTGAGAAAGAATTCTGAAGCCAAATGTAAGGCCAAAGGAAGATACTGTTGTTTTTCATCTTCAGAGTCCTGATCCATATCCATGAATGTTTTAACCACCATCTGTATGGCAATAAGAAAAACGATGTCAAACTTTTATTTCCAAATTAAGTGCAAATTATTAGCTAAGCAAGTGATGGAAATTAAAATGGAAACTAAAAAATGTAATTACACAATTTTGTTCTTGGAGTTTTAAATCTTTATTGACGGAATACATACAAGAAAAAAAGAATCAGTGAGTTTCAAACCTCACTAAGATTTAGAGGCAGTGATTTAATTCAGTGTATGCCACCACGTCTTATTCATCACAAATACTATATAACTCCATGCTTACGTAACCCAGTGGTCAGCATCTTTCTTATTCATAGAAACATAGAAAATAGGTGCAGGAGGAGGCCATTTGGCCCTTTGAGCCAGCACCGTCATTCATTGTGATCATGGCTGATCATCTACAATCAGTAACCTGTGCCTGCCTTCTCACCATATCCCTTGATTCCACTAGCTCCGGGGGCTCTATCTAACTCTCTTTTAAATTCATCCAGTGAATTGGCCTCCACTGCTTTCTGTGGCCGAGAATTCCACAAATTCACAACTCTCTGGGTGAAAAAGTTTCTTCTCACCTCAGTTTTAAATGGCCTCCCCTTTATTCTTAGACTGTGTCCCCTGGTTCTGGATTCCCCCAACATTGGGAACATTTTTCCTGTATCCAGCTTGTCTAGTCCATTTATGATTTTATACGTCTCTATAAGATCCCCTCTTATCCTTCTAAACTCCAGTGAATACAAGCCTAGTATTTCTAATCTTTCCCCATATGACAATCCCTCCATCTCAGGGATTAACCTCGCGAACCTACGCTGCACTGCCTCAATAGCAAGGACATCCTTCCTCAAATTAGGAGACCAAAATTGCACACAATATTCCAGATGTGGTCTCACCAGGGCCCTATACAACTGCAGAAGGACGACTTTGCTCCTGTACTCAAATCCTCTCGTTATGAAGGTCAACATGCCATTAGCTTTCTTCACTGCCTGCTGTACCTGCATGCTTACTTTCAGTGACTGGTGTACAAAGACACCAAGGTCTCGTTGCACTTCCCCTTTACCTAATCTGACACCATTGAGATAATAATTTGCCTCCTTATTTTTGCCGCCAAACTGGGTAACCTCACTTTTATCTACATTATACTGCATCTGTCCACTCATTCAACCTGTCCAAGTCACCCTGCAACATCCTAACATCCCCTTCACAGTTCACACTGCCACCCAGCTTTGTGTCATCTGCAAACTTGGTAGTGTTACTTCCAATTCCATCACCCAAATCAGGGGCCTCCAAACTTTTCAGCATGAGGCCCACATTATGTATTTGGCACATTTTTGCAGGCCGTAGGAAAAAATAAAGAGGCGTGAGTTTTATAAATTTAATAAACTCAAAAAAGTTTAGACTAGGTTATGTTACATTAGAATAGGAAAGGTTAAACTAGGTTAGGTTAGATTAGGTTAGTTTACATTAGGTTTATATGGCAACAAATAAATAATATTAATTTTTTAAAAACAGCTTGAAATATTGGAATATATATATATATATATATATATATATGTATACAATTATTTATAAAACAGAAAAAAATACAGACCACCACTGGGGGGAGAGAGGGAGAGGGGAAGAGAGGGTGGGGGGAGAGAGTGGGGGGGGAGGAGCGAGAGTGGGGGGGGGGAGGAGCGAGAGTGGGGGGGAGAGAGAGTGGGGGGGGAGAGAGAGTGGGGGGGGAGAGAGAGAGTCGGGGGGGAGAGAGTCGGGGAGAGAGAAGGTGGGGGGGAGAGAGAGTGGGGGGGGAGAGAGTGGGGGGGAGAGAGAGTGGGGGGGAGAGAGAGTGGGGGGGAGAGAGAGTGGGGGGGGAGAGAGTGGGGGGGGAGAGAGTGGGGGGGGAGAGAGAGAGTGGGGGGGGAGAGAGAGAGAGTGGGGGGGAGAGAGAGAGTGGGGGGGAGAGAGAGTGGGAGGGGGGAGAGAGAGTGGGAGGGGGGAGAGAGAGTGGGAGGGGGGAGAGAGAGTGGGAGGGGGGAGAGAGAGTGGGAGGGGGGAGAGAGAGTGGGAGGGGGGAGAGAGAGAGAGTGGGGGGGAGAGAGAGAGAGTGGGGGGGAGAGAGTCAGGGGAGAGAGAGTGGGGGGGAGAGAGTGGGGGGGAGAGAGTGGGGGGGAGAGAGTGGGGGGGAGAGAGTGGGGGGGAGAGAGATTGGGGGGGGAGAGAGAGTGGGGGGGGAGAGAGTGGGGGGGGGAGAGTGGGGGGGGAGAGTGGGGGGGGAGAGAGTGGGAGGGGAGAGAGAGAGTGGGTGGGGAAAAATAGAGTGGGGGGGGAGAGAGAGTGGGAGGGGGGAGAGAGTGGGAGGGGGGAGAGAGAGTGGGAGGGGGGAGAGAGAGTGGGAGGGGGGAGTGAGAGTGGGAGGGGGAGAGAGAGTGGGAGGGGGGAGAGAGAGTGGGAGGGGGGAGAGAGAGAGAGTGGGGGGGAGAGAGAGAGAGTGGGGGGGAGAGAGAGTGGGGGGGAGAGAGAGTGGGGGGGAGAGAGAGTGGGGGGGAGAGAGAGTGTGGGGGGAGAGAGAGTGGGGGGGGAGAGAGAGAGTGGGGGGAGAGAGAGTGTGGGGGGAGAGAGAGAGTGGAGGGGGGAGAGAGAGAGTAGGGAGAGAGAGTGGGGGGGAGAGAGAGTGTGGGGGGGAGAGATAGTGGGGGGGAGAGAGAGTGGGGGGGAGAGAGAGTGGGGGGGAGAGAGAGTGGGGGGGGAGAGAGTGGGGGGGGAGAGAGTGGGGGGGAGAGAGTGGGGGGGAGAGAGTGGGGGGGGGAGAGAGTGGGGGGGAGAGAGAGTGGGGGGAGAGAGAGTGGGGGGAGAGAGAGTGGGGGGGAGAGAGAGTGGGGGGGAGAGAGAGTGGGGGGGGAGAGAGAGTGGGGGGGGAGAGAGAGTGGGGGGGAGAGAGAGTGGGGGGGGAGAGAGAGTGGGGGGGGAGAGAGAGTGGGGGGGGAGAGAGAGTGGGGGGAGAGAGAGTGGGGGGGAGAGAGAGTGGGGGAGAGAGAGTGGGGGGGAGAGAGAGTGGGGGGGAGAGAGAGAGTGGGGGGGAGAGAGAGAGTGGGGGAGAGAGAGTGGGGGGGGGAGAGAGAGTGGGGGGGGAGAGAGAGAGAGTGGGGGGGGAGAGAGAGAGTGGGGGGGGAGAGAGAGAGTGGGGGGGGAGAGAGAGAGTGGGGGGGAGAGAGAGAGTGGGGGGGAGAGAGAGAGTGGGGGGAGACAGAGAGAGTGGGGGAGAGAGAGAGTGGGGGGGAGAGAGAGAGTGGGGGGGAGAGAGTGGGGGGAGAGAGTGGGGGGGGAGAGAGTGGGGGGGGAGAGAGTGGGGGGGAGAGAGAGAGTGGGGGGGAGAGAGAGAATGGGAGGGGGAGAGAGAGTGGGGAGAGAGAGAGTGGGGGGAGAGAGAGAGAGTGGGGGGGGAGAGAGAGAGTGGGGGGGAGAGAGAGAGTGGGGGGGGAGAGAGAGAGTGGGGGGGGAGAGAGTGGGGGGGGAGAGAGAGAGTGGGGGGAGAGAGAGAGTGGGGGGGGAGAGAGAGAGTGGGGGGGAGAGAGAGAGTGGGGGGGAGAGATGAGAGTGGGGGGGAGAGAGAGTTGGGGGGGAGAGAGAGTGGGGGGCAGAGAGAGTGGGGGGGAGGAGTGGGGGGAGGAGAGAGAGTGGGGGGAGAGAGAGTGGGGGGGAGAGAGTGTGGGGGGGGAGAGAGAGTGGGGGGGAGAGGGTGGGGGGGAGTGAGAGTGGGGGGGAGAGAGAGTGGGGGGGAGAGAGAGAGTGGGGGCGAGAGAGAGAGTGGGGGCGAGAGTGAGAGTGGGGAGGGAGAGAGAGAGTGGGGGGGAGAGTGGGGGAGAGAGAGTGGGGGGAGAGAGAGTGGGGGAGAGAGAGTGGGGGCGAGAGAGAGTGGGGGGGGAGAGAGAGTGGGGGGAGAGAGTGGGGGGAGAGAGAGTGGGGGGGAGCGAGAGTGGGGGGAGAGAGAGTGGGGGGGAGAGAGAGTGGGGGAGAGAGAGTGGGGGGAGAGAGAGTGGGGGGAGAGAGAGTGGGGGGAGAGAGAGTGGGGGGAGAGAGAGTGGGGGGGAGAGAGAGAGCGGGGGGGAGAGAGAGTGGGGGGGGGAGAGAGTGGGGGGGCGGAGAGAGAGAGTGGGGGGGGAGAGAGAGTGGGGGGGAGAGAGAGAATGGGGGGAGAGAGAGAGCGGGGGGGGAGAGAGAGTGGGGGGGAGAGAGAGAGTGGGGGCGGAGAGAGAGAGTGGGGGGGGGAGAGAGAGTGGGAGAGAGAGAGTGGGGGGGAGAGAGAGAGAGTGGGGGGGAAAGAGAGAGTGGGGGGGGGGAGAGAGAGAGAGTGGGGGGGAGAGAGAGTGGGGGGGAGAGAGAGAGAGTGGGGGGGGGAGAGAGAGAGTGGGGGGGAGAGAGAGAGAGTGGGGGGGAGAGAGAGAGTGGCGGGGAGAGAGAGTGGGGGGGAGAGATAGTGGGGGGAGAGATAGTGGGGGGAGAGAGAGAGAGTGGAGGGGAGAGAGAGTGGGAGGGAGAGAGAGTGGGGGGGGAGAGAGAGTGGGGGGGGAGAGAGAGTGGAGGGGGGAGAGAAAGTGGAGGGGGGGAGAGAGAGTGGGGTGGAGAGTGGGGGAGAGAGAGAGAGTGGGGGGGAGAGAGAGAGTGGGGGGGAGAGAGTGGGGGTGAGAGAGAGTGGGGAGGAGAGAGAGTGGGGGGAGAGAGTGTGGGGGAGAGAGAGTGGGGGGAGAGAGAGTGGGGGGAGAGAGAGTGGGGGAGAGAGAGTGGGGGGAGAGAGAGTGGGGGGAGAGAGAGTGGGGGGAGAGAGTGTGGGGGGGGAGAGTGGGGGGGGGGGAGAGAGTGGGGGGGGAGAGAGTGGGGGGGAGAGAGTGGGGGGGAGAGAGAGAGTGGGGGGGGAGAGAGAGAGTGGGGGGGGAGAGAGAGAGTGGGGGGGAGAGAGAGAGTGGGGGGGAGAGAGAGAGTGGGGGGGAGAGAGAGAGTGGGGGGAGAGAGAGAGTGGGGGGGGAAGAGAGAGAGTGGGGGGGAGAGAGAGAGTGGGGGGGAGAGAGAGAGTGGGGGGGAGAGAGAGAGTGGGGGGGAGAGAGAGAGTGGGTGGGGGGGAGAGAGTGGGGGGGAGAGAGAGTGGGAGGGGGAGAGAGAGAGAGAGAGAGAGAGAGAGTGGGGGGGAGAGAGAGTGGGGGGGGAGAGAGAGTGGGGGGTGAGAGAGTGGGGGGTGAGAGAGTGGGGGTGAGAGTGGGGGGGGGGGAGAGAGTGGGAGGGGGAGAGAGAGTGGGAGGGGGAGAGAGAGTGGGGAGAGAGAGAGAGAGAGAGTGGGGGGAGAGAGAGAGAGAGTGGGGGGGAGAGAGAGAGAGTGGGGGAGAGAGAGTGGGGGGAGAGAGAGAGTGGGGGGGAGAGAGAGAGTGGGGGGGAGAGAGAGAGTGGGGGGGAGAGAGAGAGTGGGGGGGGGAGAGAGACAGTGGGGGGAGAGAGACAGTGGGGGGAGAGAGAGAGTGGGGGGAGAGAGAGAGTGGGGGGGAGAGTGAGAGTGGGAGGGAGGAGAGAGAGTGGGAGGGAGGAGAGAGAGTGGGGGGGAGAGAGTGAGGGGAGAGAGAGAGTGGGGGGGGAGAGAGAGTGGGGGGGGGAGAGAGAGTGGGGGGGGGAGAGAGTGGGGGGGGGAGAGAGTGGGGGGGGGAGAGAGTGGGGGGGGGAGAGAGAGAGTGGGGGGGAGAGAGAGAGTGGGGGGGAGAGAGAGAGTGAGAGTGGGGGAGAGAGAGTGGGGGGGAGAGAGAGAGTGGGGGGGGAGAGAGAGAGTGGGGGGGAGAGAGAGAGAGAGTGGGGGGAGAGAGAGAGTGGGGGGGAGAGAGAGAGTGGGGGGGAGAGAGAGAGTGGGGGGGAGAGAGAGTGGGGGGGAGAGAGTGAGTGGGGGGGAGAGAGAGAGTGGGGGGGGGAGAGAGAGTGGGGGGGAGAGAGAGAGTGGGGGGGAGAGAGAGAGTGGGGGGGAGAGAGAGAGTGGGGGGAGAGAGAGAGTGGGGGGGAGAGAGAGAGAGTGGGGGGGAGAGAGAGAGTGGGGGGGGAGGAGAGAGTGGGGGGGGAGAGAGAGTGGGGGGGAGAGGAGTGGGGGGGGAGAGAGAGTGGGAGGGGAGAGAGAGTGGGAGGGGGGAGAGAGAGAGTGGGGGGAGAGAGTGAGAGTGGGGGGAAGTGAGAGAGTGGGGGGGAGAGAGAGAGTGGGGGGGGAGAGAGAGAGTGGGGGGGAGAGAGAGAGTGGTGGGGGGAGAGAGAGAGTGGGGGGAGAGAGAGTGGGGGGGGGGGAGAGAGAGTGGGAGGGGGGAGGGGAGAGAGAGTGGGGGGGAGGAGAGAGTGGGGGGGGAGAGAGAGTGGGGGGGGAGAGAGTGGGGGGTGAGAGTGGGGGGGGGAGAGTGGGGGGGGGAGAGAGAGTGGGGGGGGAGAGAGAGTGGGGGAGAGAGAGAGAGAGAGAGAGTGGGGGGAGAGAGAGTGGGGGGGAGAGAGAGAGTGGGGGGGAAGAGAGAGAGTGGGGGGGGGATAGAGAGTGGGGGAGAGAGAGAGAGTGGGGGGGGAGAGAGAGAGAGTGGGGGGGAGAGTGAGAGTGGGAGGGAGGAGAGAGAGTGGGAGGGAGGAGAGAGAGTGGGAGGGAGGAGAGAGAGTGGGAGGGAGAGAGAGAGTGGGAGGGAGGAGAGGGAGTGGGGAGAGAGAGAGTGGGGGGAGAGAGAGTGGGGGGAGAGAGTGGGGGGAGAGAGAGAGTGGGGGGGAGAGAGTGGGGGGGGAGAGAGAGAGTGGGGGGGAGAGAGAGAGTGGGGGGGGAGAGAGTGGGGGGGGAGAGAGAGAGTGGAGGGGGGAGAGAGAGTGGGGGGAGAGAGAGAGAGAGTGGGGGGGAGAGAGAGAGTGGGGGGAGAGAGTGGGGGGGGGAGAGATAGTGAGGGGGAGGAGAGAGAGTTGGGGGGAGAGAGAGAGTGGGGGAAGAGAGAGAGGGTGGGGGGGAGAGAGAGAGAGGGGGGAGAGAGAGAGTGGGGGGGAGAGAGAGAGTGGGGGGGAGAGAGAGAGTGGGGGGGGAGAGAGAGAGTGGGGGGGAGAGAGAGTGGGGGAGGAGAGTGGGGAGTGAGAGAGTGGGGGGAGGAGAGTGGTGGGGGAGTGGAGAGTGGGGGAGAGAGAGTGGGGGGGAGAGAGAGTGGGGGGGAGAGGTGGGGAGAGAGAGAGAGAGTGGGAGGGAGAAGTGGGGAGAGAGAGAGTGGGGGGGAGAGAGAGAGTGGGGGGAGAGAGAGAGTGGGGGGAGAGGAGGGGGGGAGAGAGAGTGGGGGGAGAGAGAGTGGGGGGGAGAGAGTGGGGGGGGAGAGAGTGGGGGGAGAGAGTGGGGGGGAGAGAGAGTGGGGGGGAGAGAGAGTGGGGGGAGAGAGGGGGTGGAGAGTGGGGGGGAGAGTGGGGGGGAGAGAGAGTGGGGGGGAGAGAGAGAGTGGGGGAGAGAGAGTGGGGGGAGAGAGAGTGTGAGGGGGAGAGAGTGGGAGGGGAGAGGAGTGGGGGGGAGAGAGAGAGAGTGTGGGGGGGAGAGGAGAGAGTGGGGGGGGGAGAGAGAGTGGGGGAGAGGAGGAGAGAGAGTGGGGGGGGAGAGAGAGTGGGGGGGAGAGAGAGAGTGGGGGGGAGAGAGAGTGGGGGGAGAGAGAGAGAGTGGGGGAGAGAGAGAGTGGGGGGAGAGCAGAGAGTGGGGGGGGAGAGAGAGTGGGGGGGAGAGAGAGTGGGGGAGGAGAGAGAGTGGGGGGAGAGAGAGTGGGGGGGAGAGAGAGTGGGGGGGAGAGAGAGTGGGGGGGAGAGAGAGTGGGGGGGAGAGAGAGTGGGGGGAGGGAGAGAGTGGGGGGGGAGAAGAGTGGGGGGGGGAGAGAGAGTGGGGGGGAGAGAGAGTGGGGGGGAGAGAGAGTGGGGGGGAGAGAGAGAGTGGGGGGGAGAGAGAGTGGGGGGAGAGAGAGAGTGGGGGGAGAGAGAGTGGGGGGAGAGAGGAGAGTGGGGGGGGAGAGAAGAGAGTGGGGGGGAGAGAGAGTGGGGGGAGAGAGAGAGTGGGGGGGAGAGAGAGTGGG